>NC_073384.1:40154157-40467594 GCF_028641065.1 Leucoraja erinaceus
ATAGCATTTCACTTTTCACTCGGTACGAGTGACAATAATCTAAACTAAACTAAATTTGTCGTAGACTTTTCACCTTATTTCCCGGTGCAGTGTTAGTTAATCTCTTGAATCATACAAGAGAAAATCATAAAAACTTTGTGAAGTGAACTGAATTGTTCCTAAGATGGGCACAAAGTGCTGGAGTCACTCAGCGGGTCAGGCAGCACCTCTAGAGAAAAAGGATTGGTGACGTTTCAGATCGGAACCCTTCTTCAGACTGGACTTTTTCCTATTGTTCTGAATGCATATTGACTCTAACTAATTTGGAAATGAGAAAATAAAATCTTGGGTGGAATGTAACATCCATCATACATTAAGCCTGACTAATGTAACTGCTAATGGGTCATTAGAAAAATGCAGTAGAGTTCTAAACTGAAATGTATAGGAAACCTGCAATGTGATGGCTGAACTGGATTTATAATCAGACGTTGCAGAAGTAGGTAGCTTCACTTGCTATCATGGTTGCCCTTTATGTGGTTTAGTTCCGTTTAATTTGGAGAGAGCGTGGAATCGGGTCCTTCGGCTCACTCAGTTTGCGCCGACTAACTGTAATATCACCTGTGCCCTAGTTCTATCCTACACACTTGGGACAATTTACAGAAGCCAAATAACCTACAAACCTACAAACCTGCACATCTTTGACTGGAGCAACCGGAGGAAACCTATACGACCATAGAGTGAACGTGAAAACTCTCTAGACAGCACCCATAGTCAGCGTCAAACCTGGGTCTCTGGCACCATGAGGGAGCAATTCTTCTGCTGCGCCACTATGCCGCCCTTAAAGAGGTTTTGACTGTCTACCTAGCCGGCGGCATCTGATATTCCCAGGAGGTCTCTTATCCAAGTACTAACCAAGCCTGAGCCTGCCTAGCTGCTGAGATCAGACAAGGTTGACAGAACCAATGAAATGTCAAGATTTGCTTGTCTTGTTCTCGAGTGACCAGTTTCCACAGTTCCACTGGGTACTTCATTTACACTTCATTTACACTTTGCTTTCACACTTGAGTTGTTTCCAGAAACTCTGATAAACATGGTTTGCCAAGTGGCAGAGATAGAGGCAATTATCCAGCTTTGTCCTCCCGAGGAGACAGTCTTATAGTAAACAGGCCAGTCACTGGAAAAGCTTGTACCATCACGAACATCTGTAGTGTGTTCCCTTTGTGACTCTGAACAAATATTATTGTTATCCATGACCAGCTGGAAGAGTTATTTTTCCAAAATGCTGCTTCAGGATTCAACAGTGGTGCAGCGGCAGAGTTGCTGCCTTACAGCACCAGAGACCCAGGTTCGATCCTGACTATGGGTGCTGTCTGTACTGTACTTTTGGTTGTCATCTACCCAAGCAGAATGAGGTGCTGTTCTCCTGTTTGCATGTGGCTTCACTCTAGCAATAGAGGAGGCCCAGGACAGAAAGATCGTATGTCTGTATCTCAAGTGATATCATCGTGATTAGACTATTCAAACTCATCCTCTCTCATTCTGGATGAGAAGAGAGGAATCACCGCATGACTACTTCTTCAAAATGGATGAGGGAAATGGAAAGAAATTTCCATTTCATGCTATATTCTATTGTGTATTGAGCTGTTTTGTTTGTTTGGCTGCAAATTCCACTGTACCTTAATTGGTGCATGTGGCAATAAATGTGAATTGGAATTTGAAATGTGGCTTTATTCTTTCATCATGAGTTGAAACAAATTGTTAATGTTTGTGCATCTCAGTTCCTCTACGGGATAATAATATTCATTGTATATTTTCCAACAAATGCATCAACCTGCCCAGAAACATCACATAACTGGCTGTAACTCTTCCCTCATTAGCTGTAGAGTGAAGATGGTGTCTTGTGTATAATAAAGTTTCTATTTGGCTTCAGGGGGAAAATATTACTTTGACAAAATTTTGGGTTGTTTAGGAATTTCTATTAAAGCGGTTCTGAGTCAAGGATTATAGGATGTTTTGCTAATTAGAAGCACTGTATAAATGCACGTGATGTTCTTGCTTTATTATTCATTTGGTTTAATTTTGTTGAACTTTATTTGCTGAGCCTGCTACAATAGTGTTCTCTTTAGCACCTTGTGTTTAGCAAATAGGGCTGTTAGTCTGCTGATAATATAATAT
This sequence comes from Leucoraja erinaceus, assembly GCF_028641065.1. NCBI lineage: Eukaryota > Metazoa > Chordata > Chondrichthyes > Rajiformes > Rajidae > Leucoraja > Leucoraja erinaceus. The sequence goes on from NC_073384.1 coordinate 40,156,312, forward strand.
CTAGGCTCTGTAGACCATAGATCATTTCCATTGGAATCGCTTTTATATTACTGCTAGAGTTGCTTGAAATTAAATCAATTTGGGGAACCTTTGATCAGGAGAATAAAAGTAAAATTGTAATCTCAATTAAATCCAACTGAAATAATGATTTGCATAGAACAGAACAGTGCAGCGCAGGAACGGGCCCTTCAGCCCACGTTGTTTGTGCTGAACATGATGCCAAGTGGAACTGATCCTGTCTGCCTGCACATGATCCATATCCAATACTGACTACAGGTGCCTGTACATTATACATATCCATACTTGGCTGTTGTACTGCTGCAAGTAAGAATTTCTTTGTTCTGTTTTGGGACATGTGACAATAAAACACCCTCGACTCTTGACTTGCCAAGGACAACCTGCCTGTACATAATTCATATCCCTCCATTTCCAGCACATCCACCCAAAAGTCTCTAAATTGGCACGATTGTGCCTGCATGCACTGCCACCTGTCGGCAGCACGTTCCAGGCACCCACCACCCTCTCCTTTAAACTTTGTCTCTCTCATCTTCAAGTTGTAGGTGTCCAGTATTTGATGTTTCAATCCTGGGGAATAAAGGTTCTGACTGTCCACCTCATCTATGCCTCTTCTTTGCCCTGTCCTTTCTCCTCTCTCATTCTGCCCTGTTCCCCTCCCTCGTTCTGCCCCCTCTCCTCCATCTCTCTCTAGCCTCATGGTTTCCACATTCACAGAGCATTGGTTCACTCGTGGGTATATTAATCCACTCTCCCTTCACTTATTGCTATATCATCCCAATTATATAATGGAGCCCTCAACGAATGCCTGAATTAGAAGGTTTCATCTATCAGGAGAGGTCGGGCAAACTTGGATTGTTTTCTCCGGAGCGCCGGAGGCTGAGTGAAATATGTTTACATAGAAACATAGACATAAAAATTAGGTGCAGGAGTAGGCCATTCGGCCCTTCGAGCCTGCACCGCCATTCAATATGATCATGGCTGATCATCCAACTCAGTATCCTGTACCTGCCTTCTCTCCATACCCTCTGATCCCCTTGGCCACAAGGGCCACATCCAACTCCCTCTTAAATATAGCCAATGAACTGGCCTCAACTACCCTCTGTGGCAGAGAGTTCCAGAGACTCACCACTCTCTGTGTGAAAAAAGTTCTCCTCATCTCGGTTTTAAAGGATTTCCCCCTTATCCTTAAGCTGTGACCCCTTGTTCTGGACTTCCCCAACATCGGGAACAATCTTCCTGCATCTAGCCTGTCCAACCCCTTAAGAATTTTGTAAGTTTCTATAAGATCCCCTCTCAATCTCCTAAATTCTAGAGAGTATAAACAAGTCTATCCAGTCTTTCTTCATAAGACAGTCCTGCCATCCCAGGAATCAGTCTGGTGAACCTTCTCTGCACTCCCTCTATGGCAATAATGTCCTTCCTCAGATTTGGAGACCAAAACTGTACGCAATACTCCAGTTGTGGTCTAACCAAGTTTGCGAGCTCTTCGTGGAGCAGTGGCAGAGTTGCAGCTTTACAGTGCCAGAGACCCGGTTTCGATACTGACAATGGATGCTGTCTGTATGCAGTTTGTGCGTTCTCCCTGTGACCACATGGGTTTTCTCTGGGTGCTCTGGTTTCTTCCCACATTTCAAAGAAATGCAGGGTCGTAGGTTGATTGGCTTCTGAAAATTGACTCTACCAGGGAGGATGCAAAACTGGGATAACATACAACTTGTGTACAGGTGCTTGTTGGTCGGCGTGGACTAGGTCCAGCCGAAGGGGCCAGCTTCCATCAAAGGTAGACACAACAAGCTGGATAAATTTGGAAGGATATGGGCCAAATGTGGGCAGGTGAGACTAATGTAGATGGGGCACGTTGGTCGATGTGGGCAAGTTGGGCCAAAGATAGACACAAAGACTGAGGGTCTCGACCCGAAACGTCACCCATTCCTTCTCTCCTGAGTTGCTCCCAGTCCCGCTAAGTTACTCCAGCATTTGGTGTCTATCTTCGATTTAAACCAGCATCTGTAGTTCTTTCCTACACAGTTGGGCCAAAGGGCCTGTTTCCATACTGACTCTATGACTCTGCACTGCTTCACTTTGCCTCTTTAATGCAGGAAACACAGCAGTGGTTCACTGGAATATGCTTTTCTATGATTTAGATATACTATTTACTCCTTAAATATATATTTTTTAGTTCTGAGATCAAGTGTCATAGATTTATTAAGTATTCAGTACATGCAGACATGTCAACAGGCACATAAAATACTATTCACAACCCTGGTTGATGCTTTGGTTGGCATGCAATACTTATGAGCCTGAAATGTGGGAGCATTTTTAATCCAAATTATAAGCTGTCTCTTTTATACATTCATCTAACTGCTTTCATATGAGAATCAATCTGCATTACATCGTAATGCAAAAGCAAAAAGAAGGATATTTAATTGAATTTGATCCTTTAACAGGTAGTTCAGTGAATACTTTCCCCTCAGGTTAATGAGGCCAATTGTCACTTCATTTTGTCAGTAGTTTCACTTTTGTATACTCTGCCATGAAACCTTTAATTGTAAACCTTTCTGGTTTGTTAAACTCCCGTCTCGAAATCTTTTAGGTTCCAGTATTCTCACCCACAGCTACAAACTGCCTCATTAACGCCAGTCTGTGATACAGGACCCCCTTTGAATATATGCAGTGTGTGCTATGCAAGTATGACCCAGTGAAACTGAATCAAGCAACCTGGGTGGCACAGCGGTAGAGTTGCTGCCTTCCAGCCCCTGGGTTTGATCCTGACTGCAGGTGCTGTATGTTATGTTTAGTTTAGTATATAGAGAGATACAGTGCGGAAACAGACCCTTATGCCCACTGAGTCCGCACCGACCGGTGGTTCCCGCATATTAACACTATCCTACACACAGAACAATTTACAATTTATTGAGCCAATTACCCAACTAAGTCGGATACCTGGAGAAAACTCATGCAGATCACGGGGAGAGCATGCTAACTACACACATACAGCACCCATAGTGTGTGGAGTTTCCACGTCCTCCCATATCCTAAAGACATGTGGGTTTGTAGGTTAATTGGTTTCTGTAAATTGTCCCTAGTGTGTAGGATAGAACCAGTGTATGGGGGATCGTTGGTCGGTGCGGACTCGGTGGGCCGAAAGACTTGTTTCCACGCTGTATCTCTACACAAAACTAGTCAAGAGAGAAACAATAAAATCAGGAAACCATGGCATTTAAAAGAAGGAGGGTGACCTCATTCAAACATAAGCAGTCCTAAGGGGATATAGTCAGCAGATCAGGCAGCATCTCTGGAGAAAAGGAATAGGGGCCGTTTTGGGGAGGGACCCTTCCTCAGACCCTAAGTGGAGTCTGACAAGGTGGACGATAGACACAAGGAACTGCAGATGCTGGTTTACAAGAATAAAAATAAAAATGCAGGAGTAACACTTGACCTGGTGTCAGGCAGCATTTGGAGGACATGAATCAGTGATGTTTCATGTTGGTTAAATGGTACTTTATTATCATGTGTACCTATGCACAGTGGAATTCTTTTATTTGCATACAGTTCATTAAAAGTCTTACTGGACCTAAAGTAAAAATCATGAGTACAATAGTGTAAGATAGTAGATTAAATTGAGGCAGTACACAAGAGTCGCCACATTTCTGGAGCCATTTTGTACCCTTCAAAGTTGTTAATAATGTTTGCCATAATTTGTCCAAATTTGCCATAAAGGTCAAGTGCCAAAAGCCCGTTGTGCTGGCGACGGCACGGGGTCAGAGTTGCAGGGGTTGTCCTGGCCAGGCGATGGTGTCGTTGTCTATCACTGCTGCTTTGCTGCTGCAGGCTGTGTCCGATCCATGTGCTTGGCATCTTGGAGTGGCGCTCGATGCTACCGATCCCTAGGCTGCTGCAAGGCCTCCATCGGCCCACTCTGCGAGACCAGCCTCTGCAGTTCCTTGTGTCCACCAGGTAGATCAAAGAGAATATTTTTTTTTAATTTTGAAGGTTACAGCATGGAATCAAGCCCGATAGCCCAACAAGTCCACACCGACCATCGATCAGCCATTCATACTAGTTCTATGTTATCCCACTTTCTCATCCGGCCCCTGCACATTAGAAGCAATTGACAGGGGTCATTTAACCTACAAACCAGCATGTCTTTGCAATGTGGGAGGAACCTGAAGCATCTGAAGGAAACCCATGCAGTCATATGTATGTGAGGAGCGTTTGAAGGCTCTGGAGGTACTCTCTGGAGTTTAGAAGGATGGGGGGAGGGGGACAATAAAACTTACAGAATAGTGAAAGGCCTGGCTTTGGATAGTGGCCACTGGTCCTAGATTCTCCCATTAGCAGGGACATCCTCACTCACATTCACTCTATCCACTCCATCCAATTGTGGGGGAGTCGAGGACCAGAATAGAAGGACGTACCTTTAGAAAGAAGATGAGGAGGAATTTATTTTGTCAGTGGTTGGAGAATCTGTGGAATTCATTGCCACAGACGGTGGTGGAGGCCAGTTCATTGGGTATTTTTAAAGCTAAGATTAAGAGATTCTTGATTAATAAGGGTGTCAAAGATTATGGGAGAGGGATGCTATCCAGTCAGTGAAAATACTATACATGATTACAATCAAGCTCTTTTGAATGAAAAACTCCAAGAGTCAGTGTCCTTGTGTGAAGAAATATTATTGTTGTTTGCTGCATCTACACATTAAATTGATTTGTGTATAAGGGCATCCAGGTGCACCAACTCTTTTGAATCTCTCATCATTTAATTGGGACCACTTTTTTTTTCTGCGGCTGAAATGATGAGCACACATTTTTCCGCATTGCATTTCATTTGCCATGTCCTTGCTTACTGACTTAGCTTGTCAGCGTTCTTTCAAAGCCTCTCTGTATCCTCTTCACAATCCACACTGACACCAGCTCTACATTGTCAGAAAGTTTGGATAAATTACATTTGATGCCCTTGTCTAAATCGTTAATATAGCCATTGAGCGTGGAAACAGGCCCTTTGGCCCAACTTGCCCATACCGACCAACATGCCCCATCTACATGCGTCTCACCAGCCTGCATTTGACCCATATCCCTCTAAACCTAAACTATCCAAGTACCTGTCGAAATGTTTCTTTAATGATAGTGCCTTGCAACGTCAGAGACCCGGGTTCGATCCTGACTACGGGTGATGCCTGTACGGAGTTTGTACATTCTCTCCATGGATGCATGGGTTTTCCCCACGTGCTCTGGTTTCCTCCCACATTCCAAATACGTACAGTTTTGTATGTTAATTGGTTTTGGTAAAGATTGTAAAATGTCCCGAATGTGTAGGATAGAGCTAGTGTACGGGAATCATGAGTTGTCGCAGACTTGGTGGGCTGCATGGCCTGTTTCTGCACTGTATCTATAAACAAAAACTAAACTTTAAACTAAACTACCTTCCTTAACTATCTCCTCTGGCAGCTTGTGCCACACACCCACCACCTTTTGTGTGAAAAAGTTACCCATCAGTTTCCTATCAAATTTTTCCCCCATCACCTCAAACTTTTGTCCTTTGGTTCTCAATTCCCCTACTCAGGGCAAGAGACTCTGTGTGTCTACCCAATCTATTCCTTTCATGACTTTGTACACTTCTAATTTCCTTCTCCCCTGACTCTCAGTCTGAAGAAGGGTCTCGACCCGAAATATCACCTATTCCTTTTCTCATTGGAAAAGGAATAGGTGATAAGATAAGATGGAAAGATAGATCAGCCATTATGCTGCCTGCCTCGCTGAGTTACTCCAGCATTTTGTGTTTGCCTATCTTCCGTGTGAGATGCATGGGCACATTTCCTTTAATGTGGCTCCGACGGCAACAAAAAACTGATCCGTAATACAGCCGTCTGGCAGCGCAAACTGACACCGGGGAGTCATTAATGTGAAAGTGCTTCAGCAGCTGCCTCTCCAATACTAATGTGACATTAGTGTATGCAAAATGGAATTTCTCCAACAAAATCAAAATCAAAATGCTGCAAGTTAGGAAAAGCAGATGGCTTGTTATTTTTATTTTCAAGTTGTCAATTCAATATTCAGAGACATTAAGCATTCTTTCATGAGCGGGCTGGCATTAGTAAGTAGTGATCGTGCTGTGAATGGGACTATCCAACGCAGGGCTGAGGTTTTCTATCAACCCATTGTCATTGGACACCAATTTAAAAAATAATTAGTGTTGAAAGATTTAATGTGATCCAAGAAGACTATTTGACGATGCCATCTTTACTGGGTCTTTAGTCCAATTTTTAACATACGTTTAAGTTACCATTACAAAACCACTCATGTTTGTCATTGTCCACCTTGCCTTTTGCAAACTACTAGAGCAATCTGCTGGATCATAGAACATAGAATTCTGGCCTTTGTTCCAACCAAGGATAGCCACAAAAGGCTGGAGTAACTCAACGGATCAGACCATCTCTGGAGAAAAGGAAAAGGTGACGTTTCGGGTCGAGACCCTTCTTCAGATTTAGAGTCGGGGCGGGGGGAGGGGGAGAGGGAAACTAGAGGTATGAAAAGATTCAGAACAGATCAGAGCTGGCACTGATGACCAAGGAAAGGTGGAGCCCACAATAGTCCATTGTTGGCTGTGGGTGATAACAAATATGGCAGATCCAGCAGTCTGTCTATCAAAACTCCCCTCGCCTATGTTCACCTATTACCTGCCACATTTTGACCTGCCCTTCCTCTCTTCCAAGCTTTCTTGCCCCTTGTCCCTGCAAGAAGATGCCCAAACTGAAATGTCACCTATCCATGTTCTCCATCGATGCTGTCTAACCTGCTGATTTACTCCAGCACTTTGCATCCTTCTTTGTAAATCAGAATCTGCAGTTCCTGTTTCTTCATAGAAATGTGCACAGACGGCAGTGGAGGCCAAATCTTTGGGTATTTTTAAAGCTGAGATTGACCGGCTCTTGATTAGTCGGGGGTTATGGGGAGAAAGCAGGAGAAGGCAGGAGAATGGGGTTGGGATGGAAAGATAGATCAGCCACTATTGAGTGGCGGAGTAGACTTGATGGACCGAATGAACTATTTTTGCCCCTGGAACTTATGAACGTATGAACTTATGAATATCATGGTGCACGAGATAATGTTTTAGCTGAGGGACGGCAGTATATTACTCATGCACAGGACCCAGTGACACTGGGCTGATGCAGCTCAACATTTCTGTAAAAACCATTTGCTTGGTCCGCATCAGGAACACTCAGCCCTATTGCACGTTTCTGCTGAAGATAGATTTCCTCTGCTGTCACAGCCACTAAAGAGATGAATTTCTTCATTACAATGGAAGGAAGGTCATGGCTTGCAGGGTATATGTGGCACATCATAGCTCAGACTTGGGCAGACGGCATCAAAATAGTGCGGGTTGCAGGGTGGATCATTGCTCTTCAAACACGAGTCAAAACCACATTTAACGGTTAATATTCCCGATGTGTAGTCTCTTTTCCTTAAAATGCTGAATATTTTGATAATGTAGTAAATTGATGATAATCATAGAGATGTACAGTTTGAATGGTCATAATTTGGGTGGCACTGCGTTTGAGTTGCTTCCTAATGCCCCTGTCCCACCTAGGAAACCTGAACGGAAACCTCTGGAGACTTTGCGCCCCACCCAAGGTTTCTGTGTGGTTCCCGGAGGTTGCAGGTGGTTGCCGGAGGTTGCAGGTAGTGGAAGCAGGTAGGGAGACTGACAAAAAACCTCCGGGAACCGCACGGAAACCTTGGGTGGGGCGCATAGTCTTCAGAGGTTTCCATTCAGGTTTCCTAAGTGGGACAGGGGCATTATAGCACCAGAGACCTGGGTTTGGTCCTGACTATGGGTGCTGTCTGTACAGAATTTGCATAAAAAACACACACCAGATTAAGGGACGGTTTCTTCCCAGCTGTTATCAGGCAACTGAACCATCCTATCAACATCAAGCTACTATCTAACTCATGTTATTCCTCTTATCATGAATCTGTATACTGTGGATGATTCAATTGTAATCATGTATAGTCTTTCCGCTGACTGGTTAGCAAGCAACAAAAGCTTTTCACTGTACATCACTGTACATCAGTACACATGTCAAAAATCGAAACCAAAAATTGGACTAAAGACCCACTAAACGTTCTCCCCGTGACTGCATGTGCTTTGCCAGGTGCTCTGGTTTGCTCCCACATTCCATGACGTGCAGGTTTGTAGATTCATTATTTTTTCTCTAAATTGTCCCAAGTTTGTAGGATAGAACTCGTGTACAGGTGATCGCTGGCCGGCGTGGACTTTGTGGGCCAAAGGATCTGTTTCCACACTGTATCACTAAAACAAAACTAAACTAAACGTATCCATGCTAACTGTAATGTACTTCTACACTGATCCTATTTATCTGGATTATTCCCAGAACACTCTGCACCTTTCCTATCCAAATGAATGCCAATTTAAAATCAACATCACCTGTATCAACCTGTTACCTGCCACATTCTGTCCTGCCCCTCCTCTCTTCCAGATTTCTCCCCCTCCCCCAATGATAAGTTTGAAGAAGGGTCCTGATCCGTAAAGTCACCCATCCTTGTTCTCCAAGGATGCTGCCTGACCTAACGAGTTACTCCAGCACTTTGTGTCTTTTTGTGTAAATCAGCATCTGCAGTTCATTGTATCTACCAATACCTGTTCAAATGCCTTTTAAAAGTTGTAATTAAGTCAGCCTCCATCATCTCATCTGGTAGTTTGTTCCAAATAACCACCGCCAACTGATGGAAAATGTATATTAAATTTTGCACCTCACTTTCAAATCTGTGCCCTAATCCTAGACTCCTTTCCGTTGGAAAATAAGTCAAACTATTTATCCTAATTTTTCCCAGAGAATGGTCAATGAATACACCCTCAAGGTCTGATGTTCCAGTGACCATAAACCCTGCCTATCCAAACTTACCTTATCGTGACACTGATGGTGGAAAGAGAAGGGCAACTTCTTCAAAGTGGGCATACCTTGAGGAGATTTCACAATAGAGAAGTAAAGTCCATCACAGGTACTGACCTCCCCACCATTGATGGGATCTGCAAGAGTTGCTGCCTCAAAATGGGAACCAGCATCATCAGAAACCCACACCACCCTGGCCACGCTCTCATTTTACTCCTGCCATTGGGAAGAAGGTATAAGAGCCTGAAAACTGTAAAGTCCAGGTTTAAGCAGGATCTTCCTTACAACCATCAGGCTATTGAACATTAAGTAATCCACATAAGCACTGAACTACAGAGACTATATATAAATATACACTGTGTGTGTGTGTGTGTGTGTATATGTAAAATGTGTAGTATATGTATCATAGAATATATATGTGTATCATATACATATATGCATACACACGCACATGCATCCATGTGTATGTGTGTACATAATACAATGTTTACATATCCATTGTGCTGCAGCAAGGAAGAATTTCATTGTTCTGTTTAAATACTCTTGACTCTTGACAGAAGGAACTGTAAATTATGCAATCTGGAGCAAAACAGGAAAACTCGGATCAGTCTAAAGAAAGAACCCGACCCGAAGCATATTTATCCATTTCCCTCCACTGACACTCCGACACTTTGTGTTTTGTGTAAGATTCCAACACCTGCAGTTCCTTGTGTCACCAATCATCCAATTGGAGTTGGCTACGCATTGCCCTAAGACCTCTGGCAGTAACTGCACTGATTTTGTGAAAAGTTTGCATGTTAGTGCCCATAGCATGTACAAAATCATGAGAGGAATAGATCGGGTGGGCGCAGAGTCTTCTGACCAGAATAGGGGAACCAGAGGACATAGGTTTAAGGTGAGGGGGGGAAAGATTTAATAGGAACCTGTGGGGTAACTTCTTCACACAAAGGGTGGCGGGTGTATAGAACGAGCTACCAGAGGAGATAGTTGAGGCAGGTACTGTCGCAACATCAAAGAAGCATTTAGACATGGATAGGACAGGTTTAGAGGAATATGGACCAAACACAGGCAGGTGGTATGAGTATAGATGGGACATGTTGGTCTGTGTGGGCAAGTTGGGCCAAAGTGGCTGTTTCCACGCTGTGTGACTATAATTATCACTAACTCTTTGAGTAATATATGCATTGGCAGAGTGAATAAAAGGGAATATGGGATTTGCAAACATCTGTTAGAATTCTGGAGTCTCATCATCAGTAACCCATTTTCTCAGAGTGAATCTTTGCAACCAGTAAGGTCATTGCTTTAATTGACAGGTGATGGCCTTGCTCAGCATCTTTCATGGAAATTATACTCTCTCCAATGATCTAATTAGTTGTAAATGTTCTATTTGCTAATGCTGCTGGATAATTCTGGAAAATTAAAGGGCACACTTTCTCGAGATACGAAACAAACAGTAGGCATCTAAGAGTATGTGGGATAAGAGCTGGAGAAATGTATGCATTGTTATTCAGGCTGTTATTTCAGATCTCTGAAGCCTGAGCTATGCTTGAATTTGAATAACCAGATGTTTCTATGAGTAGGTTCATTGTATTCTATATCTTTAGACTTTAAACTTTGCATTAGACTTTAAACTTTAGAGATACAGTACAGAGAGAGACCCATTGGCCCACCAAGCCTGCGCCGACCAGCGATCATCCCGTACACTAGTACTATTCTACACACTAGGGGAAATTTACAATTTTACAGAAGCCAATTAACTTACAAACCTGCATGTCTTTAGAACGCGGAAGGAAAGTGGAGCACCCGAAGAAAATCCAAGCGGTCACAAGGAGAATGTACAAACTCCATACCTCGGGCTCTACAGAACCCCTCCCCCTTCCCCTCACAGAAGCGATTGAGCAAGAAAAGTGAGAGAAATTTAGTTTTGCTTATCAAGAGTTAAATGTGTGCAAGGCTATGCTACACTCCCCACTGCACATTCTGTTCCACTGACTTCAATGCGGAGGGAGTAGCACTGATAGTTCTGCTCATACTTGGCTCAGGCTACAAAGAGCAATCTCCTCTGAAGGTTCAAAAATAAAGACTTTTGTCTTTAATCACATTTTTTATCATCCTAGGCTTGTCCCAAAGTGCTTTACAGCCAATAAAGTATTAATGAAATGTTGCCACTGTTATATTGTCAGTACAACACAGGAACAGGCCCTTTATCCCACAATGTCTGTGCTGAATGTGATGCAAAGCCCACCACTTATCTACCTGCACATAATCCATATCCCTCCATTCCCTGCATATCCATATGCCTATTCAAAAGTATTTTAAATGCCACCAATGTATCTGGCTCAACCACCACCCCCGTTCCAGAGTGCCTGGCAGCGCGTTCCAGGCACTCTTTGTAAAAAAAAAAACATAGCCCGCACATATTCCTTAAACTTTGCCTTTCTCGCCTTAAAGGGGCTGTCCCACTGTGGCGACCTAATCTGCGAGTTTAGAAGAGTTTGCCCTCGACTCAAATTCGCAGCATGGGCGACACGTGGTCCTAGAAGGTCCTATGAGGTCACTGGAACTCTTCTTCATGCTCGAGTGAAGTTCCCGAATACTCGCAGCCTCAGCCAGGTCGCGGAAAATTTTTCAGCATGTTGAAAACATTTCCGCAAATAAAATTTAGTCGGCATGGTTCTTTTTAACTCGTTGTGCAGTGGAGTGGGGTCGCTATTTAGTTACAGGCAGGTGAGGGCAGACGTAGGCAATCTCCTTCACTGACCGGGCATTTTGATTCGCTCATTGGAGTTTTCCGGACCAAGGAAAACCGACCAGTAGGTAAAATGCTCGCTAAACTTTATTATACTTCTTAAAAGAGTCTCCACTCCTTCTCCACTCCTTCTTCCCCCCCCCTTTTCTCCCCTTCTCTCCTTCTTTCCCCTTCTCTCCCCCTCGCTCCCTCCACCCCCTCTCCGCACTCTCTAAAGAACTTACCGTACACTGTGCAACAGTCTTTTACCTTCCTCTTCATCGCGGGTCTGAATTTCAGACAGCGCTCCCCCGCTTTCCCTGGTCTGCGCCTTTGTGATGTGTTTGTGTGTGTATGCGCGCAGAGTCGATCAGCTCAAGGTTTTCCAGGCGAGTGCCCTCGAGCTTGAAGGTCGAAGACACTCTTCTTAACTCGCAGATTAGGTCGCTGCAGTCGGACAGCCCCTTTAAGCTATGCCATGTAGCCTTGGATTTTTTTCGTTAGAAACATAGAAAAATAGGTGCAGTAGGCCATTCGGCCCTACGAGCCAGCACCGCCATTCAATATGATCATGGCTGATCATCTAAAATCAATACCCCTTTCCTGCTTTTTCCCCCAATATCACTTGATTCCTTTAACCCTGAGAGCTAAATTAACTAACTCTTGTAAACATCCAGTGAATTGGCCTCCACGGCCTTCTGTGGCAGAGAATTCAACAGATTCTCAACTCTGGGTGAAAAAGAATGTCCTCATCTCAGTCCTAAATGGCCTGCCCCTTATTCTTAAACTCTGACCCCTGGTTCTGGATTCCCCCAACATTGGGAAAGTTTTACCTGTACCTAGCCTGTCCAATCCCTTGAGAATTTTATATGTTTCTATAATGTCGTTCCTTAAATTAGGAGACCATAATTGCGCACAGTATTCCAGGTGCTGTCTCACCAGGGCCCTGTGCAATTGCAACTGCAACTCCTTGCTCCTAAACTCAAATTATCTTGCTATGAAGGCCAACATGCCAGTAGCTTTCTTCGCTGCCTGCTCTTCCTGCATGCTTACTTTCAGTGACCAATGTATAAGCACACCTCGGTCTCATTGCATCTCCCCTTTTCCTAATCTGACCATTCAGATAATAATCTGCCTGTTCTTGCCACCAAAGTGGATAATCTGACATTTATCCACATTATACTACATCTGCCATGCATCTGGCCACTCACCCAACCTATCAAAATCACCCTGCAGCCTCGTAGCATCCTCATCGCAGCTCACACTGCCACCCAGCTTTGTGTCATCTTTGTCTCATTTTCCCCCAATTTGCAACTGAAAAAAGATTCTGACCGTCTACTCTATGTTGAAAATCTTGAGGCCAATTTGTGCTTCACGTGTCCCCATAAAAGGCACCTGATCTGAGAACATCTCTTTTGTCAAAGCACCAAACATTTGCAAATCATCTGGCGAGGTGAATGAGGAGTGTCATTACTTCGAGAGAGTTAAGAGTCAAGAGTGTTTAATTGTCACATGTTTTGAAAAAGGAACAATAAAAAAAAATGTTCAGCAGCATAACAGATGTAAACATGGATAACATAACATGGATAGCATAACATGGCCAGTTCATTGGCTATATTTAAGAGGGAGTTAGATGTGGCCCTTGTGGCTAAGGGGATCAGAGGGTATGGAGAGAAGGCAGGTACGGGATACTGAGTTGGATGATCAGCCATGATCATATTGAATGGCAGTGCAGGCTCGAAGGGCCGAATGGCCTACTCCTGCACCTAATTTCTATGTTTCTATGTTTCTATAGCAAAAAATATAGTTCAATAAATTAAAGCAAAAAACCTCACCAATATTAAAACAAATAAAAGCCCAAAGTGCCGAGTGCAACCAAGGCAGTTTTTAGTTCATAGTTTAGCTGGTGGTTGTCACATTCCAGAGCCTGAAGGTTGTTGGGAAGAAGCTGTTCCTGAGGTCACGGTTTTTGGACTCCATTACCTTCCTCCCGATGGCAGGAAAAAGGTTCTGATTGTCTACCCTACCTGCCTGTGCTTCTTAAAATTTTATATACATTGTTTTGATGATAATATGGAGGGAAGAAAAACAAATTAAATAAATGTACATGGGTGGTTGATGGCTGGCAAGGATTCAAGGACCCGTTTCTGGGCTGTGTGTCACTTTTGACTGCAGCCTCCCATCATGTTTGTGAAGATGCATTGAATCATAACTGGCTGATTGAAATTTTGTATGCAGGTTATGGGAAAATCTCAGTGAAGAAAAGTGTTAATACAATGGAGAAGCTGTTCAATTAAGCTGCAAATCTCAGGCTGTGCATATCCAAATAAATTTCTGTTCAATCTCTCGGGCAATACAGATAAAAGACAAATGCCAGGAGGAGTCGTGATAATGTTGCTTAAAATCTCTGCAGAACTGAAGGTATTTCACCAGAATTTGACGACCTAGATTTTCAACTGAAAAGCTAATTGGCATTGAATTCCGTGACATTTTATATCCTTGAAACACATCTAAACAAACAATCCCCTGTAGTGCGTGGGTCTCAAAATGAGGCAAGTAGTCCGAAGTTTGAGAAGCACTTTACTTTAATTCCTCCCGGTTCAGGGGAAGACGAAACCAGGAAAAGATGGCACCCAAACCCTGCCTTTTATACCCTCCGGCTAAGGACCGCCTCCGGACTGCACCACTCCTGTGCTGAGGGGTTCGGCAGTATAATGGGACGACCCTTAGGAGCCGCCACACCCCGATATTTATTGCCTGGTGCATTTTTTTTAATATCGGGGAATGTAGAAACAGAAACTCAGTGGGTTAAGCAGCATCTCTGGAGGAAAAGGATAGGCGACGTTTTGGGCTGGGACTCTACTTCAGACTCTGCAGGGATGTGGTCTGTAACTCACAGTTTGAAACTGTTTGCCTTGATTGCAGAATTAAATACGGAGTAAGTACATCAGAAGCTAATCCAAAGTAAATTGATCAGCCCTTCACCACCCTTACACAAGAACTTGACAATGAAATGTGTGAGTGAGCTTTCTGCCTCCCACCACAATTAGTCTGAAGAAGGGTCCCGACCTGAAACATCACCTATTCATTTCACTCCACAGATGAAGTCTGACCCACTGAGTTCCTCTAGCACTGTATTTAATTTAAATGCTTTGGTCTGCAAAAACTATAACAAGAATCCCTCCTGCTTATTAGTTCAACTCTGAACTTGAAGAACTCAAGACAGCATGTAGGCAAAAGTGCTGGAGAAACTCAGCGGGCGCGGCATCTATGGAGCAAAAGAAATAGGCAACGTTTTGGGCCGAAACTCTTCTTCAGACTGATGTACGGTGGGGGGGGGGGCAGGAAGAAGAAAGGGAGGAGCCAGAGGGCTGAGGGAGAGCTGAGAAGGGGAGGAGACAGTGAGGGCTACCGGAAATGGGATTATACTGCTGAGGCTCAAGATAGCGCTGGATTTGTAGTGATTTTCTGTACTCAGTGCAATCTGCTCTCTTACACTCTTGTACTTGTATGATTGTGCCTAATGTACAGGAAGATTATTACTGAACTGTACGAAAAATACAAATTTCCCTACGTACACATATATACATATATATATATGTGTGTGTGTGTGTGTGTGTGTATATGTGTATATATATATATATATATATGTGTATGTGTATACATATGTGTGTATGTATACGTATACATACACACACTGAACCGTTTTCTCGTTTATTATGTTGTTTACAGAATACTATGTTTAAATTTTCTGTTGTGCTGTTGCAAGTAAGAAGTTCAGACTTTACTGGACTTTATACCCCTTATTTCCTCCCATATGCCAAAGACGTGCAGATTTGTAGGTTAATTGTATTCTGTAAATTGTCCATGATGTGTAGGATAGAACTAGTTAGTCAGCGTGGATTTGGTGGGCCAGAGGGCCTGATTCCGCACTAAACTAATCTAAATCCCTTTTTCAGTCTGAGAAAGATAGGATTTGAGCATTAAATTTTGAGAGAATATTTCCTGATAATATTTCCCGCTCTTCAGACACTGTTGCCCAAGCATGGTTCTGACTTGCACACATTGGAATGATTTGCTGTGATTATAAGAATCATATTCAGATCGAGTACATTCAGCATAATTACAAGAGCATTTGAAGGGCTGCATTATTTTGGGAGGACTCGCAGCCAGATCAAGATACTCTGGAGCTGGCGCTGGGTTTAGTCTCTGCTTCATTGCTAGATCACTGAGGCATGTCCTTGCATTTGGCTGGAGAGAGTCAGAGAGTATGACAGCACAGAAACAGGATCTTCAGCCGTTGCAACCCAAGATGATAGTGGGGCAATTAAGAGACCAATTAATCTACAAACCCACATCTTTTATGACCTGTGAGGAAAGTGGAGCACTCAGGCTCAATGAGAGCAGATTTTGTGTAGTCAGTCACCATCATTTAAGGATAGTAACAGATTGATTCATCTCCTTTATGGAGAAAGCACGTATCCACTATTGAAAAAGAGACAAAGTGTTGGAGTAACTCAGCAGGTCAGGCAGCATCTCTGAAGAACATGGATGGATGTCTTGTACCTCTAGCCATTAGTGAATGACATTTCAATCAACTGTCAAAAATTGCTAAATCACCATTGCTGGCTTTGATCTATCGTTTTGCATATCTTTCATTAATTTGTTCTATGTAACTTTTCATATCTCTTGTCCTTCTCCCCTGACTCTCAGTCTGTAGGTCTCGACCCAAAATGGCACCTACTTTTTCCACAGGTGCTGCCAGACCCGCTGTTTCTATCGTTGGTTTTAACCAGCATCTGCAGTTCTTTCCTGCTCAAGCAAACTAAGATCACTGATGTAATGGGAAACTTTTATTAAAGTTAGAAGAGGGGCAACAACCCAGAACCTCTGAGTTGGTCGCTCCCCAGATGTTGCCTGATGCGCCGTTCCTGCAGTTGTTTGTGTTTTGCTTTTATAAAGTTGTTTTTCAGCAAAAGTCTATTTCGCAAAGTAATACTTTCAGCTTCAAAAAGTGCTTTCTAACATCTGCATAATACCATGAGAAACAGAAGTTTGAAAATGCATACTGTAGATTGGTTTATGCATGAGAACCAATCATAGTAGAATAGCATCACTCACCCCATCCTACTGTACGATTTATATTAACACCCACTTACTGCACTGGTCAGTCTTGGAAGCGGTCATGACGTTCTAGGAACTAACAACCTGCTGTACCGCTATAGTTTGAATACTGATTAAAGATGGTCTTGGATTTCAGATTGGAACTCCCCCCCTGTAAGCATGCAGAGTGGAGTTGTCTTTAGTCAAGGCCTCATTATTTCTTATCTTGCTGTAAAGGAGTACATTACGTCCACTTTTGCTCCTGTGTCTAATTTGGCCTTGAAACTTTTATTATTAACCGACATCAGAACTGTATTACCAGTACATCGCGGACTAAGAAGAACGACTGCACCTCTGTTGGTACACTGGATTGTCTGTCTGGCCAGCCTCTTTTGATCGCGGATGAAAATATCTGGAGCATGGCGTCGGCGGCTGTGTGTTCAGCTAGGTCAACCCACTCAGTCACGGGGAGAAAGTACAAACTCCTTACAGACAGCATCCATAGTTGATATCGAACCCGGGCCTCTGGCGCTGAAAACGCTATAAGTTCCACTGCGCCACTGTGCTGCCTGTTGACGGCCTTGTTTTGTTTCGGCCTTCTTTATCTTTCAGTCTGAAGAGAGGTCTCAACCTGAAAAGATACCTGTTGCTTTTCTCCAGAGATGCTGTCTGATCCACTGAGTTACTCCAGCATTTTGTGTCCATCTTCGGTATAAACCAGCAACTAGTTCCTTCCGACACAGCTTTTCACTGTACCGCGATGCACGTGACAATAAGAAACAAAACTAACCTAAAACTAAACTAATAGCTGGTATTGGAGACCCAGTGACATGGACAGGAGCAAGAGTAGGCCCGTACAGCATCTTGAGCCTATTCTCCCATTTAATTAAGTCATGGCCAATTGGCATCTCACATCTAGCCTCCCAAAAGTTTCCATTGTTTAATAAAAATGTTACAATCACAAAACCTGTGTTGATCACATCCCACCATTCGTGGTTGTTTCTCTTTGTTAGTCATAGAGCAATAAAGCCATAGAGCATGGAAACAGACCCTTTGGCTCAACTTGCCCTTGCTGACCAAAATGCCCCATCTAAACTAGTCCCACCTGCCCACACTGGCCAATATCCATCTAAACCTTTCCTTTCCCTGTACCTGTCCAAATGCCTTTGAAATGCTGTTATAATACCAGCCTCCTCTGGCAGCTTGTTCTGTACACCCACCACCCTGTGTGTGAGCATGTAAAGCCTGAAGTAACAGTAGCTATTAAGGTTCTGGGCAATCATTACTCAGTGCCAGATTTTCTCTCATGTTGAGTTACTGGCATACAGAGAGCACTGCACATAATAATAGTTTGTATTTATAAAAGCCTCTAATTGTTTGGGTTTGTAATTACCTTTTGTCTTGCTAATGACTCTAATTAAAACAATTGCACTTGCAAGTCAATGCAAAAGTAAATTAACATTAATGCAAAAACATGTTCTCTGGTGTCACTGTCAACTTCTTCCAAGAAGTAGGAGGCGGCAAGGTTGTTAGAAGAGCTGCATTTAATCATAATCATACTTTATTAGCCAAGTATCTTTTGCAACATACGAGGGATTTGATTTGCCACACGGTAATACCAATAAAAAGCAACAAGACACACAAAATACATTTTAACATAAACATCCACCACAATGACTATCCCACATTCGGAGCATCTGGAGATCTACGATTTGGAAACAAATCGCATCTCCGGCAAGGTAAGAGATTGAACAACAGTTTCCGCCTCCTCCCCCCCCTCCCCACCCCCCACATAATATTAAACCAGAGAGCATTAACACAAATTTTTAAAAACACACTAAAAATAAGAAAAAGGGCCAAAAGACAGACAGACAGTTGGCGAGGTTGCCATCACTGACACGCCACCCTGTTCATTTATAAATGTTTACAATGGCAAATGTAGCTCAACCAAGCAACAATGGCAAGATATGACTAATGATATGATTACATCGATTCATATGTGACAGGTTATTTTTCCTGTTACTTCACAAAAAAATAGAACATCCTTTATCTTAGAATCTTAGCACAAGAACAGGCCCTTCCCCCCGCAATGTCTGTGCTAAAAATGATGCCAGGGCCATCTCTTATCTACCTTCACATAATCCCTGCATATCCATGTGCCTATTCAAACGTTTCTTAAATGACACTCTTGTATCTGCCTCAACTACCACCCATAAGACTATAACGCCATGACATATGAGCGGAATTAGGCCATTTGGCCCATTGAGTCTGCTCCACCATTCGATGATGGCTGATCTATCTTTCTTTCTCAACCCCATCCTCTTGTCTTCTCCCCGCATCCTTTGACACCTTGACTAATCAAGATCCTATTACCTCATCTATTGCATCCGCTGCTCTAGATGTCAGCTGATCTACATCGGTGAGACTAAGCGGAGGTTGGGCGATCGTTTCGCCGAACACTTCCGCTCAGTCCGCAATAACCAACCTGACCTCCCGGTGGCTCAGCACTTCAACTCCCTCCCACTCCGTATCCGACCTCTCTGTCCTGGGTCTCCTCCATGGCCAGAGCGAGCAACACCGGAAATTGGAGGAACAGCACCTCATATTCCGCTTGGGGAGTCTGCATCCTGGGGGCATGAACATTGAATTCTCCCAATTTTGTTAGTCCTTGCTGTCTCCTCCCCTTCCTCAGCCCTCAGGCTGTCTCCTCCTACCCCTCAGCCTTCGGGCTCCTCCTCCTTTTTCCTATCTTCTCCCCGCCTCCCCCCCCCCACCCCCCAACAGTCTGAAGAAGGGTTTCGGCCCGAAACGTTACCTATTTTCTTCGCTCCAGAGATGCTGCTGCACCTGCTGAGTTTCTCCAGCATTTTTGTGTACCTAAGATCCTATTAACCTCTGCTTTAAAAATATCTAATGAATTAGCCTCCCCAGCCATCTGTGGCAATGAATTCCACAGATTCACCACCCTCTGGCTAAAGAAATTATTTCTTATCTCCTTTCTAAAGGTATGAATGTCTTATTTATCCTAAGGCTGTGCCCTAGGTCCTAGACTTTCCCACTACTGGAAACATGCTTTCCACATCCACTCTATCTAGGCATTCCTTTATTCGGTAAGTTTCAATAAGATTCCCTCATCCACCGGCAGTGTGTTCCAGGCACGCACCAACCTCTTTGTATAAAAAAAGTTGTAATTTTCCTTACCAATGCTAATTAACCTACCAACCTCTCTGTCTTTGGAATGTGGGAATAAACCCACATGGGGAGAATGAAAAAAACTCTGTACAGACAGCACCTATAGTCAGAATCGAACCTGGAACTCTACTGCTGTGCCACCATGCGTAAATAAATATAAAATGTGTTTGTTATATATTATCTGCATGTACTGTATACACAACTAAAGCATAACAATTGAACACTCCTGACGTTTGCTTCAATTCATTTCAATGGAACGAGGAGCCAAGAGAGAATGAATAAAAAGAACATCGTTCCCTCTGCACAAGGATCAAAAAGGGGTATACATTTAAAGCAATTGGAGGAAAGCCAAAGCCAACAATGATTGTTCCGATCATAACCCTAATATGAGGAAAGACATTCTTGCCGTAGAGGGAGTACAGAGAAAGTTCACCAGACCTGATTCCTGGGAAGTCAGGGCTTTCGTATTAAGAAAGACTGGATAGACTCGGTTTGTACTCGCTAGAATTTAGAAGATTGAGGGGGGATCTTATAGAAACGTACAAAATTCTTAAGGGGTTGGACAGGCTAGATGCAGGAAGATTGTTCCCGATGTTGGGGAAGTCCAGAACAAGGGGTCACAGTTTAAGGATAAGGGGGAAATCTTTTAGGACCGAGATGAGGAAAACATTTTTCACACAGAGAGTGGTGAATCTCTGGAATTCTCTGCCACAGAAGGTAGTTGAAGCCAGTTCGTTGGCTATATTTAAGAGGGAGTTAGATGTGGCCCTTGTGGCTAAAGGGATCAGGGGGTATGGAGAGAAGGCAGGTACAGGATACGGAGTTGGATGATCAGCCATGATCATATTAATGGCGGTGCAGGTTCGAAGGGCCGAATGGCCTACTCCTGCACCTATTTTCTATGTTTCTATACCGGCACGTTAAACTGATCTCATCTGCCTGAACATGATCCCTACCCTTCTATTTCCTGCACTTTCATGTGCCCATTTAAAAGTATCTTAAACACCACCATCAAATCTGCCACCACTACCACCACCATTGGCAATGCATTCCAGACCCTCACCACCCTCTGTATACTTGCACATCTCCATTAAACTTTCCCCTTCTCACCTTGTAGCTATAACCTCTAGTGTTGGACATTCCACTGTGGGGGAAAATGGTTTTGACTGTCTACCCTATCTATGTCTCTCATCATTTTACATACTTCTAACAGCCTCAGCCTGTTGTCATAAGGTCATAAGGAGTAGGAGTAGAATTGAGCCATTTGGACCATCAAGGCTACTCCGCCATTCAATCATGGCTGATCTATCTCCCCCTCCCTAACCCCATTCTCCTGCCTTCTCCCCATAACCCCTGACGCCTGTACAAATCAAGAATCTATCTATCTCTGCCTTAAATATATTCACTGACTTGGCCTCCACAGCCTTCGGTGGCAAAGAAGCCTGTCTATCCTATCTCTGACTCATAATTTTATATACTTCGAACAGCCTCAGCCTCCAACATAAAAGAAAATGTGTGTGTTGTGGTGCGTGGGTCTCGAAAGGAGGCACAAAGTCCAGTGTTTTGAGAAGCACCTTTATTATATTCCTCCCGGTTGAAGGGAAGACGAAACCAGAGAAAGATGGCACCCAAACCCTGCCTTTTAAACCCTCCGGCTGAGGGCCACCTCCGGCCTGCACCACTCCTGTGCCGAGGGGTTCGGCAGTATAATGGCACGACCCTTAGGAGCCGCCACAGTGTGTTGCAATTACACAAAACAGGCAGCACTTGACTTCTCATCTGAATCCAGGGTAATGTTAGCGCAACACAGAGGCTCAGAGATGGAGTTGCTGCCTTACTGCACCAGAGATCCGGGTTTGATCTTGACCAGGGGTGCTGTCTGTTCTCCCTGTGACTGCATGGTTTTTTTCTGGGTGCTCAGGTTTCCTCTCACTTTCCAAAGACTTACAGGTTTGTAGGTTAATCAGCTTCTGGAAATTGTCCCTAGTGTGTTGGATAGAATTAGTGAATGGATGGTCGGTGCAGACTCAGTGGGCCGAATGGCCTGTTTCCATGCTGTGTCTCTAACCTAAACCAGCTATGTACTTTACAATATAATGCCACTCTAAGTATAACTAAATGCAGGTTGAGTTTTTAAACAGCAGTATATTATTTATTTTTAACCTTGACCCAGAGCTAAATATCTCTGTTATGATTTGTTGGGTTGCATATTATTTCTGAGTAGTTATTTTGTTGAGCAATTAGTTTCCAGAAGAGATGAATGTGCTGCACAATAACCGTCTCTGTTATGGCGTGCTGTTATTTCTGTTAAATGATGTAAAGGATTTTTTCTTTTCTATTACTGGTGGAAACCTACGAGTCCACAAGTAAAGCATGCAAACTCCACACAGACAGCACTGACAGTGGCACGGCAGTGGCACGGCAGTGGCATGGCAGCATAGTTACTGCCTTACAGCATCAGGAACCTGTGTTCGATCCTATCTACGGGTGGTGTCTGTACAGAGTTTGTACGTTCTCCCGTGACCATGTGGGTTTTCCACGGGTGCTCTGGTTTTATCCCACACTTTAAAGGCATATAAGCTTGTAGGTTAATTGGCTTCCATAAAGATAACAAACTGTCCCTATTATGTAGAATAGCAGTTGTTTATGGGGTGATTGCTGGTCGGCATGGACTCGGTGAGTCGAAGGGTTTGTTTCCAGCACCCGAGGTTAGGATCAAACCCGAGTCTCTGGTGCTACAAGGCAGCAGCTCAACAAGCTGTTTACTTAATTTTCTTTTAATAATATTGAATGTCCCTGTGATAATTGAAAACATAAAGTCTTGACAGAATGAGACTTTGATCTCTAGCTTTAACCTGGATTCATTGAATGATACAACACAGAAACAGGCCCTTCAGTCCACACCGTCTTTTAACTCTTATCCAAGTGATGCGAGACCTAATTTTGTTTGGTTTAGTTTTGAGATACAGCGTGGAAAAAGGCGCTTCGGCCCACTGAGTCCAGGCCGACCAGCGACCCACGCACACTAACACTGCACTACTCGCTATGGACAATTTTACCGAAGCCACGTAGCCTACAAACCTGCATGTCTTTGGAGTGTGAGAGTGTTCCCAGAGAAAACCCATGCAGGTCACGGAGGGAATGTGCAAACTCTGTAGAGACAGCACTCGTAGTCAGGATCGAACCCAAGACTCTGGCGCTGTAAGGCAGCAACTCTACCACTATGCCACTGTGCAGCTCATTGGTACACACAGTGAGGTTTACTCCGTTCTTGGGCTTGACAAGTCTTGCTGGTTACTTCAAGATGTTGGCATAGATAGGATAGACAGTCTGAACCTTTTCCCCAGGATTAAAATGTCAAATACTAGAGTGCATAGCTTGAAGGTGAGACGGGCAATGTTTAAAGGAGACGTGCATTGCACGATTTTACATAGTGGGGGCATGGAACGCATTGCCCACAATGGTGGTGAAGGATTTCTTTCTGAGTAACGCAGCGGGACAGGCAGCATCTCTGGACAGAAGGAATGTGTGACGTTTTAAGTCGAAACTGAAATGTCACACATTCCTTCGCTCCAGAGATGCTGCTTGTCCTGCTGAATTACTATTAGCATTTTGTGTCTATTGTATAAATTCAAATTGCATGAAAAAAGGCAGTTATTTATCAGGCTAAAATGCGTAGGTTTTACTTTTTCTGTTTCCCCTTTTCTGCTCCTTGCTAGAACCCTGTTCACAGAACAGTGCAGACTCAATGAAAAGTCATATGTGATTTTACATCATTTATATTCATAAACTAATTCTCTTGGTTGAAGTCGAACCTGAGCGGATTTATAGGGTTTGCCTGCTTGAAATCACTAACATAAAGTTCATGTTTTTGTTAATTGTTAAGGAAATCATCTTGTTCCATCAGAATCCATTTCACTGATTGTTTCTGGGACCATTACACACTGAAATACCATGACATTTGGATTTTATCTGGCAGAGTTAAGTAAAATGTAATACATTGTATTAGCTTATGAGACTTAATGCATCAATATAGTCATGAGCAAGATTGGTTTAATATAAAGTGACTACATTTCAAACATACATTACACCAAGGCATTCAAACATGAAGTGATTTGAGACTGCATGGTCATGCCTTGGAACCATTGACAGGTCATTTTATTACCTCTGAAGCAGAGATTAGCCACTTAATAGAATTTCCATAGACTACTGGTTACTTGAGCTGAATTTTCTGAATTTCTATGCAGTGAAGGCCTTAAACATTCTTCTTCATTATTAGTTTAGGTGGATAAGCACAGCGGTAGAATTGCTGCCTTACAGCGGCAGAGGCCCAGTTTCGATCGTGACCACGCGTGCTGTCTGTACGGAGTTTGTACGTTTACCATGTGACGGCATGGGTTTTCACCGGGTGCTACAGTTTCCTCCCGCATACAAAAGACGTGCAGGTTTGTAGGTTAACTTACTTCTGTAAATTATAAAGTGTACCCAGTGTGCAGGAAAGTGCTAGTGTATGGGGATCATTGGTCAGCATGGACTCGGTGGGCCTAAAGGCCTATTCACCAAGGAGAAGGATATTGAATTATGTGAGGTAAGGGAAACTAGTAGAGTAGCTATGGATACTATGAGGTTCAAAGTAAAAGTACTGACACTTTTGAAAAATATAAAAGTGGATAAGTCTCCAGGTCCTGACAGGATATTCCCTAGGACATTGAGGGAAGTTAGTGTAGAAATAGCCGGGGCTATGACAGAAATATTTCAAATGTCATTAGAAACGGGAATAGTCCCCGAGGATTGGCGTACTGCGCATGTTGTTTCATTGTTTAAAAAGGGTTCTAAGAGTAAACCTAGCAATTATAGACCTGTTAGTTTGACTTCAGTGGTGGGCAAATTAATGGAAAAGATACTTAGAGACAATATATATAAGCATCTAGATAAACAGGGTCTGATTAGGAACAGTCAACATGGATTTGTGCCTGGAAGGTCATGTTTGACTAATCTTCTTGAATTTTTTGAAGAGGTTACTAGGGAAATTGACGAGGGTAAAGCAGTGGATGTTGTCTATATGGACTTTAGTAAGGCCTTTGACAAGGTTCCTCATGGAAGGTTGGTTAAGAAGGTTCAACTGTTGGGTATAAATGCAGGAATAGCAAGATGGATTCAACAGTGGCTGAATGGGAGAAGCCAGATGGTAATGGTGGATGGCTGTTTATCGGGTTGGAGGCAGGTGACTAGTGGGGTGCCTCAGGGATCTGTGTTGGGTCCTTTGTTGTTTGTCATGTACATCAATGATCTGGATGAAGGTGTGGTAAATTGGATTAGTAAGTATGCAGATGATACCAAGATAGGGGGTGTTGTGGATAATGAAGAGGATTTCCAAAGTCTACAGAGTGATTTAGGCCATTTGGAAAAATGGGCTGAAAGATGGCAGATGGAGTTTAATGCTGATAAATGTGAGGTGCTACACCTTGGCAGGACAAATCAAAATAGGACGTACATGGTAAATTGTAGGGAATTGAAGAATACAGTTGAACAGAGGGATCTGGGTATAACCGTGCATAGTTCCTTGAAGGTGGAATCTCATATAGATAGGGTGGTAAAGAAAGCTTTTGGTATGCTAGCCTTTATAAATCAGAGCATTGAGTATAGAAGCTGGGATGTAATGTTAAAATTGTACAAGGCATTGGTGAGGCCAAATCTGGAGTATGGTGTACAATTTTGGTCGCCAAATTATAGGAAGGATGTCAACAAAATAGAGAGAGTACAGAGGAGATTTACTAGAATGTTGCCTGGGTTTCAGCAACTAAGTTACAGAGAAAGGTTGAACAAGTTAGGGCTTTATTCTTTGGAGCGCAGAAGGTTAAGGGGGGACCTGATAGAGGTCTTTAAAATGATGAGAGGGATAGACAGAGTTGATGTGGACAAGCTTTTCCCTTTGAGAATAGGGAAGATTCAAACAAGAGGACATGACTTCAGAATTAAGGGACAGAAGTTTAGGGGTAATATGAGGGGGAACTTCTTTACGCAGAGAGTGGTGGCGGTGTGGAATGAGCTCCCAGTGGAAGTGGTGGAGGCATTGGTATCATTTAAAAATAAATTGGATAGGCATATGGATGAGAAGGGAATGGAGGGTTATGGTATGAGTGCAGGCAGGTGGGACTAAGGGGAAAAAAATTTGTTCGGCATGGACTTGTAGGGCCCAGATGGCCTGTTTCCGTGCTGTAATTGTTATATGGTTATATGGTTATACATGGTGTATCTCTAAAGTCTAAAGTTTAGAGATAATGCATGGAAACAGAACCTACGGCCCACCGAATTCGTGCCGACCAACGATCACCCGAACATTAGTTCTATCCTACAAACTAGGTACAATTTACAGAAACCAATTTACAATGCAAAGTTGACTCACTGAACTGTGCATTTATAACATCCTCTTTAAATTCATCAGTACTGGAAGATTGAGGCAGAACAAGACCATTTTCTTTTGTTCTGGTTTGTTTTTTACAAATACTTCAATTCAGATGTAGTTATTGACATGTACGTACGAGTGTGATGGTCCAGCTATTTCGCACCAACAACCAAGCTGTGTAATTTCAGCGAGTCATAGACACGCAATGCGGAAACAGGACCTTCGGCCCAACGCCCACACTGACCAACATGCCCCATTTACACTCATCTCACCTGCCTGCCTTTGGCCCATATCCCTCAAAACTTTTCCCATCAAAGGGCCTGTTTCTTAAATATTGTGATAGTACCTGTCTCAACTGCTTCCTCTAGCAGCTCGTTCCATATACCAACCACCCTTTGTGTAAAAAAGTTGCCCCTCGGGTTCCTAATAAGTTTTTCCTCCTCACCTTAAACTTATGCCCTCTGGTTCTTAATTCCCTTACTCTGGGTATAAAGCTGTGCATTTACCCTATCTATTCCTCTCATGATCTTATACACCTCTGTAAGATCACCCCTCGTCCTCCTGCGTTCCAAGGAGTAAAGTCCTTGCCTGCTCAACATTTCCCAATAGCTCAGGCCCTTGAGCCCTGGCAACATCCTCGTAATTCTTTTCTGCACTCTTTTCCAACACCTATGACAGGTGACCAAAACTGAACACAATACTGGCCGCACCAATATCTGATACAACTATAACATGACCTCCCAACCTCTATACTCAATACTCTTGACTGATGAAGGCCAATGTGTCGAAAGGCTTCTTGACTGCACTATCTATTTTGCTTTAGCAAAATATATAACCTCACTTTTTATAATCTGCTTTATCAAAATATACAAAACCATATAAACTTGCAGTAAAATACTGAGCATTTTAGATAACATCTCAAATGACATAACCAGAGTGAAACAGCATATCAATGTCATCGCAACCCTGGCATATGTTATTACCTGGTATTAAGATTGGTTATTCTACTTAAAGGTGACCAAAAATGATTAATTTGCTGCTGTTATCCTGATTCATTATCACTTGTACTTGACAACAGTTATTTTAATCACACAAGGTTAATTAATAGGCACTGGTGTTTGTTTGTGATGATTTGAGTGTCCCAAAGATTTGTCATTGGCCCATTCCTATTTTGCGTTTATCTCATCAATGCTATCTATACAAATTTTCACGTGTTCTGCATTTAATGCAGCACAAAGATTCTCAAAGTTATTTAATGGCATGTTCCCAAGAAAGTCTGTGTGCCTGTAATGCTGATGTAAGCAAGATTTTAATTGTACCTTTAATACACCATACTTGTTTATGTGACTTTACACTTGACTTGACTTGACTTGACAGCCAATTCCACAGATTTGCCACAATCTGAGTGAAAAGAATCTTACCTCATCTCATTCCCTCACTCTGTTTAGTTTAGTTTAGTTTAGAGATACAGCTTGGAAACAAGTCCTTCGGCTCACCGAGTCCATGCCAGCCAGCGATCCCTGTACACTAGTACTATCCTACACACGTGACAATTTACAATTTTTTCCTAAGCTAATTATCCTACAAACTTGAATGTCTTTGGAGTGTGGGAGGAAACCGAAGCACCCGGGGCAAACCGACGTGGTCACAGGGAGAATGTACAAACCCCTTACAGACAGCACCTGTAGTTAGGATAGAACCCAGGTTACTGGCACTGTGAGGCAGCAATTCTATCGTTGTACCACTGTGCCACCCAAATTTGGTATAATTACATTCCTGTTTCAGAAGGAGAAAAGTGCTGGAGTAACTCAGCAGGTCAGGCCGCATCCCTGGAGAACAGAGATAGGTGACGTTTTGGATTGGGATCCTTCTTCTGAAACCCTTGATTCAGAAGATAAGATATTCATTCCTCTCAATTATAATGTTGGAGATCATCAGGCCAGTATGTCAAATTTAATGGAGGTCCAGTCCATGTTCCAGTTGTTTTCAGCGTTGCCCGATCCAGGCAAGCCCCAGGCTGCTGGGTGCCTCCAGCCGTTGCCTTAAGGTCATAAGGAATAGAAGTATAATTAGGCCATTCGGCCCATCAAGTCTACTCTGTAATTCAATCATGGCCAATCTATCTCACCCCCCTAACCCCATTCTTCTGCCGTCTCCCCATAACCTCTGACACCTGAACTAATCAAGAATTCCGAGAACGTCTGGTTTGAACAGTGAACCAACGTCCCTCTCTTTGCCTGCCCACCTTGTTTCCCTGGGGTACCTCCCGCAATCAGCCTCGAGGGCACAGGAGGCCAGACTCTGGTTTCCTCTCCTCTCCTCTCCTACAGGCCTTGCTCCTCGTCCAGCCGCATCTGTCGTCATCACTGGCTCCATCCCCCTGGCCTCTGGTCTTGGGGGAATAAGCAGGGGCCGGCGTAGTGGACTCCCTTTTCCAGGCTAAGGTCCGCCGTGTCCCATGAGCAGGGGCCGGCTCGGTGACCACCTCTGTCCAATGCTGATTGCCCCTGAAATAGCGGTGGAGAACCGTGTTTTTAAAGCAGTGCATTCATCATTATGTTGTTGGGTGGGATTTTTAAGTTAGGAGTTTCAGGTAAAATAACCAAATATCTACAGATGGTCTTCCAAAAATAAAGTCATGGATAATTCTGAAGTACGAAGGGATGTTGTTTTCAATCTGAGTCGGAAGAAGGGTTCCAACCCAAAACGTGTTTTCCAGAGATGTTGCCTGACTTGTTCAGTTACTCCAGCACTTTGTGTCTATCTTTCTAAACCAGCATCTGCAGTTCCTCGTTTCTACATTATTTTCAATTGTGTTTCAGTGAGCCCGGGTTTAGAGCTTGAGGTTAAAACAAAACAATAGCAGGCTAGGACTTTATTCCTTGGAGCGCAGGAGGATGAGGGGTGAGATTTTAGAGGTGTACAAAATCATGACGGGAATAGATTGGGTAAATGCATATGGTGATTTTTCATACCATAGATAGACACAAGGTGCTGGAGTAACTTAGTGGGTCAGGTAGGTTCTGGAGTACATGGATAGGGGACGTTTTAGGTCCGAAGAAGGGTCCCAATACAAAACGTCACCTATCCATGTTCTCCAGAGATGCTACCTGACCCACTGAGTTACTCAGGCATTTTGTGCTTATCTCTGCCAAACTTTGAATGTCGAACATCCTCTTTGACCAAAAGCAGCACAGGTGGATGAATCTAGGGACAATTTTCAGAGGCCAATTAACCATAAGCCCACACATCTTTGGGATTTGAGAGGATACTGGAGCACCCGGAGGAATCCCACGCAGTCACAGGGAGAATGTGAAAACTCCACACAAACAGCAGCCGAGGTCAGGATCGAAGCTGGGTGCACTGCTGCTGTAAGGCAGCAACTCTACCAGCTGAGCCACTGTGATGCCCTTTTTAAAAGATTTATAGAGATGGTCTGTATGGAGTTTGTACCTTCTCCCCGTGACCTGCGTGGGTTTTCTCCGAGATCTTCGGTTTCCTCCCACACTCCAAAGACATACAGGTGGGTGGTTAATTGGCTTGGTAAATGTAGAAATTGTCCCTAGTGGGTGTAGGATAGTGTTAATGTGCATGGATCGCTGGTCGGCGCAGACCCGGTGGGCCGAAGGGCCTGTTTTTCCGCGCTGTATCTCTAAACTAAACTAAACTAAAGATACACCATGGAAACAGGCCCTTTGACCCATCGAGGCAATGCTGACCAATTATCGCCGGGCGAGGAGAAGGTTGTCGGTACACGGGAACTGCTCCAGTATATCGAGCGCGTGGGCCGACCAGACTTGGAATTATTGCGCCAAAAATGGCGGCGTCCGCTTGTGTGATATATGCAGAAAGAATTTCACTGTGTAGTTGCATATGTGACAAATAAAGCACTATTGAACCATTGAACCATTTCTGGAATCTTTTTAGATATTACAAGAACTTGCGAGTGTTGCAAAGAAAGACACAAAGTACTGAAGTAACTCAGCAGGTCAAGTAGCATCTCTGGAGAACATGGATAGGTGATGTTTCAGGTCAGGAACCTTCTTTTTGTCTTTATTATATAAACCAGCATGCATAAACCAGTTGCTTGTATCTACTTGAAGTGTTAACATGTATTTGAAGCAGACATAACAACACACCAAGTATTATTCTGATGTATAAGGTAATAGTTAAGTCACGTCAATACTCCAGGTCTTCTGATGATTTACCTTCACTTCTGGGAATGATCACCGTTTACTGAATCATTTCTGAACTAATGATTGTCTTGATATCTTTCATTGTTTGTTTGGCAATGCAAAAGGCTTTTTGGATATTGAATCTATTTAGTATATTTTATGCAGTATGTGATCGGAATGCCAAAAAATTTGTTCCATTAAATTCTGCAATAATTAACCTTCAAAGCTATTAAACTATTCCTTCTTGCCTTTTTTTTCTCATTGCACGACATTGTGATGTCTAATTAGCTAACGGAAATTTCTATTCACAAACTCATTGCCAATTTGAAAAGGAATATTATATAAAAATCCCAGCATGAGAATATCGACATCTTAGAATCGTATAGCATTTTACACTCAGTAACAAAAACAAGTGTGTACATAACATGTAGAAACAAGGAACTGCAGATTCTGATTAATATTCAAAAGGACATTAAATGTTGGAGTATTCAACATGTCAGGCAGCATCTCTGGTGAATATGGATAAATTACATTTCGGGTCGAAACTGAAGGGCGATATGGTGATGCAGCGGTAGAGGTGCTGCCTTGCAGTCCCAGAGACCCAGATTCGACCCTGACTATGAGTATTGTCTAAACGGAGTTCGTACATTCTCCCTGTGACCTGCGTGGGTTTATCTCCCAGTGCTGTGGTTTCCTCCCACAAAGACCTGCAGCTATGTCGGTTAATTGGCTTTGGTAAAAATTGTAAATTGTCCCTGGTGTGTGTAGGATAGTGTAAGTGTAAGGGATTGTGTACACTTACACTATATTGTGTACACTTGACTTGACTTGCTGGTGGGCGCAGTCTCAGTGGGCGCTGTTCCCGCGCTGTATCTCTAAATTAAACTATACTAAACTGAAGAAGGGTCCTGACCCGATACATTACCTATCCATTTTCACCAGAGATGCTGACTGTGATGAAGGCAGGTGGGATTGGTGCAAATGGCGTAGGTTGACTGTAAAGGCCTTTCAAGTCAGGCTGACCATTAAGCACCCATTTACACCAATCCAACATGAATCCTGTTTTGTTCCCTGCACATTTCATCAACAACTATCACCTCCGGCCTAGATCGTAGATTCTACCACCCACCCTGCACACCTCAGATAACATCCATGGGCCCAACTTGCTCACACTGACCAACATGCCCCATCTACACTCATCCCGCATTTGGCCCATTCCCTCTAAACCAGTCCTATCCATGTATCTGTTTAAATGTTTCTTATATGTTGTGATAGTACTTGCTCATCCACCACCTCTGGCAGCTTACTCCGTGAACCCACCACCCTAAAAGAAAAGCTAATAAGGTTCTTAATAAATCTTTCCCCCCTCATCTTAAACCTATGTCCTCTGGTTCTCGATTCCCCAACTCTGGGCAAAAGACTCCATGGATTTACTTGATCTATTCCTCTCATGATTTTGTACACCTCTATAAGATTTTCCTCTCATGATTTTGTACACCTCTATAAGATTGCCCCTCATCCTTCTGTGCTCCAAGGAATAAAGTCCTAGCCTGCTCAACCTCTCCCTGCAGCTCAGGCCCCTGAGTCTGGGTAACAACCTCCCACTATCATGCCCTACTTTCCCCTTACACCTTGTCCCTTTCCATTTATCTACCTCCCCTTGGCTTTACATTCCACTCCTCTTCTCTCCTTATCTCATGTCTCCATTTCATTTCTGGCTGTTGTCCAGCCATCTGCAAATCTGACTCCCTTGTACTGTATGTACCTGTCACCTTTGCTTTCTTCTGGCCCAACCACTTTTCCAGCTGTCTCCCTCCTACTGCAATCAATCTGAAGAAGGGTTCTGACCCAGAATGTCGTCCATCCATGTCCTCCACAGATGCTACCTGACCCACTGAGTAGTTTAGTATAGTTTACAGATACTGCATGGAAACGGACCTTACAGCCTGCCGAGTCCACGCTGACCGATGAGCACTTGCACACTAGTTCCCCGTTATCTCTTTTCCTCATCTATTCCCTACACGGAGCAATTCACAGAAGCCAATTAACCTACAAACCAACACTCCTTGGGATGTGGGAGGAAACGGGAACACCCAGAGAAAACCCACCCGATCACAGGGAAAAAGTACAAACTCTGCACAGTCAGCACCCGTAGTCAGGATTGAACCCAGGTCACTGGTGCTGTGAGGGAGTGACTCTACTGCTGTGCCACCATGCCACCATTTTACTCCAGCCTTTTGTGTTTTATTTGTAGTTTGTATCTCCACCCTGTGTTTGAGCTAGGCGCCTGAATGCAAGTTTGTCTTCCTTCACTGAATGTCGCCACTGCTGTCCACATTGACGAGGTCATCAAAACATCCCTTCTCACACTTCACCACAGGTGTCCGAAGAATATCAGTGGCACAGCGGTAGAGCTGCTGCCTCACATCGCCAGAGGCCCGGGTTCAATCCTGACTATAGGTGCTGTCTGTGCAGAGTTTGTACATTCTTCCTGTGACCACGTGCATTTTAATAAGTTATCGGAACAGAATTAGGGCATTCGGCCCATCAAGTCTACTTCACCGTTCAATCGTGGCTGATCTATCTTCTCCTCTCAACCCAATTCTCCTGCCTTCTCCCCATAACCCCTGCCATCCATACTAATCAAGAACCTATCAATCTCCGCCATAAAAATATCCATTGACCTGGCTTCCACAGCCTTCTGTGGCAACTAATTCTGCAGATTCACCACCCTTTGACTAAAGAGATTGCAGGTCATCACCTTGTTACAGGTATGTCCCTTTATTCTGAGGCTGTGTCCTCTGGTCCTAGACTCATCCACTAGTGGAAACATCCTCTCCACATCCACATCCACATCCACGTGAGGAGCAAGGGCCTGTAAGAGGGTGAACTGGGGTAGTGCCTGCAGTGCCTTCAAGGTCAGCTGCAGGATGCGCCCATGGGACTCAAGGATGGCCGGGCAAGGAGAGGGGCATCATGGGTTGAGTCAGTCATGGGCGACGGAGGAAGGCCCTGCAGGAGCTCCAAGCTCCTGCATCAGGAACCGCTCCAGTAGACTGAGCGCATGCGCAGACCAGACTGTGGACATTGGAAAATGGCGCTACAACATGGCGACGCCCGTATTGGTAAATATGCAAAAGGAATGTCACTCTGCAGATGCACTTGTAACAAATAAAGCCCCATTGAACCAATCTTCCAATATACCTCCTGCAGCCCTGGCACTTTTTATCTACACTTTCTCTGTGGCTGCAACACTATTTTCTGAACTCTGTTTAGTTTCTCTTTTGAACTAATTGATGTAATAATGTGCGGTGTGATCAGCCTGGATCAGTCTGACTGTGTGCATCAGTCACAATAAAGATGTGACAATAAACTAAACTCAAACTCTAACTCTGGCCCTGTGAGACAACAGCTCGACCAGCTGTGCCATTGTGCTGCCTATTTTCCAATTTATTTCAGCTGCTATTGGATATGTGTGGGTCGCAGTGGTAGAGTTGCTGCCTCACCGTGCCAGAGACCCAGGTTCGATCCTGACTATGGGCGCTGTCTGTACAGAGCTTGTTTATTCTCCCCGTGACTACGTGGCTTTCTTCCGACTGCTCCGGTTTCCACCCGCATTCCAAAGACGTGCAGGATTGTAGGTTAATTGACTTCCATAAATTGTCCTGAGTGTGGAGGATAGAACTAGTGCACGGATGTTCGATGGTCAGCATGGACACGGTAGACTGAAGGGTCTGTTTCCATGCTGTATCTCTAAAGTCTTTAGAGTCTCACAGTGTGGAAGCAGGCCCTTTGGCCCCAACTTGCCCATGCTGATCAAGATGCCCCATCTACACCAGTCCCAACTCCCTTTGCTTGGATCATATCCCTCTAAACCTATCCTATCTATGTATCTGTCCAAATGTTTTTAAACATTGTGCTAGGACCTGCCTCAACTATCCCCACCGGCAGCTCATTCCAAACACCCGCCGCTCTTTGTGTAAAAAATGTTACCCCTCAAGTTCTTATTAAAGCTCCCCCCACCTTAAATCTCTACCAGCTGCACCACTGTGCTGCCCATTTTCCATTTCAGTTCAGCTGCCATTGGATTTGTGCAAAAGACAGCATGGGCAGTTCGTGTTTATGGCATTATCAAACACAGTGCATGAAGCAGCAAAGAACGCCTCTGATTAATGAGACGATTACTTTCATAGATAAAAATAATCGCTGCCACTAATTACTTTAAACACTCTTTTACTGGTTTAAAATCCCAAAGAAAGGAATATTCCAGCACTGATCTCCAGTAGAGTTTGTCCACAGTTTGTTTGGTCAACTTTATTCCACGAGTATTCCTTTACATATTACCTGTGACATTTCTGAGACACTGCAGTCTCTGACCTACAACAGTCCTATCTCACTGG
This sequence comes from Leucoraja erinaceus, assembly GCF_028641065.1. NCBI lineage: Eukaryota > Metazoa > Chordata > Chondrichthyes > Rajiformes > Rajidae > Leucoraja > Leucoraja erinaceus. Next base: position 40,191,245 of record NC_073384.1, read on the forward strand.
AAGAACATCGATAGAAAGTGATACAAGGAACTACAGATGCTGGAATCTCAGAACACAGAACGTAGAACAGCATAGTGCAGAAACGGGCCCTTCGGTCCAGGTGAGGGGAGTGACAAAGGCTAGAGATGAAAAAGGAGGCAAAAGGGTGTTAGATAAGGGAAGAAGTGGGAGTGAAATGTAAAGCTGGAGGAAGGGATGTGGGTGGAAATTGGGAGGGGGAAGTGGGGGATAAAAGGAAATGTGGGACTCGTGGATGGGAGGTGAACATAGGAAGAGGGGAAAGGACCAGGGGACTGGGGTTGTGGGAGAAAATATGGGGATTGGTGGGGGGGTGGGAGGTGTAGGGGTGGGGGGGGGAGGGGTAGAGGTGGGGGGGGGGGGTAGAGGGTAGGGGGGGGGGGGGGGTGTAGAGGTGGGCGGGGAGGGGGGAGGTGTAGGGGGGGGGGGGGGGGGGTAGAGGTGGGGGGGGGGGTGTAGAGGTGGGCGGGGAGGGGGGAGGTGTAGGGGGGGGGGGGGGGGGGGGGGAGGGTTGGGGTACAGGTACTTTGGGCAGAATGGCCTTCATCAGTCACGGTATTGAGAATAAAAGTTGGGACGTTATTCTACAGTTGTACAAGACGTTGGTGAGGCCACATTGGGAGTATTGTGTTCAGTTTTGGTCGCCCTGCTATAGAAAGGAAGTTGTTAAGCTGGAAAGAGTGCAGAGGAGTTTCACGAGGATGTTTCCAGACTTGAGGTTATATTGTATATTCTATAATCGAGGACTATATTCCCTTGGTTTGCAGAGGGATGAGGGACGATCTTATTGGGGTGCATCACATCATGAGGGGAATAGATGGTGATTGTATTTTTGTGCCAAGTAGGATAAACAAGATCCAGGGGACAAAGGTTTAAGGTGAGAGGGGGGAAAGTTTAATAGGAACCTGAGCATCAACATATACACACAGAGAGCGGTAGGTGCATGGAACAAGCTGCCAGAAGAGGTCGTCAGACAGGTAGTATAACAGCATTTAAAATACATTTGGATAGGTGAATGGATAGGGAAGATTTAGTGGGATATGGGCCAAATGCGGGCAGGTGGGGCATCTTGGTCGGCTTGGGCAAGTTGGGCTGAAGGGCCTGTTTCTGTGCTGTATGACTCTTTGACTTTGTTGTTTGGGGAAGATATTACTTGACATTGGAGAATTTAATGTTTATACCTTTGAGTTGCGAGCCACCCCAGTGAATTATGAAATATTCTTTCATAGAGACTACCTTAAATGGGACAACGAACAGAAAAAACAGATTAACTCCAAAAATGATCAAAATATTGCAGACCCTGAGTCATTGTACAGCCAGATCACTTCAAATAATATGATTCAATGTGTAACCCTTGCCCTAAATATTGGAACTGCTTCAAAGCTGCATTTATCTCAATCCAAATTCATCACAAGAGCACACAACATAGATGGAGGATATTACTTTCCGACTTGAAATACTTAGAATTTCATTTTGTTTTGTTAGTTGGTTGGTAGAAATGTTTAAAAAGAATAACAATATATAATGTGCACAATGGAGTATTTTTATTGAGAAACTGTGAAATATTTTTATTAGCGTGCTGTCCAATTTAATCAGTAATTAGACATGGGTAAAATAAAGCCATTGGACAAGTAATGGAAGAGAAAATACCAGAGTGAAGAGTGGAGTTTACTGCGATGTGACGTCACAGGTACAGGGGGGGAGAGACCTATGTCTGCAAGGAGGTGATATAGGAGCCTAAAAACTGTAACATACAGCTTATTCCCATCAACTGTCAGGCTATTAAACATTACAACCTTGCAAGAGGCTCCAAACTATATAGAATTTGACTTTGCACTATTATTTATTTATTTGTCTGTTTGCTTATATATGTGTGTGTGTGTGTGTGTGTGTGTGTGTGTGTGTGTGTGTGTATATATATATAGTTTATTGTGGATATATATATAGTTTATTAGCGCAGCACACTGTCAATCCCCGCCTTAACAATACGCAATGACTTGGCCTCCACCGGCATCTGTGGCAATGAATTCCACAGATTCACCACCTTCTGAATAAAGAAATTCCTCCTCATCTCCTTCCTAACGGTACATCTTTTTATTCTTAGGTTGTGACCTTTGGCCATAGACTCTCCCCCTAGTGGAAACATCCTCTCCACAAACCACTCTACACAAATCTTTCACTTTTCGGTAAGTTTCAATGAATTCCCTCCTCAGTCTTTTAAACTCCAGCGAGTTCAGGCCCAGAGCTGTCAAACGCTCATCATACGATAATCCAAACAGCCCTGGGATAATTCTCTGACCCTTTCCATGGTTTCCCAGTACTCCAAATACGGCCTGAACAGTGCCTTATAAAGCCTCAGCATTACATCCATGCTCTTACATTCTTGCCCTCTCTAAATTAATGCTAACATTGCATTTGCCTTCCTCACCACCAATTCAATTGCAATTTAACCTTTTGGGAAGAAATGCCTGATCACTGAACAGAGAAGTCTGCTATTTGTTTGCATGACTAGTTATCGACTTCAAGAAGCATGAGGGAGTGCATGCCTCAATACCTTAATCCACTTTACGGATGACACGATGGTGCAGCAGTAGAGTTGCCACCTTACAGTGACCCGGGTTCGATCCTGACTATAGGAGTTGTCTGTACGGAGTTTGCACGTACCCACGAGACCTGCGAGGATTTTCGCCAAGTGATTCGGTTTCGCCCCACATTCCAAAGAAGTACAGGTCTGTAGGTTCATTGGCTTTGGTAAAATCATAAAAATGATCCCAAGTGAGTAGGATAGTGCTAGTGTATGGGAATGGCTGGTCAGTGCGGAACTGGTGGAATGAAGGGCCTGTTTCTGCACTCTAAAAACAAAGGAAAACTACATCAAAAACTACAATTAACAGGTCAAACATGATTTCTCTTTCATAAAACTGTTGATTTTGCACGTTTATCCAGAGCAGAATATCCTTGGTCTCAATAGACAATGGGTGCAGGAGTAGGCCATTCGGCCCTTCGAGTCAGTACCACCATTCAATGTGATCTTGGCTGATCATCCCCAATCAGTACCCCGTTCCTGCCTTCTCCCCATATCCCCTGACTCCGCTATCTTTAAGAGCCCTATCTAGCTCTCTCTTGAAAGTATCCAGAGAACCAGCCTCCACCGCCCTCTGAGGCAGAGAATTCCACAGACTCACAACCCTCTGTGTTAAAAAGTGTTTCCTCATCTCCATTCCAAATGGCTTACCCCTTATTGTTAAACTGTGGCCCTTGGTCCTGAACTCCCCCAACATCGGGAACATGTTTCCTGCCTCTAGTGTGTCCAAACACTTAATAATCTTATATGTTTCAATAAGATTCCCTCTCATCCTTCAAAACTCCGGAGCCCAGTCGCTCCATTCTTTCATCATATGACAGTCCCGTCATCCCGGGAATTAACCTTGCAAACCTTCGATGCACTCCCTCAATAGCAAGAATATCCTTCCTCAAATTAGGGGACCAAAACTGCACACAATACTCCAGATGTGGTCTCACTAGGGCCCTTTACAACTGCATAAGAACCACTTTGTTCCTATACTTATATGAGTCTCTGGCACTATGAGTCTGCAGCTCTACCAGCCGTGCCACTGTGCTGCCCCTATTGCATTTTCTATTAATTTACCAGTGAAGCACTTACACCGATATAGACAACTACATCTAATCCCTTCTGTATTCAGATTTTTCTCAGCCTGACAGCTTGGAAACACACTGATTGGCATCAACTCTCTGTACTTGCCACTTATTTCTGTGAAGATATTTTCAAACACACCATGACCCAAAATAAATCCAATCTTCAAAGCACAATTCCTATTATTGTATCAGCCAAAAGAACGTGGAAATATTATAAATGGAAAGAATGCCTTGTTAAAAGGAGCAATGCAAATCAGCATCTGAACTTGGAAGAAGTTACAAGTTGTATTTCGAGCCAACAAAACGATAGTTATCGTAGTTCTGCTGTTATGTTAATAGGTTCAAAATTGTATTTAACACACAACATGACTCTATAACACCAGGATATCAGAATCCATAGAGTGAATGTACACTACTCCATGCTTTTGCCTTTGACCTGACATCTTACTCACTCAATGCTGAGTTTAGTTTCACCAGTTTAGATTGATTGAAAGATATCGCATGGAAACAGGCCATTCGGCCCACTCAATCCATGCCACCGATCGATCACACTTTTGCATCTCCTCCCGCCACACAAGGGGACAATTTACAAGGGGACAATTAACTGAGTAGACCCGCATTTGGATGTGGGAGGAAACTAGAGTGGAGGTGGAGATCCAGAGGGTGTTTACAAGAGGAACCATCCCAGGAATGATTGGGTTAACATATGATGAACGTTTGCAGGCAGTCCAAACCAATTGGATGTTTAGTTTAGAGATACAGTGTAGCAGCGCCTGCTGGCGCAGGCTGGTATCGAACCCGGCGTTCGGAAGCCGCGGTCACGTGACTCGGGAGGGGCTGCTGTTTTTGCGCGGTTTCGCTTTCGCGCCACAGTTGTGTGCTGACCACCGTTGTGGCCAGATGTGTTTGTAAGGACCTGTGAATCAAGAAGTTATTTTCAAAATCAATAAGTTAATAAAACTTGGTTGTCGTTCTTGCAACCGCCAAATTGGTGACTCCGACCTGTCTAGCCGCCGTTAGACAAGCAAAGATGATGCAGGAAGACTACGTTCCCGCAGAATCGGCCGGCACGAGGCAGGGCTCACCGGGCTTCAAACTATCTTTGTTTTGGCCGGATCAACCTCAGGTGTGGTTCGCCTATGTTGAGGCGCAGTTCCACCTGCACCGCTTTACTGCGGACGACACCATGTATTTCCATGTGGTAGGATCTCTGCCACAGGACTGTGCCTTGAGGCTGTTGCCTTACATCAGGGACCCGCCGACGATCGCCAATTACGAAGGTCTGAAGGGCCTCCTGCTCCACACCTTCGGTCTCAGCTGCAGAGACAGGGCGGCAAAGATCCTGCACACGGACAGCGTCAGTGATCGGCGGCCATCCACCATCATGGTGAAGATGCTGGCCCTGATGGATGGGCACCGCCCATGCCTGCTCTTCAAACAGGCGTTCCTAGAGCAGATGCCCGACGAAGTTCGCCTGATGCTCGCTGGGGCTGATTTCAGCGATCCCCAGCACCTCGCAGAGAGAGAGCTGACGAGTTGTTGGCCCACAGACGGCGGGACTTTTGTGCTTTCACCCGCTCCCCCGTCACGGCGCGGGTGCAACCGAGACGACATCGGGAGGAAGAGGAAGCCCAGCCCAGCGCCGAAGAAGCATCGCCGCTACCAGTGGTCTACATTCGACGACGTTGGTGCTACTACCATCTTCGCTACGGTACCGAAGCCCAAAGATGCCGAAGCCCCTGTTCGTTTCAGGGAAATGCCTCGACCGATCGCCCATAGCGGCGATCGCGATCGGACCAAACGGACGTCTCTACATCCGTGATAGCCACTCCGGCCACCTGGTCGATTCCTGGTCGACCCCGGTGCCATAGCCAGCATCCTGCCACCGACCGAGAGAGTGCGAGTGTGAGAGTGTGTAATAGTGGTGCAAGTTTGTGGGAATGTGTGAGTCGGTGTGTGTATAACTCTGTGTGTGTAAGTGTGCATATGAGGGGTTGATGGTGACGGGGGGATGATGGTCAGCGTGGATTCTGGGCTGAAGGACCAGTTTCTTTGCTGTCTCTAAACTAATCAAAGAACTGTCCGCACCCAGGATTTTGTTGTTGAGAACATAGTGGGACCATTGAGACACTAATGCAGGGGTTGGCAACCTACGGCCCCCGGGTCAAATGCAGCCCGTAACCCAAAATCATCCAGCCCGCAGACTTCCGTCATCTCCGGTACCTCCCGGGATGGAGGCCGCAATGCCCAGGCACGGTGACACAAGGACGCAAGGAGACCTGCGCTGGTGGCCACAATGGCGGAGCCGCCGAGCATGGCCGAGCGCCGAGTTCTGGCTGTACCGCATCCTGCGCAAAGCCGCTGGCACGGCCGCGCACCTTCTGTGTCTGGGCTTCACTGGTCAGGATCTGGGTTATCAATTGGCCGTGGACGAGTGAGTGTGAGTATTTGAGTCACCGCCTTCGGGACAGAGCCAAGGCAATGGTCCGTAGGTACGCCATGTTCGTGAGCGCCCGTAACTAGGGGCCAGTGATCCTGGTGGCGTCCTCAAAGGGGCGGGATCTATGTGATCACGTGATTTGATGCCTGCCATCTGGGGCGGGATCCATGTGAACACGTGATAGAAGTGGCCCACCATCCGCTCACAGTCATGCGTCCTGGCCCCTATGCAGAGCAAGGTTGCACACCCCTGCTCTAATGAGTACTTTGTAACTCTGTTGGAGCCAGCACCGTGCGAATCTCTGCGTACTTGGTGTATAGTATACAAGAAACAAAGAATTTCACTGTACCTTTGTACATGTGACGTTAAAGTATATTGGTATGCAGGAAATGGAGGGATATGGATGGCATGCAGGCAGAGAAGATTAGTTTAATGGCATCACAGATATTCAGCACAGATATTGTGGGCCGAAGGGCCTGTTCCAGTGGTGCACTGTTCCATGTTCTATGTTCTGGAAGGATAGCATGTATGTTATCCGTCAGCTAAACTGAAACTGAGAGGAAGTCAATGTGAGTTTGCCACATGCATGTGATCAAGGAGACTTTGTGAGCTTTTTGTTATTGAGGTGTGGGAAAAGTGAAATCAGTTCTGACAGTACTGGTAAGGGAATTCTGGAAGCATTGAACTAATAACCATCAGCCTGTGTCAGCTATTCCCACTCAAGTTGTCCCACAACTTTAGGCTGTGCATGCTACATGAAAGAAGACGAAGAGAATCTATTCCCACTGCGATATTCACTGATCTTATTTGGGAAGTAACTTAAACAAGGCGTCACAACTTAAAATCTGCTTCAAAATCGGCACAGTGGTGCAGCGGTAGAGCTGCTGCCTTTCAACGCCAGAGACCCGGGTTTGATCCGGACTAAAGGTTCAGTCTGTACTGAGTTTGGACGTTTTCCCTATGACCGCGTGGGTTTTCTCCGAGTGCTCCGGTTTCCTCCCACACTCCAAAGTTTGTAGATTAATTGGCTTCTGTAAATTGAAATTGTCCATAGTGAGTATAATAGTGTTAGTGTATGGGGTGATCACTGGTCGGTGTGGACTCAGTGGGCTGAGACGCCTGTTTCCATGCTGAATCTCTAAAGTCTAAAATCTAAGGTTCAAAGTCCTGACGCAAAATGGGAAATGCAGAGGTAGAGAGCTGGGACAGAGCATTTCATGCACAATTTTTCTTTTCTCTCTGATTCTACACGGCAAGGACGCATTGATTCTCATCTGGGGAAAAATATGGTCCAGAATTAACTTGGATTGGTAAAGTGGATGTCGGTAAACCTTTCCCTGTAACAAAACATCTAAACGCAAACCAATCTAAACGCAAACAAACCTCTCCCCCATTGACTCCATCTATACCACGCTGCCTTGGCAATTCCACCAGCTTAATCAAGGACCAGTCTCACTCCGTTAACTCCCTCTTCTCCCCTCTCCCATCAAGAAAATGGTACAGATGTGTGAAAATGCACACCACCAGATTCAGGGACAGTTTCTCAGCCAAGTATATAAAAACATACAATTTTGATTTGCCATACATTCATACCAAAACAGACTGCGTGGCTGCCATCGTACAGCACCGGCTGGTAATAAAAAGTCAGAGGGTGGTGAATCTGTGGAATTCATTGCCACAGACGGCTTTGGGGACCCAGTGCCATCAAACACTCATCATACGTTAACCCAATTGTCTCCGGGATCAATCTCGTAAAGTCCTATTTAGTTGTATGGTGTCACCTTGCGTATTACCCTGCAACAATCACATTAAGCTGATTCATACCCAGATGAAACCAATCCCAATTATGGAATGACAAAGAAAATTGGAAATGATTGTTATCTCATTTCATCCTAAAAGACAAAATAGATTTTTTTAATTTAATTACACAATGCTTTAAGGGAACTGGAGTTGTTTGACTGAATTTCCAGTCTGTTTGTTTTTTTTCCAGTATTCTTTCCAGTAAAGGGACTGATAAATAAACCAGGCAAGATAGTGATCTCACATGAAGTCTCCAAAATGTAGCTACGCTGTGTGTTAAATACAAATTTGAACCTATTAACCTCAACAGCAGAACTAAGATAACAATCGGTTTGTTGGCTCGAAATACAACATTCAGATACTGATTTGCTTTGCTCCTTTTAACAAAGCATTCTTTCCATTTGTGATATATTTCCAGGTTCTTCTGGCTGATACAATAATAGAAATTGTGCTTTGAAGATTTGATTCATTTTTTATTTTTTTCATTTATTTCTGGTCATGGTTTGTTTGAAAATATCTTCACAGATATAAGGAGCAAGTGCAGAGAATTGATACCAGCTTCAAAACAGTGTGTTTCCAAGACATCAGGCTGAGAAAAATCTGAATACAGAAGGGATTGGATATAAGTAGATAGAAACAAAATGCTGGGGTAATTCAACGGATTAGGCAGCATCTCTGGAGAAAGCAGATTGTAGGCGTTTTGGGTTGGCACCCTTGCTTGTCTAAGTGTTTGACTGATAAATTAATAGAAAGGGCAATCGGGGTAGCACAGTGACAGAGCTGGTAGAGCCGCTGTCTATGTGGAGTTTGCACATTCTCACTTTGACTGCGTGGGCTTCCTCCGGGTGCTCTGGTTTCCGCTCACATCCCAAAGACGTGCAGCTTTGCAGGTTAATTGGCCTCTGTAAATTGCTCCTAGTATTTAGGGAGCGGATGAGAAAGTGGGATAACATAGAACTAGTTGCTGAAGGGTCTGTTTCCATGCTGTAGCTCAGAATTAAATTAATAATACAGGACCACCCTCAACTGCAGTGGACCGGAGACTGGGCCAGGGAACAGTTCAAAGCATCGACCCAGCGGTCCAAACCAATTGGATGTTTAGTTTAGAGATACAGCATGGAAATGGGCCCTTTGGCCACCAAGTCCACACGACCACTGATCAACCGTTCACACTAATTCTATGTTATTCCACTTACAACCTTTTGATGCTTCATACTGTGTCAGTCAGAAGATTTATCATTTATTTTGCTGCACTTAACCCTCCCCTTAGGTGGCACAGTGGTACAGCTAGTAGAGCTACTACCTCACTCAGCCAGAGACACGGGTTCAATCCTGACTAGTGCTGTCTGTACGGAGTTTGAACTGTGACTGCACGGGTTTTCTATGGATTGTTCCGTTTCCTACTACATCTCAAAGACGCGTAGGTTTGCAGGTTAATGGCATCTGTAGAATTCCCTCTAATGGGTACGGAGTGGATGCGAAACCATAGAATTTGTGTGAACTAGTTTGTGAGCTTGGGAGACGTGTGTTTGAGTTTATGGCTGTGTGTGTGTGAGCATCAGAGTCTGTGAGAGTGTGTAAGTGTGAGAGTGTGGGAGTGAGTGTAAATGTGAGAGTGTGTGGGAGTGTGAGCGTGTGTTAGTGAGTGGGAGTGTGTGAGAGTGTGTGAGAGTGTGTAAGTGTGAGAGTGTAAGTGAGTGGGGGTGTGTGGGAGTGTGTAAGAGTGTGAGAGTGAGAATAAGAGTGTGTGGGTGTGAGAGTGTGGGTGTGAGAATATGTGAGAGTGTGTGGGTGTGTGAGAGTGTGTGAGAGTGTGTGAGAGCATGTGCTTGAGTGTGCAGGAACATACGAGTGTGTAATAGTGGTCCAAGTTTGTGGGAGTGTGTTAGTCGGAGTGTGTGTGTGTGTGTATCAGTCTGTGTCTGTGTGTGAGTGTGAGTATGAGGGGTTGATGGTGACGGGGGATGATAGTCAACGTGGACTCTGGGCCGCAGGGCCAGTTTCCTTGCTGACTAAACTAACCAAAGAACTGGCCGCTCCCAGGATTTTGCTGGTGAGAACACATTGGGACCATTGAGACTCTAATGAGTACTTTGTATGCAAAAAACAAATAATTTCACTGTACCTTTGGACATGTGACGTTAAAGTATATTGATATGCAGGAAATGGAGGGATATGGATCGCACGCAGGCAGAGAAGATTAGCTTAATGGCATCACAAATATTCAGCACGGATATGCGGGCTGAAGGGCCTGTTCCTATGGTGTACTGTTCCATGTTCTATGTTCTGGAAGGATAGCATGTATGTTATCCGTCAGCTGAACTGAAACTGAGAGGAAGTCAATGTGAGTTTGCCACATGCATGTGATCAAAGAGACTTTGTGAGCTTTTTGCTATTGAGGTGTGGGAAAAGTGAAATCAGTTCTGACAGTACTGGTAAGGGAATTCTGGAAGCATTGAACTAATAACCGTCAGCCTGTGTCAGCTATTCCCACTCAAGTTGTCCCACAACTTTAGGCTGTGCATGCTACATGAAAGAAGACGAAGAGAATCTATTCCCACTGCGATATTCACTGATCTTATTTGGGAAGTAACTTAAACAAGGCGTCACAACTTAAAATCTGCTTCAAAATCGGCACAGTGGTGCAGCGGTAGAGCTGCTGCCTTTCAGCGCCAGAGACCCGGGTTTGATCCGGAATAAAGGTTCAGTCTGTACTGAGTTTGGACTCATGGGTTTTCTCCAAGTGCTCCGGTTTCCTCCCACACTTCAAAGACGAGCATGTTTGTAGGTTAATTGGTTTCTTTAAATTGTAATTGTCCATAGTGAGTATAATAGTGCTAGTGTATGGAGTGATCACTGGTCGGTGTGGACTCGGTGGGCTAAGACACCTGTTTCCATGCTGAATCTCTAAAGTCTAAAATCCAAGACTCAACGTCCTGACACTAAATGGAAATTACAGAGGTGGAGAGCTGGGACAGAGCATTTTATGCACAATTTTTCTTTTCTCTCTGATTCTACATAGCAAGGACGCATTGATTCTCATCTGGGGAAAAATATGGTCCAGAATTAACTTGGATTGGTAATGTGGATGTCGGTAAACTTTCCCTGTAACAAGACATCTAAACGCAAACCAATCTAAACGCAAACAAACCTCTCCCCCATTGACTCCATGTACACTTCACTCTGCCTTGGCAAAGCCACCAGCATAATCAAGGACCAGTCTCACCCCAGTTACTCCCTCTTCTCCCCTCTCCCATCAAGCAAAAGGTACAGAAGTGTGAAAATGCACACCACCAGATTCAGGGACAGTTTCTTCCCAGCTGTTATCAGGCAACTCTCACCAACCACGGAGAAATCCTGACCTCCCATCTACCTCTTTGGAGACCTTTTGAACTATCTTTATTCGGACTTTATCGTAATTTATATTGCACTAAATGTTGTGCCCTTTATTTGTATCTGTACACCATGGACGGTAGGGTTGCCAACTGTTCCGCATTAGCCGAGACATCCCGTATATTGGGTGAAATTGGTTTGTCCCATATGGGACCGCCCTGTTCCCGTATTTGACTGCTACCACTTGGGTCAAAGGGACTATCAGGTCGGAGCACCGCATCCGGCCCCGCCTCATCCGTCCCGATGTAGTGCACTCCATGGAGTGCAGCACCAACGCCTCGCCCTCGATCATCAGTTCATGAGTTGGATGGGTTGCTGGACTTTGCATGCAGCAGAACACAAAGCCCTGGCGGCGGGCCAGCTTGGCCCGGAGCGCCGGACGTTGCGCATGATGTCTGGCGCAAAGTCTAGGAAGGAACTGCATATGCTGATTTACATCGAAGATGGACACAAAATGCTGGAGTAACTCAGTAGGACAGGAAGCATCTCTGGATAGGGACTACAACCCAAAACTCCTCAGCTGGCCCGGCAGCTGGCCTTTGTGTGCAGTCCAGCACCCGGGCCAACTCATCATTCACCCAGCCACGGCCGAGTCGGTCAACAAATTGCCCCGGATTTGGTGACTTGGTTGACGTCCTGTCACATTCCGTGCATCAGTTGCATGCCTGGTTCGTCGAAAAGATAAAAATTCAAAATTTGAAATACGGTTTCTACTGAATGTGTATCACTTTTGCACCATCGTAAAGTCGAAATATCGTAAGTTGAGGAGCATGTGTACTCTGTAATCACCAGAGGGCACACTGACAGTCAGATCCTAGATCTGATACAACAGCGTGCATGCACGTTGCATGTGCTGTTGATGCCACGCACGTGTGATTCACCCGTCATCCAATCACAGGCCCCCTTATGCGCATCAGGTATACGCTGTATTTTGCCAATTCCTGCCAAAACAAAAAGTTTCAGTAACGTCTGGTGTTCGGTCGGTTTGGCATGTGTAAATATGGATAAACCTGCAAAATATAGACTGTACAGCTATAACAAGCAATTGGAAGCAAAAAAGATGTGGGTTATGCCCGTCAGTGGTGACTCGACGAAGACCTTTTGTACTTTATGCAAAGATCCAAAGAGGATCTGAAGAAAAATGTTTTTACCCAGAGGGTGCTTGCAATCCAGAAGATGGAGGAGGCAGGTACAGAGAACAAAGAACATAGAGCAGTACAGCACAGGAAAACGCCCTTCAGCCCACATTGTCTATGCCCAGGGCGGCATAGTGGTGCAGCGGTAGAGTTGCTGCCTTACACTGCCAGAGACCCAGGTTCAATCCTGACTACGGGTTCTGTCTGTACGGAGTTTGTACGTTCTCCCTGTGACCACGTGGGTTTCATCCCAGTGCTCTGGTTTCCTCCCACACTCCAAAGACGTACAGGTATGTAGGTTAATTGGTTTTGGTAAAAAATTGTAAATTATCGCTCGTGTGTAGGATAGTGTTAGTGTATGGGGTGATCTCTGGTTGGGGTGGGCTTGGTAGACTGAAGGGCCAGTTTCTGCACTGTATCTCCAAAGTCTACAGTCTAAAGTAAAGTATGTGCATGATGCCACATTGAACTAATCTTCTCCACCTGCACATGATCCACATCGCTCATTTCCCTCTATATCCATGTGCTTATCCATAAGCCTCTTAAACCCACTATTATTGTATCAGCCTCCATCACCACCCTTAGCAGTACATTCCAGCTACCTATTACTCTCTGTGTTAAAAGAAAAACGAACCAACACCCACTGGCAGCACATCCCACGTATTCACCACCCATAAAAAGTCCTTTACATTTTTGCCCTTCTCACCTTAAGGCTACAGCCTCCAGTGTTTGATATTTCCATCCTGGGAAAAAGGTTCTGACTGTCTACCCTATCTACGCCTCCCAAAATTGTACCTCTCCCCTCAACCTCCAGCATTCCAGAGAGAACAATGGAAGTCTTACTGAGGCAGCTGGAAAAAACTCGGCAGTTCGGGTCAATTAGCAAATAAAACAGGACTTTAAAAATAACAAATTGCATTCAACAATGTAGCATCAATTCTCACTTCCAAAATAGTTTTCCGTCAGGTTTCTCAGAGTTGTTCATAATAGTTCATCTCCTACATGAAAGCTACAAACACAATTACTTATTCATTGCAAATCTCATTCAATTGAAGACTAATTAAAATTCCAGAAGATTAAAATTGCTTTTAAAATTAGATTTGAAGAACCGGTGTGCTTTCAATTTCAACTTTTGAGTCGATTTCACAAGCAGAATAAAGAATAATTCAAAATTAGGGAATCGTATTAAAATTAAAATGCATGCATTTCATGTACATTGGCAGTTTCCGGAGTAATTTTCATTGTAAACTGACTTTAACCAAATGGAAGAGATTGTAAACTCTCAGGGGAGGCTCTCTATCTTGTTGTTGATGTATTGCATTTAATAATAGAAATTCAAGACAATATTAATTCATAAAATTATAAGATCACGAGATGGGAGTAGAATTAGGCCATTCGGCCCATCAAATCTGCGCCTCCATTCTTCCTTTTGTATTGCACACCAATATCTGCAGGGTGGCGCAGCGGTAGAGCTGCTGCCTACAGCGCCAGAGACCGGGGTTCGATTCTGACTACGGGTGCTGTCTGTGTGGAGTTTATATGTTCTTCCCATGACTGTGTGGGTTTTCCCCAGGTGCTTCCACACTCCAAAGACGTACACGTTTGTAGGTTAATTTACTCCTGTATATTGTCTCAAGTACGTATTGTTTAGTTTAGTTTATTTAGTGGAAAGCTTTCTGTTGCATGCTGTCTGGTCAGTGGAAAGACTCCTGGGCCTGATTGGTCCTGGTCTTTTCTCACTCTTGGCTCTTTATCTACCCCCACTTCCCCTCCGACCCCCTACTTTCAGTCTTTATGCTGCCTGATCCGCTGAGTTACTCCAGCACTTTACGTCTATCATCAGCGCGAAGACTATACAAGATTACAATCGAGCCATCCACATTGTACAGGTATAGAATAAAGGAAATAACTGGCAAACGGCCTGTTTCTGCATCTAATGTAGAATATTGATGGTATTTGGTTGACCTTGTTCGTGGTGTTAACATGCTTCATTGAGGCCGATGTTCTGCATCCGACAACTGAATGGTTCCCATTGAAATGATAGAAATGCTGCTCTCAGTTTTTTTGTCCTACAGACATCCTGCTTCTGTCTCGCAACACTAGACAAATGTTGGTAAATTTGCACAAAAGCGCAAACGTTTAACAGCACAATAGAAATACTTTTTCTGTAAAATAAAAGTCAACCTGGAGAGAATGTCTTGCACGTTGATGCAGCGGGTGGAGCTGCTGCCTCTCAGCTCCCGTGACCCAGAGTCTCCTGATGAGTCATACAGTCACCATGTTCTTCGTTCCTATGCAGGTTCTTCAGAGATGCTGCCTGACCCGTTGAGGTTGAAGTTCCATTAATTAGGCGATTCGACCCATCGGCCATATCAACCACGATGTCCTGCCTAAACAAGTCCCATTTGCCCATATCCTTTGAAACCTTCCCAACCATGTACTTGTCCAAGTGTCTCTTAAATGTTATTGTAGTACCTGCATCAACTACTCCTCTGGAAGCTCATTCCACACGCCCACCAACTTCTGTGTGAAAGAGTCTTCTGCTACAATGATGACTTAATAGGAATCTGTGGGGTAACTTTTTCACTCAAAGAGTGGTGGGTGTACGGAATGAGCCGCCGGAGGAGGTAGTTGAGACAGGTACTATTGCAACGTTTAAGAAACATTTAGACAGGTACATGGATAGGACAGGTTTAGAGGGATATGGGCCAAAAGCAGGCAGGTGGGACTAATGTAGATGGGGTATGTTAAGCCGAAGTGTCTGTTTCCATGCTATATGACTCTATAACTATGGTAACTCCTACTTATAATCCTTTTAATCCCTCTGTCGGAGGGGACTGAAAATCCAGGCCAGGACATAGAGAACCTGATTCACCTATCCTTCCTTTCCTTCAAACCTTTCCTTATCTAGGATTTGCAGCTAACGATTT
This sequence comes from Leucoraja erinaceus, assembly GCF_028641065.1. Classification (NCBI taxonomy): domain Eukaryota; kingdom Metazoa; phylum Chordata; class Chondrichthyes; order Rajiformes; family Rajidae; genus Leucoraja; species Leucoraja erinaceus. The sequence continues at coordinate 40,206,619 of NC_073384.1, forward strand.
TCAGCACAGGGCCCTGGTTATTGATCAGAATCGGGATATGAACCAAAAGTAGGCAGATGGGACTCGTGCAGATGTGGCATGTTGGTTACTGCTGGCAAGTTGGGCCGAAGGGCCTGTTTCCACACTGTATGGCTTGATGACTATGAATGTTCAATCAATTTTTGCTCAACTGTTAAAAAATGCCACAGATTCCATTGCTGATGCTATTAAAATCTGCCTGAAGAAAAAGCACATTTTTGGTAATCACCTTTTCTGTTTATAGCATGAGATAAGCAGTGATGTGTGTCTCAGTTGTACACGCTGGTGGTAACATGGATGAACCATTAGTTCGGTGATAGGCTATAAAGAAAATGGGTTCCCTCATGCAATAAATAACATAATCAAAAGCTTGCTTGATATCTGCATTTTAGCTTATGATTATTGAAGAAAACAAAACATACCTTGCAGTAAACTTAACAATGGTCAAGAAATCGGTAATCATTCCATGCACTTCGGCCTACTGAGTCTGCGCTGACCAGTGATCGCCCAATACAATAGCACAATCCTACACACTAGGGACAAGTTACAATTTTCTGAAGCCAATTAACGTACAAACATGTATGTCTTTGGAGTGCGGGAGGAAACTGGAGCATCAGGAGAAAAATAAATGTATCATCCTTAATGTTTTTAGTGGGTTAAAGCATTTTTTAAAATTGCAAAGTATCCATTTTCATTGGTTTTGATTATTTTGAATGTTTTTAATTATCTAATTTGAAATATATCAGAATGTCAAGAATATTCAGCGACATCAAGAATACACGAGGACTCCGACAGTCAGTAAAGCTGGGAAATACCCATGCAGTTGTGTAATGGAAGGCTTAAAACAGGCTTTTCATCAAAAATTGAGTTGTCTGCTAACAGTCCTTATGTCGAACAAGCAGTTTAGTTTAGCAAATCAATTTGTTGCTCAGGAAAATAATTGGGCTCACTTGGTAGAACAAGTAAATCGCAAGGTGTCAGATTGGGCAGCCTCAAGGGCATCTAGTGGTTAGGCACCAAGATAAGTAGTTGACTTACTATATGTCCTGGAGGCTGCATGATTTGCTTCCCAGACATCTGTGAATAGCTCAGAAGGTACACAAAAATGCTGGAGAAACTCAGCGGGTGCAGCAACATCTATGGAGCGAAGGAAATAGGCGACGTTTCAGGCCAGAACCCTTCTTCAGACTTCTTTCGGCCCGAAACGTTGCCTATTACCATCGCTCCATAGATGCTGCTGCACCCGCTGAGTTTCTCCAGCATTTTTGTGTACCTTCGATCTTCCAGTATCTTTCTTTCTTGAACACTGTGATTAGCTCAGTCCTGGTATAGGTAACACGGTGGTGCAGTGGCAGAGTTGCTGTCTTACAATGCCAGAGACCCAGGTTAGATCCTGACTACAGGTGCTGTCCATACAGAATTTGTATGTTCTCCCTGTGACCAGGTGCATTTTCTTCGGGAGCTGCGGCTTCCTCCCACACTCCAAATAATTACAGGTTTGTTGGTTAATTGTTTTCAGTAAAGATTGTAAATTGTCCCAATTGTGTCGGATTGTGGTAGTGTACGGGGATCGTTGGTCGGTGCGGACTTGGTGGGCCGAAGGGCCTCTTTCCACACTGTATCTCTAAACTAAACTAAACTAAATAAACCCTGTTCATATCATGAAGGTGGATACCTCATTTTATCATAGCACATAGAACAGTACAGCACAGGAACAAGCCCTTTGGCCCACAATGTCTGCGCCGAACATGATGCCGAGACCAACTCTTATCTTCCTGAGTATAATCCAAATCTCTCCTTCCCCTGCAAATCCATTTCCCTGTCCAAAAGTCTAAAAAATGCTACTATTACATCTGCCTACACCACAACACATTGTCAGCGCGTTCTAGTCATTCACCCCACACATCTCCTTTAAACATTGCCCCCTCTCACCTTGCCCTCTGGTATTTGATTTTCCCATTTGGGCAGAATGGCACTTACTGCCTACCCTATCTATGCCTCTATCTTTTAAAAACACAGTTGGTTTTTGTTTAGTTTAGTGGATTGTTCTCATGTGTTGTTGTTCACCGAGACATAGTGAAAAGCTTTTGTTTGCATGCACTCCAGTCAAAGAAAAGATTCTATGTGAATACAATTAACCTCTTCACAGTGCACAGATTAAGATTAAAAGCTTATTTGTGCATTTTGTGCAAAGATATAACATTGGAGTCCAATAATATCTTGTTTAAGATCGTTCAATGGTTCTGTTTCAATGTTGTATCTCTAAACTAACCTAAACTAAACTTAACATAACTTAGCAAGCCTTTGATTCTATAGATTTGCCACATTTTATGAACTGAAGGAAAGTTTTAATTGCACAGATATGATGTTCTTATTTCCAGTTCCTAGGCATAAAGTCATAAGGAATAGGAGTAGAATTAGGCCATTCGGTCTATCAAGTCTACTCTGCCATTCAATCATAGCTGATTTATCTCTCCCTGCTAACCCCATTCTCCTGCCTTCTCCCCAAAACCTCTAACAGTCTGCTTAGCCTTTCCCGAAAGCTCAGGGCCTCGCATCTCAGGCCTCCGACACAGGACTATGCCTCCATCAAAGGCTATATCACTTCTTGCCTCTACCTGGCAACTTTTCATAGAAATGAATGAAAATTAGACAGGCCCTTCGTTCCAACGAGTCCACGCTAATAACGAACACCCCGTACACTAGCACTCTCCTACACACTAGGGACAATTTATAATTTCAACCAAAGCCAATTAACCTACAAACCTATACGTCTTTGGAGTGTGGGGGGAAACCGGAGCACTTGGAGGAAACCCACGCGATCACAGGGAGAATGTACAAATTCAACCCGGGTCTCTGGCGCTGTAAGGCAGCAACTTTACCACTGTGCTACCCCAAAGGTTGTCAACTGAGCAATTACTTATACATTGATATGACTGTTTAGATGCATAAACCTTCCACGGGCTGTTTTTGGGCAGTGATGATTCATTCTAAGTTACAAAAAAATCAAATGTGAGCTGTTTCGATTTAGTTGGACTGTGCTACTGGGCTGCTATGCTACTTTGTATTCTGCTTGGACACGAAGATTTAATATTCTACATTGATTGAGCTTGTCCCCTACACATTGCACCAGGCCTTTGTTGTTCGTTGTGGCTGAGAAGGAAGGTGACAAATTGCCTCAGAAACACAACCAGGACTGCCTGACAGTTTGCTTATTGGTCTGCGGCTGATTTCATGTCACCAATGGCCATTTCTCAAAATACCTTTTAGACGTTGGACTTTAGAGATACAGCACGGAAGCAGCAACTGTATTCAGGATCTAACCTGGGATTCTGGCGCTGTAAGGCAGCAACTCTACAGCTGTACCACTGCGATGCACACAAAGACTTGCAATCTACCTGCGGAGCAAAGTAGCTTACGAAAATGTCCATTAGACCGCAACCCTGTCTCCAACTTTACCCTGAAACCTAAAATTTCTCTGCATGAGTAATCTGCCACCTTTTCCATTCTCTGGAACAAGAAGCAAGAAAGTCCTAATGCAGTTGTACAGGGCCCTGGCAGTTTTGGACTCGTAATTTGAGGAAGGACATTATTGCTATTGTGGAAGTGCAGCGCAGGTTCACCAGGTTAATTCCTGGGATGGCGGGACTGACATATGATGAAAGAATGGGTTGACTGGGCTTGTATTTACTGGAATTTAAAAGATGAGAGGGAATCTTATAGAAACATATAACATTCTTAAGGAATTTGACAGGCTAGGTGCAGGAAAAATGTTCCCCACGTTGGGAGAGTCCAGAACCAGGGCTCACAGTTTAAGAATAAGGGGTAGGCCATTTAGGACTGAGATGAGGAGAATCTTTTTCACCCAGTGAGTTGTGAATCTGTAAAATTCTCTACCACAAAAGGCAGTGGAGGTCAATTCACTGGATGTTTTGAAGAGAGAGTTAGATTTAGCTCTTAGGGCAAACGGAATCAAGGGATATGGGGAAATAGCAGGAATGGGGGACTGATTTTGGATGATCAGCCATGATCATATTGAATGGTGGTGCTGGTTCGAAGGGCCGAATTTTCAATATTTCTAAGAAGTCTTGTTCAAGAAATTACATGGCTTACTGCCAGCTTCCCTTGTCTAAATGGATGAGATATCTTGGCTGAGGCACAACATTACTTTAATGTGTATTTATTTCCAAAGGCCACAAGTGAGCAGGTCTTTGGTGGCACCAGCTACCAAAGGAATTAAAAAATAACAAGTTCTCTTTCATGGGGTCTAGTTTAAAATAATTTCCATGTAATTGTAATTTGTCTAGTTATTATGGAGTAAGTTATTAAGCTGAATGGGGTGTAAACTATGGATTCAGCCTGCCAGAAGTTGAATAGAGATATATAGTCATATAGTCATAGTGTTGTATAGAATGGAAACCGACCCAACTTTCCCATGCAGATCCAGATGCCCCATCTGCACTAGTCCCAGCTGCTTGCATTTGGTCTTATCCCTCTGAACCTCTCCTATCCATGTACCTGTGCAAATGTCATAAACATAGTCATACATTGTGGAAACAGGCCCTTCGGCCAACTTGCCCATATCAACCAACATGTCTAATCTACTGTAGTCCCACCTGCCTGCATTTGGCCCATATCCATCAAACTCTTTCCTATCCATGTACCTGTTCAAATGTCTTTAAAATGTTGTTATAATACCTGCCTCAACTACCTTCACTTGCAGCTCATTCCATTTATCCACTACCCTAAGTGTGAAAAGTTGTTCCTTGGGTTTTTGTTCAATCTCTCCCCTCTCATCTGAAACCTATCCTCTCATTCTCGATTCCCCTACTCTGGGTAAAAGACTATGTGCATCTGCCCTATCTATTCCTCTCTTGATCTTATACACCTCGATAAGATCACCTCTCATCCTCTTGCGCTCCAAGGAATAAAGTCCTTGGCTGCCCAACCTCTCCCTGCTGCTCAGGCCCTCGAGTCCTAGTGACATTGTCGTAAATCTTCTCTGCACTTTTCCCAGCTAATATCTCTCAGCAGTGCGACCAAAACTAAACACATTACTCCAACATCTTGTACGACTGAAACATAACATCATAACCTCTATACTCCGTACCCTGACTGATGCTGAAAGTCTTCTTGACCACCCTGCCTGTGACGCAACTTTCAAGAACTATGTACTTCAAATAAGTTAGGAATATTTTTAGTTCAGTGCCATTTGATAGGTAGCAGAGACTGCAAGTAATAACAGGGAATGCGCAGTAGCGCCACTAGTTATTAATATCCATATTCCTGATGACGTGGAAATAGCTGCACTTCTGGATAATTAGTGATAGTGCTCAAATAAAAATAGACAGTTTTCTAAATATATGCAGCCCTACAGCATTTGATAGTTTTGTCTTTCAGCCGGAGATCACCTCTGCCATGCCTTTGTCATGAACTGAACAGCCACGAAGTTCGCAGCAAGTGCTGCATGTTTCCAACCTGATGTGTGAACACCCAAAGCAAAAATATTAATCATTGTCCATTGCCTACTTATGAAACCTGGACCCATTTCTTGTTTATAGATATTACGTCTTTAGTCACGCTTTCTCATATTGAAATTCCAATATTTCATTCCGTTTTAAACATTAAAATTTAAACTACAGGCTTTAAACGTCAAACATACTGCACAGAAACAGGTCCTTTGGCCCACCGTGTCAATGCCAACTAGTGATCACCATGCACTTAACACTATCCTACACACTAGGGATAATTTCACCAAAGCCAATTAACCTACAAACGTGAATGTCTTTGGAGTGTGGGAGGAAACCGGAGCATGTGGAGAAAACCCATGTGATCACATGGAGAACATATAAACTCTGTCCAGACAGCATCTGTAGTCATGATGGAACCCGGGTCTATAGCACTGTAAACTAGTGACTCTACCTCAGTGCCACTTTGCTGCCCTTTTTTAAAAGTTTGTTTTGAGTGCAATTCTGACATCTCATGCCATGTATGAGTGCAATCGATTAAAAAAATACATTCCTTTAATGGGAAGAGAAGAAAGGAAGGTGATATTTTGAACAGTTCCCAAAAACATTTGCTCCAAAGAAATAAGAAGCTTGATCTGGGCAAAACTGTTTGTATGTTCTCCCTGTAATCGCGTGGCTTTCCTCCCATACTCCAAAGATGTACAGGTTAGTAGGATAATTGACTTCTGTAAATTGTAAATTGTCCCTAGTGTGTAGGATAGTGCTAGTGTACGGGGTGATCGCTGGTCAGCACGGATTCGATGGGTCGAGGGGCCTGTTTCTTCACAGTTTCTCTGATATCTAAAAGTCTAAAGAATAGTAGGTGCACAACCTTTTATCCGACGATCCAAATAACGAAAAGCTCCGAATAGCGGACATTTTTTCGGTCCTTGAAGAAAGGTCCTTGAAGACGTTCACCGAGGGCGGCCCGCAGAGGTGACAGCGGAACCTCCGGTCGGTCCTCGAAGAAAGGGGAACTAAATCCCCATTCATAAAAGAGAAGGTGAGGGTATATTGCGCGGGAGGGTTAATAATTTACAATCTGCTGCTGCCTGCCCGCTGGGTTAAAAAAGTTCCCACGGTAGACTCACATCATACACAGTGTATCGTGAGTCTTGCGTGGCCAATTTTTTTAAAAGCGGGCTTGCAGCACCAAATTGCCTGTCCCTGCAACTTTCAAGACACCCCTCTGCTTCGGCCATTTGTTGTGACCCCTCTCCAGCTCCCCGCCCATTTGCACCGGCGCGGGAGACTGCACTGTCTTCACGTCAGGGAATGCGCAGTCAGCGCCACTCAGGACCAATACCGGCCCATATCCACTGCAAGACGTGAGATCCCAGAGACCCACAATAGCAGCACCCAGCCCCGCTCCAATTCCAGTGATACGCTCCCCGTAAAATAGAACTGATGGTGTGCAAGGTATATCTTGGCCCTGAGGTTGCATTTGATAGTTTTGTCGTAGCTCGGGCCGGAGATCACCTCTGCCACCCCCTTTGTACATGAGCTGAGACTGGGAACTGTGGAGTTCGCAGCCGTTGCAGTTTCCAACCTGATGTGTGAACACCCAAAGTCAAAGCTCCATTAATCATTGTCCATTGGAAACGTTATGAAACCGGGACCACCGATTTGTTTACGGAGACTCACAGCCAGTCTTTAACTCTAGCCCAGCCCCGCTCCACTCCAGAGGAACCCGGGTTCGGATGAGGGGGCGCAGCTCGGGCTGTTTAAACTGCCAATTTAAACGTCGGCGCATCGGGCACAGAAACTGTTGGCCCTGACGTGGCCCACCGTGTCAATGCCAACTAGGATCACCGATGCACTTAACACAGAATCCTACCCCGAGGGATAATTACAGCGACAAGTGGCATTAACCTACAACCCGAGCTGCGCCCCCTCATGGGGAAACAGGAGCATCCCAGGCCCATGTGATCACATGGAGAACATATAAACTCTGTCCAGACAGCATCTGTAGTCAGGATGGAACCCGCACTGTAAAGTAGTGACTCTACCTCAGTGCCACTTTGCTGCTCTTTTTTAAAAGTTTGTTTTGAGTGCAATTCTGACATCTCATGCCATGTATGAGTGCAATCGATCAAAAAAATACATTCCTTTAATGGGAAGAGAAGAAAGGAAGGTGATATTTTGAACAGTTCCCAAAAACATTTGCTCCAAAGAAATAAGAAGCTTGATCTGGGCAAAACTAAGATCATTGCATGTTCTCCCAGCCTAACCCTGGCTTTCCTCCTATACTCCAAAGATGTAAAGGTTAGTTGAAGACTTGACTTCTGTAAATTGGAAATTGTCAAACTCAGACCTTGCGGTAGGATAGTGCTAGTGTACCGGGGTGATCGTTGGTCTACGCGCGGATTCCATTCCGAAAGCCGAAAATTCTGAATTACGAAAACAGTTTCCCAAGATGATATCTAAAGGTGTAAAGCACCTGTATCTGCAATTTAATATCATTTTTTGTGCATTTAAAATAGCCAGTGATTTATAGCAATGTAAAGTACCTTGTTTGTTCACTATAAATCATATAAATTGTTCTGAACAAGCGTTAAATCTGAAGAGGGGTCCCGACCCAAGACACCACCTATCCATGTTCTCTAGAGATGCTGCCTGACTTGCTGAGTTACTCCATCATTTTGTGTCCAGTAATAATGTTTAGTTTTTTGTTTAGTTCATTGTCACGTGTATCTAGCAACAGTGAAAAACTTTTTTTGTTGTGCGCTATCCAGCCAGCGAAAGTCTAGACATAATTACAACCAAGCCGTCCACCATGTACAGATACAGGACAAAGGGAATAACATTCAGTGCAAGATAAAGCCCGATTGAAGACCGTTTGACGTTCTCCAATGAGATAGTTGGGAGGTCAGGACCGCTCTCTAGTGGTGATAGGATTTGTTCAGTTGCCTGATAACAGCTGGGAAGATGGTGGTGGGTGTATGGAACGAGGTGCCGGAGGAGGTAGTAGAGGCAGGTACTGTCGTAATGTTTAAGAAACATTTAGACAGGTACATTGATAGGACCCGTTTAGAGGGAAATGGGCCAAACGCAGGCAGGTGACATTGGTGTAGATGGGATATGTTGGTCAGGGTGGGCAAGTTGGGCCGAAGGTCCTGTTTCCACGTTGCAGACCAGATGGACACAAAGCTTTCATTCCCTGGGGAACATGTGGACATTCATCCAAAAGCACTCCTTTAATTGCTCCAATTGCTTCCTCTGCTGTCTGTAAAAGCTACAAGAGTCTAATATTCAATTATTGTATCTTGCCCACTGTTTAATTCAATAACAGCCATATGCAATAAGATATTTATTTCCAAATGGTTTCAGAGACCATTTTGCATTTCTGATCCTGAACCACAGATATCAAAGATAAACGGATTAATCACTAACTGGTATCTCTCTGTGACCTAATTCTGAGTAGGTGAAAATACAATTTTATACACAGTTCATGCAGAAGGCTACAAAACCATGAAGAAAGGTCCTGCCCCAAAATGTCCACCATCCTTTTCTCCAGAGATGTTGCCTGACCCCGCTGAGTTACTCCAGCACTTTGTGTCTTTTTTTGTGAACTAGCATCTGCAGTTCCCTGTGTCTCCAAAATGATATTTGCCATATATCTTGATTAGCACACAACTAAAGAACTAAAGCTTTCCACTTGACATCAGTACATGTGAGAATAAACTAAACTAAACTAAACTAAACATATTTCTTATTTCTCCAGCTTCATGTTCTTCTCGCTCAATCCAATGCTCTTCCTATTGAATGCCTTAAGAGGCAGCACTGGCGTACTGAGTCTGAGGTGCGGTCTCGGCCCAAAACGCCACCTATTAGTTTTCTCCGGAGATGCTGTCAGACCCGCTGACTTACTCCAGCATTTTGTGTCTAGCATTGAAGCGCAGCTGGTGGAGTTGCTGTTGCACAGCGCCAGAAACCCGGTTCGATCGTGACCTTGAATGCTGTCTGTGTGGAGTTTGTATATTCTTCGTGACCACATGGATTTTCAACCGGTGCTCCAGTTTCATAAATCATAATGATAATCATCATAATCATAAGTGTGTTTTGCAAAATACGAGGAATTTGATTTGCTATACAGTCATACCAAAAAAGCACCAAGACACACAACTACTTAAAAATTTGACATAAACACCACCACAGTGGCTCCTCCACATTCCCCACTGTGATGATAGACAATAAAGTCTTATCTTCTTTCTTCCTTTCCTCCTGCGATTGGGGGAGTCGAACCATCCACAACTGGCGATCGAGCTCCCACATCGTGCGGTCTTAGCTCCCGCATCAGGACGGCCGATACTCCTGTGGCTTGGCGTTCCCGAAATCGGTCCCGAACCAGGGACAGCGAGCTTCACAATGTTAAAAGTCCGCACAGGTTGAAGCACCTAAAAGACTGACCCCTGGCAAAAGGATCGCCCGCTCCAAGATGTTGAAGTCCGCAGGCTCCGTGGTATTGGAGCTCTGGAAGTCCCAAACAAGAGGCCGCCAACTCCACGATGTTAGGCCGCAGCGCAGACGGAGATACGACACGGACAAAGTTGCATCTCCGTCGAGGAAAGCGATTAAAAAAAGTTTCCCCCACCACCTCCCACAAATACAAAAACTAAAGATAAGCTAAAACATACATTTTACAACAAACTAAAACCACAAAGAATGAAAAAGACAAAGACAGATCGTTAGCGAGGCAGCCATTGTGAGGCGCCCCCTGCCACATCAAAAAGAAGTGTTGGATTGCTGGTTAATTGGCCTCTGTACATTGCCCCCAGTGTGTATGGAATGGATGAGAAAGTGGGATAACATAGAACTAATGTGAATGGGTGATTCTTTCTCCAGAGATGCTGACTGACCCATTGAGTTACTCCAGCTCTTTGTATCTCTATCTTGGGTATAAACCAGCACCTGCAATTCTTTTTGTTTATTTACTTTTCAGTGTTCTATATATTTAATATTGTGTATCGCAATTATGAACTGAATGGTGGTGGAGAGAAACACAGATAATAATACAATGAAAGGCATAGTGATGAGGAACAAACAATATTTTTGCTGTTGAATAAGGCGACATGTAAGAAAGAAACCAAATACAGCTTCTCTCGCATCTTCATCCTCTGATTCACATGATTTATGTAAAGATGAGATAAAATTCAAAATGAGAGAAATGAAATAGCAAAATTAATAAAAGGAACGCAAGATTACAAAGCGGTGGTAGTGATTTATGTTTGAGTTCAGAGTTCGAATTATGATTCAAATATTCAGGAAGTCGATCCCATGTCTGATAATTGGATGTAGTCAGCCACGTAGATTTTGCTGTTAACGCAAATTGTTCTAACTGGTTAAATTTGTCCCCAGTCTGCAGTTAACTCTGATAGCATTTATTATTGGAAAGGGTTGAAAGTGGTAGAAATACATTTGCAGACAACAGAAAACCGAGGGCAGTATTAATTAAAAATTATGAAAGGGTTGATGTAGAGAGTGGCATGGTGGAGCAGTCATAAACCTGCTGCTTTACAGCACCAGAGACCCGGGTTTGATCCTGACTACAGATGCTGTCTGTATGGAGTTTGTACGTTCTCCCCGTGACCATTTGGGTTTTCCCCAGATACTCACGTCCAAAGGCCTGCAGGTTTGTACGTTAATTGTTTTTAGTAAAAATTGTAAATTGTCCCAGTGTGTAGGATATTACTGGTGTATGGAGTAATCACTGGTCAGCATGGGCTCAGTGGATTAGAGCGCCTGGTTCCACTCTGTATCTCTAAACTAAACAAAGCCAAAAAAAAGGTATCTAATTTATGGGGAATCTAAAATTAGGAATGACAACTGTAATTTAATTAACCGTAAATTAAATATTCACCCCTTAACAAAAGGAATAGCCATGTGATTTCAATGCAATTAAATATGGATTTGTACTGTCCATGGCCTCTACTATTATGCAAATAAACCTGCCAGCCAGATCAATGTGTACAATTCATACTTTAATTGCTGCAAAGATGCATAAAGTTGTAACATGATTGTATCGTTGGTTTTTCTATTTGCCTTGAACCACATACCATAAGACTATGGCGTAGGAAGAAATTGCAGGTGCTGGTTTACACCGAAGATAATGTAATGTAATGTATGGCTGCAGAAACGGCATTTTGTTTGGACCTCAAGGTGTCCAAATGACAATTAAATGTATCTTGTATCTTGTATCTTGTATCTTGTATCTTGTAAGATAGAACAAAAAGCTGGAGTAACTCAGCGGCATCTCTGAAGAAAAGGAATAGGTGGAAGGAATAGGAAAAAAGGAAGAGGAAACAGAGCTGGCACAAATGTCGAAGGAAAGGTGGAAGAGGTGATAATGAAGGGATTTATGGATGCGAATAGTGTGAACTAGGATGACAAATGGGGGGGGGGGGGGGGGGGGGGGGGGGGGGGTGGAGAGAGGGAATGCAAGGGTTACTTGAAATTAGAGGAATCAACATTCATACCGCTTGGTTGTAAGTCTTCTGTCATGATCCCCAAAAATCTTAGTCTTGCTGATCTAAGTCTTGCTGATATACAGGAGCCCACACTGAGAACAATGGATACAGTAGATGAGGTTGGAGGAGGTGCAAGTGAACCTCTACCTCACCTGAACGGAGTGTCTGGGTCCCTGGACAGAGTTGCGGGAGTAGGTATAGGGGCAGCCCTGTTTCATGGATTTTGCAATCATTGCTTATTTAGTTTAGTTTGGAGATATACAGTAGTGCAAACAGGCCCTTCGGCCCACCGTCCACACAGACCAGCGGTCCCCGCACATTAACACTATCCTACACACTGGGGACAATTTAGCATTTATACCAAGCCAATTAACCTACAAACCTGTACATTTTTGGAGTGGGGAAGAAACCGAAGATTGCGGTGAAAAACCACGTGGTCATGGGGAGAACGTACAAACTCCATGCAGACAGCACCCGTAGTCGGGATCGACCCGTAGTCGGGATCACAGGTGTCTGACGCTGTAAGCACGGTAAGGCAACAACTCTAACGCTGCGCCACCGTGCCTCCCATTGTGTAGGGCCACAGTAGTTGCAGATTAAGTCAGTACTGGCTGCCAGTCACACTTGCTGTCTTCAATGTAATAAGACAAACAACGTTTCTACGTTCTAGTCACATTAAATTTCTTCTGCTGATTGCTATGTCGAGAAGCAATGCCGTGACATTTCCCGACTGACTTGTAAAACATAATCTACAAAATTGTTTTGAAAGCAATATGTCTAAGGCCTGTGGACCTCTGCATTCTTGAGGAATTAAATGTGTTTTATGTTCTTTAAGAGTCAAGTTAAACCATCGCAGATTTATTTCCTTAGGAGATAAAAGCACATGGTACAATTGTCATAGTCATAGTCAAATAGCGTGGAAACAAGCCCTTCAGCCCCACTTGCCCACACTAATCAACATGTCCCATCTACCTGCCACCAATCCAAGAAACAACCTTCCGCCATCACCCTCTACTTCCATTAAGCCAATTTTCCGTCCATTCAGATGTCTCTCCTTGAACCCCATGCAATCCCATGGGACTCTTCATCAGACTGAGGGATGTGTCTGATGAAGAGTCTTAACCCTAAACATCACCAGAAATGCTGCCTGACCTGCTGAGCTACTCCAGCATTTTGTGTCTATCTTCAGTGTAAACTAGCATCTGCAGTTCCTTTTTACCCAAAGACTAAAGGAGATTTGCCAGGCCAGTTTCTTTTTACACCATGGTAGGTTCTTTAGACTTCAGACTTTAGTGCAGAAACAGGCCCATCGAATCTGCCCCAACCAACGATCACCCTAAATACTAGCACTATCCTACACACTAGGGACGATTTACAATTTACTGAAGCCAATTGACCTACAAACCTGTACATCTTTGGAGTGTGTGAGGAAACCGGAGCATCGGAGGAAGCCTACACGGTCGCAGGGAGAAGATACAAACTGCGTATGGACAGAACACGTAGTCAGGATCAAACCCGGATCTCTGGCACTCTAATGCCCCTGTCCCACTTAGGAAATCTGAACGGAAACCTCTGGAGATTTTGCGCCCTACCCAAGGTTTCCGTGCGGTTCCCGGAGGTTTTTGTCCGTCTCCCTACCTGCTTCCACTACCTGCAACCTCCGGCAACCACCTGCAACCTCCGGGAACCACATGGAAACCTTGGGTGAGGCGCAAAGTCTCCAGAGGTTTCTGTTCAGGTTTCCTAAGTGGGACAGGGTCATTAGGCAGCAACTCTACCGCCGCGCCAAGGTGCCACCCCTTCCAGGAACATGCTGCCAGTGGATGTGGTAGAAGCTAATGTGATAGTGACTCTTAAGAGACATTTAGATAGGTACATGAACAGATGGGTGATGGCGGGATATAAACCATAAGCTGATAGATGAGAACAGTTTAAATTGACACCAGAGTCAACGCAGATATGCTGGAACGAAGGACCAGTTCATGTGCTGCACTGTTCCATGTTCTAGGTCTAAAATATTTTTTCACTCATTTCAGTAGATTTTTTGGTAGATTTAAGTTTAAAGAGATATTTTCATACTGCTTTGCTACATTGCATTTTTGCAGACTGACTTCATGCTGGGTTGGGAATGTCTAGTAAAATCTAGTCGTTACAGATCTCGGGGGAGAAGATTTGTACATGACAGGATATTCCATAAATCTTCTCCCACCACATGACTGTCACTGCAACCTTTGTTCCTCTGACTGTCTAATTTTGTTTTTCTCCCCCATTTACATCACTTTAGACTTTAAACGTTAGAGATTCAGCATGGAACCAGACCCTTTGGCCCACCGAGTCCATGCCAACCAGCGATTCCTGTACACCACCACTATCCTACACACTGGGGACAATTTTATAATGTAACCAAAGCCAATTAACCTACAAACCGGTACATCTTTGGAGTGTGGGAGGACTTGATCACAGGGAGAACGCACAAACTCTGTACAGACAGCACCAGTAGTCAGGATCGAACTCGGGTCTCTGTTGTTGTTAGGCAGCAACTCTACCACTGTGCCACTATTAAGTTCATCTCTGGTTAATCGGTCCTACTGTTTATAATTGCAAGCATAAGACACAACACTTTGCCATTTCCTCTTTAGCCAAAACCATTCAGCGCCTATTTTCTTTTTAGCTGGAGTCCATTTCTCAGCACGTAGAGTGTTGTTTAGTTTAGGGATATAGAATGGAAACAGGCCCTTCGGCCCATCGTCCACTGCGGCCATCGACCGCCCGTTCACGCTAGTTCTATGTTATCCCACTTTTCATCTACCCCCCTACACATTCGAGGCAATTTACAGAGGCCAATTTACCTACAAACCTGCACATCTTTGGGATATGCGAATAAACCGGAGCACCTGGAGGAAACCTATGCAGTCACAGGGAGAACGAGCAAGCTCCACACAGGCAGCACCAGAAGACTGAATTGAACCTAGGTATCTGACGCCGTGAGGCAGCAGTTCAAATCATCACACAAACCAACTGCCCTTCTAGTGACTCCATTCATACCTCAGGTTGCCACGGCAAAGCCAGCAGCATAACCAAGGACGAGTCGCACCCTGGCCACTCCCTTTTCTCCCCTCTCCCATCGGGCCAAGAGGTATACAAGTGTGAAAACGCACACCACCAGATTTGAGGACAGTTTCTTCCCAGCTGTTATCAGGCAACTGAATCATCCTACCACAACCAGGAAGATCGGAGGGGAGGCTGGCTGGACTATGGTGCCTTCCTCACCTTGGTGCCACTGTGTTATGTTGCGTCGTGGACTTTCAGTGTTTGTGCTTTTTTTTAAATTCTATTTTATTTTTTTAATATGTTTTAATATTTATTATTTATTTATTTTTATGATACTGACTGTAAAGGGAAATTCATTTCGTTGTCTCTAATTGAGACAATGACAATAAATTTGAATACAATACAATACAAGAGAGCAGTGCTGAACTACTATCTACCTCTTTGATGATCCTCAGACTATCCTTGATCGGACTGCTGGCTTTACCTTGCACTAAACGTTTTTCCCATATCATGTATCTATACACTGTGAATGGATTGATTGTAATCATGATTTGTCTTTCTCCTAACTGGTTAACATGCAACAAAAGCTTTTCACTGTACCTGGGTACGCGTGACAATAAATGAACTGGTTGTTGTGGACAAGTTGGGCCGAAGGGCCTGTTTCCACACTGTGTGACTCTATGAGTCTGTGGTGGTAAAGAGTTAAACAGCTAGCAGAAAGTGGCTCCAAGAGCGACTCCATTTTAGCGAAAATGGGGCCAACGAAGACAAGGCTGAAACATTTGCAGCCGCGCTCAGCCAAATCTGCTGATGGATAAATTGTCTTGGCTTCGACCATGACAGAAGGCGGTCTGCAGATAATTCAGTCCACGTGTCATGATACGGCTGAGTGCACATGATGCAGAGAAGACAATGTGGCCAGATAACACGCTGGCTGCAGGCCTGAAGATTTGTACTTCGGTACTCGCTGTGCCTCTATCCCAGGTATCCCAGTATAGTAATAGCAGTGGGGTCTACTCAACAACATAGAAAATGGTTCTGTCATTGACAATAATGGTGTCAAATACCTGAGCAAGAAAATAGAAGCAATATATGCAGAACACATTTTGTTCAGAGCGCAGGAGGATGAGGGGTGATTTTATAGAGGTGTACAACATCATGAGAGGAATAGATTGGGTAAACGCACAGTATTTTGGCCAGAGTAGGGGAATCGAGAACTAGAGGACAGAGATTTAAGTTGAGGGGGGAAAGATTTACTATGAACCTGAGGGGTAACATTTTCATACCGAGGGTGGTGGGTGTATGGAACGAGCTGCCGGAGAGACATTTGGACAGTACATGGATAGGACAGGTTTAGAGGGACATGGACCATCGCAGGCAGGCGGGACTTGTGTTGATGGGACATATTGGTCATTATGGGCAAGTTGGACCAAAGGGCCCGTTTCCACACTGGATGGCTCAAAAACTCTATTAAATTGCCCAGGCCTATTTTCGTCACAGAAAAGCAGGACAAATCCAATCTAATTAATTACCCACAACAGTCTATTTTCAAATACCAGCATCATGATGGAATGGTTCAATGGTTCATTATCATCACATATGCCAAGGTTCAATGCAATTTCTTTTTTTGCATAGAGATCAGTAAGATTGTTGCCATATGCAAGTACAGTTCCCGATTAAGTACAGAAAGCATAGGAATAGCCTACTGAGTCCATAGGGATGGGAAAGGAATGGAGGGTTATGGTCTGAGCGCAGGTATATTCGATTAGGGGAGAATACATGTTCGGCACGGACTAGAAGGGTCGAGATGGCCTGTTTCCATGCTGTAATTGTTATATGGTTATATGTTTATATATGCAAGAGTCGCCAAGTTTTGGAGCCATTATGAAAGTCTAAGCTGCAGCTGACCATAAAGGTCCATTGCTGCTGTCGTCCCCGTCCAATCGTCCAATAAACAATAGGTGCAGGAGTAGGCCATCCAGCCCTTCGAGCCAGCACAGCCATTCAATGTGATCATGGCTGATCATCTACAATCAGTACCCCGTTCCTGCCTTCTGCCCATATCCCCTGACTCTGCTATCTTTAAGAGCCCTATCTAGCTCTCTCTTGAAGTATGCAGAAAACCGGCTTCCACCACCTCTGAGGCAGAGAATTCCACAGACTCACGATTGTGTGAAAAAGTGTATCCTGATCTCCGTTCTAAATGGCTTACCCCTGACCTCCAGCGAACTGTGCAAACGCCACACAGCACCCAAGGTCAGGATCGAACCTGGGTCCCTGGCGCCGTGAGGCAGCAGCCCTGCCACTGTAGACTGCAGGCTCCTTGGAAAAGTGACACTGTTTTTGCCTGTACCCTTCACCGGAGGAAATTTAGCTCATTTTGTTCCATTATAGTCAGGCTGAGTTATTTTATTGATCTAAAATTACCATTAAGGCGGACAGCTAGTTTTGACTTTATGGTGAAGCAGCGTGTGCAGTAATCTATCATGCGCATTTCTAAGAGAGATATAAATGAGTCTCTTTGGAACAAAAAACAGACATTCACGTTTGATCAAGGAGACTGCCACACTTTTTATTCTATTCCACAGCAATCGATAAAATAAGAGGCAATCAAAGAATATGCCATATTTATATTCATTTTTGAAATATTTCTGCTAACAAGCTGCTCCATCACTCTTGTCTTGACATGCAGTGGGCATTGTAACATGCGCTGCTATGGAGAATGTATCAGAACCCTTGTAATCTCACTTTCAGAATTCACTCCCGCCACACTAGCCAATTAAACTGCAAACCCACAAGTCTTTGGGATGTGGAAGGAAACCCACGCGGTCATAGTGAGAACGTGCAAACTCCCCGCAGACAGCACCTGAGCTCAGGATCAAACCCGGGTCTCTGGCGCTGAGAGGCAGCAACACTGCCACTGCCAATTCAACAATAATAACTACAGGAACAAGCTTAAAGCAGGAAAATTAACCAGATGCTTCACAGATCCATTATCAGTCAACGTTTATTGCCAAGCCATATAGGAGATGCAAGGCTGATGACCCATAGGTTGGACAAATATGCAGTTTTCAGAAGCGAGTGAAAGAGGAAATTGAGGGAAAGAAGCAATGCATTGTGGATCAATCCACTACACCATCTATTTTATTATATTTGTGAGAAATCCATTAATTGTGGGTGGCATATGGCACAGGGGCAGTAGAGCTGTTGCCCCACAGCACAGAGATCCAAGCACTGTCAGTGCGGGGTTTGGATGTTCTCCCTGTGGCCTTTCACTGGGTGCTCCGGTTTCCACCCACATTCCACAGACGTACAGGTTTGTAGGTTAATTGGCTTCTGCAAAATTGCTCATAGTGTGTGGGATGCGAAAGGAGGAATAACAAAGAGCGAGTGAAGGCCGGGGTGGGTCGGAGGGCCAAAAGGCTCGTTTCCATGTGATATCTCTTTTTAAAAATAAATAAATTGCTGCCTTAAAATGACACTGAGCACCACTTATCCCTTGTGCTATTTGTACATGATTTTCATGCCCAGGCCTCAAGCATTCACCTGTGTGTTTAGAGGCTGCCAATCAGTATGCTTGATCAATTAACACTTGTTAAGTGCAATAACATTCAGGTGTAATGTGCAGCTACTGAAATTGGCCCGTGGTCATATAGGGAGAAGGTAACCAGAAGGTAATCAGCTTCCTGCAGGATGTTGATGCAAGGCTTTGAGAAACACTCACTGCAGCACAAGAATGGGATTCACCACCCTGTTTCCCCTGAGCATAGATCATATTAGAGGAGATGGGTACCGGAAGATAGGGCTGAGAAGCCGTTTGCAACCCCCTCCACACCAAGGGTGAACTTGACGACCAACCTGGTTTCAGTGGATCACTTCCTGTAAGTATCTGGGCAAGCAAGCAAGCATTGCAAACTGCCTTTATGAAATGTACAAGTGGGATGATTACATTGTTTGCTTCTTGATAGAATAGCTTCAAATGTTTGTCATATTGAATCTCTTCCATCATTTAAGCATAAGTTAATGTTTTAAAAGACACTTGAACAGGTACATAGGTTCAGAGGGATGTGTGTCAAAAGTGGCCAGGTGGGACGTGTGTAGACTGGCCACCTTGTTCAGTGTGGGCAAGTTGGGCTGAAGGGGCTGTTTCCATGCCGTATGATGCTATGACTGTGAAAGTTGTGTGGAATGTTTGCCTTCATTGCTTGGGACATTGGGTATAAAAGTCAGGTAGTCGTGTTACAGGCCTTTGGTTGGGCTGCTTTTGGGGTACTTGTGTGCAGGTCTGGTTGCCCCATTATGGGAAGGGTGAGGAGGCTTTGGTGAGGTTGCAGAAGAGGTTTACCAGAATGCTGCCTGTATTGCAGGTGAGGTTGAGAACATTTTAGTTGTTTTCACTGGAATGGCAGTAGTTGAGAGGAGACCTGATAGAAGTGTATAAAATTATGAGTCCAAACCTCATTCCTGGTTTGGAAATGTTAAGGAATAGAGAGCGTAGCTTTAAAAGACACAGTTTTAAGGAGAGATGTGAAGTATTTTTCTCATTTTTTACACAGTACCTGGAATGTGTTGCCAAGGGTGATGGTGGAGGCAGATATCATAGTAGCATTTTGGAGGCTTTTGGATAGGCACGTACATTGTGTGCAGGCAGAGATTAGTTTATGTTCAGCACAGACATTGAGAT
Organism: Leucoraja erinaceus; assembly: GCF_028641065.1. Taxonomy (NCBI): domain Eukaryota; kingdom Metazoa; phylum Chordata; class Chondrichthyes; order Rajiformes; family Rajidae; genus Leucoraja; species Leucoraja erinaceus. The sequence goes on from NC_073384.1 coordinate 40,226,346, forward strand.
CTGGGTCGATTCCTGTAATGTACTGTTGGATGTCTAATGATCAGTAACGTGTCAGTGTGAGAAGTATGGCATCCTGCGGACTTGAGCTTCCATTCATTTTTGCTTGTGTTGGATTTGCCGCCCCTTGTGTTGCTTATCTCTGTCTTCAAGGATATTTATCCTTAAATAAACACAAAATGCTGGAGTAACTCAGCTGGTCAGGCAGCATCTCTGGAGATAAAAATAATATGTGATGTTTCAGGTTAAAACCCATCTTCAGACTGAAGAAGGGCACTGACACGTCACCTATTCCTTCTCTCCAGCAGTGCTGCCTGACCTGCTAAGTTACTCCAGCTTTTTGTGTCTATCTTTGCTATAAACCAGCTTTCGTAGTTCTTTCCTACATGTATGTATCCTTAAGTTATGTTCTTGGACCTGCTGCGATGATTTTTCTAAAAGTACAATTATGGGGTAAGCTGCAACATAATGAATGAGTAAATGTACTGGAAATGGAAAGTATTCTTCCTGGGTCTGAAGAAGTGTCTTGACCTGAAATATCACCTGTCTATGTCCAGCAGATATGCTGCCTGTCTTGCTGAGTTAAGGGCCCGTCCCACTTGCCTGTTTTTTTTTGTTTTTTTTTTTGCACGACTAATGGCGTCATATCAGTGTCGCCAAAAGATTTTGAACATTTCAAAATACAGTGGCGACAAAAGAATGTTGCGACACATGAAAAAACACCCTGTGTCAAGACGTCATCATGCTGCAAATTTTCCAGTGACCTGATACGTCAGTCAGTGATGCCGGCAATTGCCGAAAAACTTGCCAAGTGAGCTTTGTTTATTTTATTGTAAACGAATGTCTGCAATTATTTGTGTCTCCACCTTCCTGGGATTATGTTGTGTGACTTGCATTGATGTTCAGATACCTTTAATACAATTTCTTTTTTTTAAGGTACCGTAACATCAAACCTGTTTTTTTGGCTTTTCTGGTGTCACTGATACATAAACTGGATATCCTGTTAAGGAAACAGAAGCTTATCATTTGACCATTGAGCCATTGTATGTCTAATTTGAGTCTGAAGAAGGGTCATGACCCAAAACGTCACCTATCCATGTTCTCCAGAGATGCTGCCTGACCTGCTGAGTTACCCCAACAGTTTTGTGTCCCTTTGTGTCTAGCTGGACTATCTGACTTTACAAATAGTAATAACCTCCAGAATGTTGGCAGTGTTGAAAAGGGGGATTTAGCAATTGACTATTGGGGAGAATATATTAGTCTTATATTGGGCATTTTGTTTGCTGTTATGAAATACAATTTCTATTTGTCGCCCAGCAGCTTACACTGATGAATCATTGGTGAGCATGAAAACTGCATCAGACATCAAAAGATCCCAACCTGCAATGTCATTCATCAGTGATAGGAGCAGAATTAGGCCGTTTGGCCCGTCGCCTACTCTGCCATTCAACCACGTCTGATCTACCTTTCCTTCTCAACCCCATTCACCTGCCTTCTCCCCATAACTCTTGACATCCTTGCTAGTCAAGAACTTGTCAATCTCTGCCTTCCAAATACCCAATGATGACCTCTACAGCTGTCTGTGGCAATGAATTCCCACAGATTCACCACCCTCTGATTAAAGAAATTTCTCCTCGTCTCCTTTCTAAAGGTACATCTTTTTTATTTTGAGGGATACAATTCTGAAGAAGGTCCTGACCCAAAATGCCACCTGTCCTTTTTCTCCAGAGATGCTGCCTGACCCGCTCAGTTACTCCAGCACTTTGTGTCGATATTTAGCATCTGAAGATGTTTGGGATTCAAGCAATGGTAGCTTGGGGCTGAACTAATCCCAACCACTAGTTAAATAGCAGATGGCAACATTAAATTTGTAAACAATATATTGTTAATCTCTCGAGTTCACATCTCAGTAAGCAGTGTGATGTTGGATCTACTTTGCATTCAATTCAATTTTCAATTAAAAAACTTTATGGCATGATAATAAAAAAACATTGTTATATTGCCAAAGTATAAAATATGACATACATATTTGAAATGCATAAGTATAAATACAAGTATACAGTGCATGGATAGATATGTCCCTATACATAAACTTGCAATAGGCCGATAGCCCTTTATTGATTGCTACACGTTCTAGTAGCTGTAAGCAGTACAACACAGTAGTAAGTTTAGCAATTCAGTATTAATTTCTTAGTGTTAGTTAATGTCGATTAGTGTGTGCGTACATATGTGCATGTTGCTCATTCACCGCCTCTCAGGTTATGGCATGCTGTTACGTATTGTGCACCAAGATGTGCCGTATTTCCTTCGACAAGGATTATTCTTAGTTTTGATGTATCATCTAGTTCTTTAACATCAGGGGTTGCCACACTGAGTTTGTCAAAGTATGCTTTCCTTGTTTTGTCAAATTTATTGCATTTTAGGAAGAAGTGCACCTCTGTTTCAACCTCATCTGTCAAACAGTGGCCGCATATTCTGTTTTCTCTTGGTTGCCAGAATCTCTTCTGTCTTCCTTTTTCAACTGCCAAATGGTGGTCACTTAACCTGTATTTGGTGAGGGTCTGTCTCTGCTTTATGTCTCTAACAGTTGAGAGATAGTCTGCCAATTTATAGTCTCTTTTTAGGGAACGGTAACATTCTAATCTGCTTTGGCTTTTGGTTTCTTTATCCCATTCATTACATCGTGCTCATTTAACTTGTAATGGCAAATGTGGCTGTAGCCCAACAAAAGATTTTGGGCTGAAGTCTTATAAACTGGAAATGGCTGCCACCATGAGATTATGTGTTGAAGATCAGAGCTGGGGTGGTTGATTTTTAATTGGATCAGAATTGGGCAATCAACCTTTGAGAATAGATCAAATTCCCTCAAATCCATTCTTCTGCCTTTGAACCCCCACCCCCAATAACCTTTGGTTCCCTTGCTAATCAATAATCTGTCATTGCCACAGATGGCTGTGAAGGCCAAATCAATGGGTATGTTTAAAGCAGATATTGGCAGGTTCTTGATTACTTAGTGTCAAACTTTATGGGGAGAAGGCACGACAAATGGGTTGAGTGGAAGTTTGGTCTCTTCTCAAAGGTGAATTTAACAATCCTGGTTGAAATCGGGGTGGCACAGTCATGTGGCTGGTTGTGCTACTGCTTCACAGCGACAGGGTCCTGCGTTCAGTCCTGACCTCTAGTGTTGTCCGTATGGAGTTTGCACATTCTCCCTGTGACTCTGAGTTTTCCCCCACATGTCAAAGAAATGTGGGTTTGTAGGTTAATTGTGGTCCTGTCACCATGCTGTGTCACTAAACTAAACATCCTTCACTCTTCTATACCAAATCTAATTCTTCACTGAACTAAGCAAAGCAAGCAAGCAGAAATGTCTTCCTGTGCAACTAAACTATTAAAATGTCTAAACTATTAAAATGTCTGGTGGCGTCTTTATTTTTAATGGTTCAATTTTAGCATATGGTTATTGCAGCTATTCATATGCTCATAAGAGTGAGAAGTTGTCATGGACAACAAAATGTTGAGCACAAAGAACTAATAAAGGGTGTTTCATAAACTTTCCTTGTATTCATTTAGTTGGATAGGGTGCAGAAGAGATTTACCACAGTGCTACCTAATCTTGAGGGCTGGAGTTATAGGGAGAAGTTTGATAGGCTGGGACATTTTGTAGTGTAGGAGGGTGAGGGGTGATGTTATTAAGGTGTAAATTCGGTATCTCCCCCCACCCCACAGAGTAGTAGATTATTATTAAAAGTGGAGGGTATTGGCTTGGGGTGAGAGGAGAGATATTTAAGACACTTTGTGGGGCAAATTATTCACTCCGGGTCATCCTAAACTGGAATGACCTGCCAGAGGAAGCTTTGAAAGTGGACACAATTGCAGCATTTAAAAGACATGTGGGTTGTTGTATTGAAAGGAATGGTTTAGAGGGCTGTGGGCCAAAGCCTATGCTCTCTGGTTCTCGATTTTCCTTGCTCTGGGCAAGAGACGCTGTGCATTTACCTGACCTATTCCTCTCATGATTTTGTACAGCTCCATAAGATCGCCCCTTGTCGTCCTGCACTCCAAGGAATAGGGTCCTAGCCTGCTCAACATCTCTCTGTAACTCGGGCCGTTGAGTCCTGACAATATCCTCGTATATCTTCTCTGCACCCTTTCCAGCTTGACAACATCCTTCCTATAACATGATGCCCAAGATTGAATGCAATAGTTTAAATGTGGCCTCCTCTCATTTTGTCTTCCCCCCCCCCCCCCCCTCGCTCCTCATTATGCCCTGACTGACCTACAGCATTTTGTTTTGCTAATATCACTGCTTCTCTCTTCTGGGAATAGTTTCACTGCACTCCTATTGTGACGGGCCACAATAAACACCTGTTGCATCAGGCTCCCCCGACTTTTTGCCTTTCCCGCTTTTTGAGAAATCTTTAGCCGGCGCGGGAAATGCTGCTTGCCCTTCGTCACTCCCAAAAAAATAATTCTCATTTCACTTAATTCTTCTCATTAGTTAGGTGCGACTGTATGCGTTGTTTGCCTATCATATGCCGCTGTGGGCGGGCTTCTTCAGTTACTCCGAAGTAAAATTTATTGCAGTGTAAGGCCATGCTTGTTGTACTTGATTCTTATGTCAAACTTTATTCTGAGTAGTTCAAATGTATCTGCACTGCAGGCATTTGATACACCATTGCTAGTGTTGTTTACATTCTTCCTATGTTTTCCCCACATGTCAAAGAAATGTGGTTTGTATTGTGGTCCTGTAGTGTCCACTAAACTACACTCTTCTACCCATTCTTCACTGAACGCTAGAGGCAGAAATTTCTTCCTGTGACTCTAAAAATCTTTATTTTTAACGGTTCAATTTTTAGCATGGGCAGCTATTTTTCAAGCAGTTGTTGAAAGACCAGGCTAATAACGAGAAACTTGATCATTTGTTTATCAGAGTCATAATCAGGGCGCTGGCATTTGTAGTGTAGGAGGGTGAGGGGTGATGTTAATAGTACCCCCCCCTCCCCCCCCCCCCCCCCCCCACCCCCACCCCCTTCGACCCAACTTGTGGGGCCTATTCATCTGGGTCATCCTAAAACCTGCCAGAGGAAGCTTTGAAAGTGGACCCAATTCATTTACACTAATCCCACCTTTGGCTCATTTCCCTCTAAAACTATCCTATCCACGTACCTATCTAGATGATAGCCTCCACTGTCTCCTCCAGCAACTTGTTCCACAACATCCTTCCTGTAACATGATGCCCAAAATTGAATGCAATAGTTTAAATGTGGCCTCCTCTCATTTTGTCTGTCTACTCTTTCCTCCCACCCTTTGTGTTTATATAATGGAAAACAAAAAGTTACCCCTCGGGTTCTTGTTAAATCTTTCCCTCCCAGCTGTAAAACCTATATTCTCTTGTTCTCTGGGCAAGAGATTCTATGCGTCAGCCTGATCTATTCCTGTCTTTGGAAGCCTTGCATCATTCACCCACAAACCGCTAATTCAGTTAAGAACACGCAGTAAAGGAGGGGGTAACATCTCTGGAGAACATGGATAGGTGATGTTTTGGGTCAAGACCCTTCAGACATTAATTCAGTCATTTCCTGATTGAGGGGCTACTCGTAGAGAAGTCAAACAGCATAGAAAAGGGCTCTTTGGCCAAACTTTCCCATGCCAAACAGGATGGATGGCTCATCTACACTCGTCTCTCCTTGTTTGCATTTGCCCATATCGTTCTAAACCTTTCCTATCCATGCACTTGTCTGAATGTCTTTTAAATTTAGTTGTAAAAAATGTTGGCTACTGTATTATTGATAAGGCTTAGGTTATTTATTGTCTCAATACTGAGGTGTAGTGAAAACATTTGTTTTGCATGCTGTCTAACACAGATTGGTTATACCAAGTACATTTGGTTTAATCTAGTACACCAGGTTGCAGGTGATTTTTGTGAAAATGTGAATGCCGAGACAGATGTTAGTTTTTGTACAGAACTTACTGTTCCCAAATACCTCTTTCTAAAATAGTTTAGACAGCAGGTCATGAACATGCTGTCCATGGACATAACAGCAAGCTTTATCATATCTTAGCAGACTGACTTCTAAATGTCCATTAATTCAAACTGTGCAGGACAATATCTTTTATGGGGTCCTTGCATTCAAGAACATTTCAGAATGCTTTATAATGGGCTGTGGAGATACAACACAGGACGTAGGGAAATGGACAATAAACTTGCTTTGCTGTTTGCGTAAGTGATATTTTCTCCTGATTGTGTTTTGCATTCAATAAAAAGTATTCGATCACCCTCCTGGTTGGTTCCTTGATGACGGAGAGTCAAGGTTTTTTAATCGCCTTACTCACTGGGGCTATAGCAAATAAATTCTTCTTTGCTGCAATTTTGCAGGTGTATTAACACAATACACATAGTTTATTGTCACCTGTGCCGAGGTACAATGTGAAGCTTTTGGTGCGTGCTAATTTGTCTGCGGAAAGACAGTATAACATTACGATCGGGCCATCCACCATGTATAGAGACATGATAAAAGGAATAACATTTTATGCAAGGTAAAGTCTGATTAAAGATAGCCTGAGGGTCTCCAATGAGGTAGTTGGTAGGATAGTTCAGTTGCCTGATAACAGCTGGGAAGAAACTGTTCCTGAATCTGGTGGTGTGCATTTTCACACTTGTATGCCTCTTGCCTGATGGGAGAGGAGGAAGAGAGAATGGGTGGGGCGAGACTGGTCCTTTTTGAAGCTGGTGGCCTTGCCGATGCAGTGTGTGGTGTAGATTGAGTCAATAGAAGGGAGGTTGGTTTGTGTGTTGGTCTAGGCTACGTCCACAATTCTCTGCAATTTCTTGTAGTATTGTTTTATAGCCTATTTCCCAGCTATAAGAGGAGACCAGTCTGTGGTAGTGCAAGCCAAAGTGTGCAGTGCAACCTTGTACAAAGTCTGTAAACGTTCACCCGTAGCTTTTGGGTGTTGGTTCATAAACTCCCGCCACTGCCCAAAATTGGACCGGGAAGGCTTCAAAGACGGGGATAAAAAAACATCCTCTTAAAAATTATTTTGTGCCCTAATTTTGTTTTTGGTGACTTAATCAGATTTTTATTTAGTACTGTACTTTAATTTTGTGTGTGATAATCAACAAACAAAATCAAACATTTTGATGACTCGTCATTTTGACAAAGTTTAAAGGAGATGTGTGGGGCACAATTTTTTTCCCCTCAGTGGTGGGTGCCTGAAAACACTGTCAGAGGTGGTGATGGTGGAAATGGATATGACTGTGGCATTTAAGAGGCTCTTAGACGGGCACATGGATATTCAGAGAATGGAGGGATATGGATCATGCAGGCAGATGGGACTGGTTTGGCTTGGCATCATACTTGGCAGAGATGTTGGGCCAAAGGGCCTGTTCCTGTACTGTTATACCAATGGTCTATATATAACCTTACAGCAATTAATTCATCTGAAATTGCTTAGATGGGGTGTCTTGGTCAGCATGGGCAGGCTGGGTGGAAAGGCTTGTTTTCATGCTGTATGACTCTAACAGATGCAAGGAAACCATTCATAAAATGTGTGGCTGCAATGACCAGTAAACTATAAACAATGCATGCCAATTGGGTGTCGCAGAGGTAGAGTTGCTGCCTTGCAGCGCCAGAGACCCGGGCTTGATTCTGACTACGGGTGCTGTCTGTGTAGAATTTGTACATTCTCCCCGTGACCGCATTGGGTTTTCTCTGCGTGCTCCAGTTTCATCCCACACTCCAAATACTGATGGGTTTGTAGGTTAATTGGCTTCAGTGAATTGTGAATTGTCCCTAGTGTTGGATAATGCTAGTGTATGGGGTGATCGCTGGTCGGTGCGGACTTGGTAGGCCTAAGGGCCTGTTTCTGCACTGTATCGCTAATGTCTAAAGACAAATCTTAAATCTAATGAAAAGCCTGGACTGAATTATTATAGTTTTTTGTTTGTTCTTTTTGGTGATTGTTAATATAATTGTTCCTTGCTGAGCATTTTACCATTACCTGTGGGGGGGATGGAAACCACCTACAAGTGTTATGCTTGTCTCAACCTGTATAATGGGATAATTTTTGTACAGTGCACTTCTGAGGATGAGTATAAAGTCCATGTAATTAAGCATGTAGCTAGGTGAGCATTTGTGATGTACACGACATACAGATTTGTTTGATTACTGCTGATAAGAAGAATAATACTGCACATAAAAGACACCTGCTGCATTTCAAAGATGAAACTGAGATAGCTATTGTGGCAGCATGATCCTTTGCCGCCTCTTGCTATATGTCAATTTATTAACTATCCCTAAGAAAAGTTTGAAAGCATCATCTGCTTGCAGTTCCTTTTGTCCATCATCCATGATTCTTTTACTGCGGCCATTACAGTGGAAGTTACAGAAACTGCATCTATTAGTTTAGAGATACAGCATGTAAAAGTGCCCCCTGGCCCAACGATTTCACGCAATCGACCTGTACACTAGTTATATCCTAAGCACAAGAGACAATGTAGCCAATTACCCTACAAACCTGCGTGTCTTTGGGATGTAAAATGAAACCGGAGCAACCAGGGAAAACCCACACGGTTCGGGAAGAACATACAGACAGCACCCGTAGTCGGGCTCGAACCCGGGTCTCTGGCGTTGTAAGGCAACAACTCCACCACTATACCACCGTGCTGCCCAGCTCACAGCTGCTTTGACATTATTTTTTTGAACCTTTTATATTTAAAAAAAAAAAAAAAAAAAAAAAAAAAAATCTGCACCCTGGTTATTGCACAGTTCCTGTTTTTGTTTCCCTACAGCATTATTTGAAACTGTCACGTATGGGACCAATACTCTTCACAAAATTTCCTACTAAAATATCATGTGTTTATAAAATTATGGTACGACAAAGCATCTGCAGAAACGAGGAACTGCAGATGCTGGTTTACAAAAAGAGTCGAAGGGCTGGAGTAACTCAGCGATTCGTCCAGTATTTCTGGAGAATTTGGATGTTGTGACATTGTAATGGTTGGGAATCTGAGCCAGCAAATGATGGAAGTTTTTGAGAATCAGTAAAGGGGGGAGAAGCAAAGTTGAAGCTTCAGGCTGTTGCTCTTCCTTTCAAATAGTTTTGATGGAGCATTATCTGAAGTGGTAACCTTTCTTTCTCTGCAGGTGCTGTCTAACCTGCTGAGCACTTCTGCGTTCTGCTTTATTTCAGATGAGTGCTAGCCAGGGAAGCAGCAGAAGTGAAAAGATGAATGGATATTGCATTCCACTCTGACCTGCATGAGTCGTTGCAGCTGATCGCCACTTAGCTTGACAATCAGTGAATGCATTCATTTCTTTCTGGTATAATGCAGTGTCAACACGCTGTGCCTGAAAAGCAAGTTATGTGCAGACAGGCAGAAGCACCACGTGGAAGCTTTCAATCCCAGATAAATTGGGAGCTCTTTCTACCTGCTGTTTTCTAACAGAAGAGAATTAAATGCCACTTGCTTTCTTTCAAGTGCAAGTCTCGGTGTAAGTGGAGGGCAGATTTTGAGCTTTTGTGTTACTTGATACAGCAAGGAAGCAAGCCCATCAGCCCAATGCTTGTGCTGACCGTCAATCACCCGTTCACACAAGTTCAATGTTATCCCACTTTTTCATCCACACCCTACACACTAGGGACATTTTACAGGCCAATTAACCTACCAACCTGCACATCTTTGGGAATTGGGAGGAAACCAGCACACCCAAAGGAAACCCACACTGTTTCAGGGAGAACATGTGAATTCCACACAGATTATGGTGCAGCGGTAATGAGACTACCTTGCAGCACCAGAGACCCGGTTTTGATCCTGACTACAGGTGCTGTCTGTGCACGTTTTGTAACCACATGTGGTGCAGGAACAGAGTGGGTTTTCTCTGAATGCTCCAGTTTCTTCCCGCACTCCAAAGACGTATGGGTTAATTGGCTTCAGTGTAAATTGTCCCCAGTGCATAGGATAGTGTTAGTGTAGAGGATCGCTGCTTGGCGCAGACTCTGTGTGCTGAAGGTTTATAGGCTTCTCTAAATTGTGTCTAATATGTCGGGTAGAATTAGTGTCTGGGTGATCGTTGTTCGGTGCTGACTCGGTGGGCCGAAAGGTCTGTTCCAGCGTTGCATAACTGCATGAATATACTGAGGATTGAACGTAGGTCTCTGCTGTGTAGAGGCGGCAGCTATATCAGCGGTGACACTGTATAGATAATATTTCTAGTTACGCCCAAGTAAGTAAAAAATTGTAACCGTAAGTAAAATTCCTGGCTGCACTCTTGGGCAGCAGATGATAATCAGTCCTTCCCGACCCAGATGCTGCAAATCATGGCTGAAACAAGAGGCATCATTAATCATGCTCTCACAAATTTAACTTTTCTGAGCGTGGTGCCAGAGCATTGCTCCCAGTACATGCAAGAATACAAAAAGGAGTACTTTAAATGCTCAGAAGGTCAGTCAGTACCTGTGAAGTGAACACTAGAGATTATTCATGTTGATGATGTGTGCGGAGGCATCCACACAAATCAAATGGTTAGCGGGCAGGGAAGCTGGAGATGGCTCTGTTGTAGAGTTGCTTCCTCTGTGCTGTCTGCATGGAGTTTGTACGTTCTCCCTCTGACCACGTAGATTTTCCCCGGTTGCTCTGGTTTCCTCCCACACTCAAGACTTCCAGGTTTGTAGGTTAATTGTCTTCGGTAAAGATTGTAAATTGTCCCTGGTGCAAGATGGTGCTAGCGTTCTGGGATTGCTGGCCAGCACGGAATTGGTGGGCTGAAGGGCCCGTTTCCACTCTGTATCTCTGAACTAAACATGCTTCCCGTCAAACGTAGAAAAACAATGTAATGTGTGATGTTGATGCCTGACGTGTGCGGCACGAGTGGAATAACAAGATGCTTTGGCAGCGCTTCACTCTGTTCCTGCTCCACATGTGGTTAAAATAAAAACTTTCATTATAGTGTTGAGTTTCTGCATAATCAGAAATACCAACAACACATGCTTAACTCCCCGCCAAGTCCCTCTCATCACACCATAATGCCCCATTGCTTTCTCACCATCACATTTATTTGGATTTTAATATCAATTTCTATATTCAAATACAAAGGAAAACTTCACAGCAGATAAATTGAAGATTTTAGTTTGGTTTCGAGATGTAGCATGGAAATGGGAGGCGACGCCCACCGAGCCCATGGCGGCCATTGCTAACCCGTTCAAGCACTAGTTCTATGTTATTCCACTTTCGTATCCACTCAATCAGTCCGAAGAGCGTCCCAAAAACGAAACGTCACCTATCCATGTTCTCCATAGATGCTGCCTGACCTGCTGAGTTACTCCAGCACTTTGTGTCCTTTTGTGTAAACCAGCATTTGCAGTTCCTGGTTGCTACATAATTTGGACAATACAGTGTCACATACTCTTTCCAGAACCATTAACCTACAAACCTGTACATCTTTGGAGTGTGGGAGAAAACCCGGAGAAAACCGACATGGTTGCAATGTACAAACTCCACACGGACATCGCCTTGGCTTTGGATTGAACCCAGGTCTCTGGTGCTGAGGCAGCGGCACTACCAGCTGCACTACTGCTGCAACTACTCTATGTTGAATTGAGTGCTGCAAATTAAGTGCCTGTCCCACGAGCATGCGCCTGCATGCGGCAAGCGCGACCTAACGTGGTTGCTTGAGCCGTACGGCCTCGCGGGGCCGGTCCCACTTCGATCGCCGGAGCCGTATCGAGTTGTGCGGGGCTCCGAAAAACTGACTGTCCAAAAATTCCGCGCGTCAAAGGCCTGCCGGCACACAACCGGCTCAACGGCATCTATGTGCTGGCAGGCCGTTGACGCCGTACGCCTTCGCTCGAACTTCACGTCATCTCGTACGGGTTCACTCGACCTCCGCGCGGCCCCTGCTTCCGGTTTGGTCGTGCTTGCCGCATGCAGTTGGACAGGCCCTTAAGATCAGTAAAACAGAGTTTGCGACTTAACCTGTCTAGTAGGTACCTGGTGATTTAATAAACTCCGCATGGATAGTTTCGTTGCAAAATATTTCTATATTCAGTTTACCAACCAACTGGGATCTTTATTTTTCCCAGTACCTTTCTATCTGTCCTTGGTGGCATCAGAACAGTTGAGTTCTAAAGTAATTCCCTGAAACAAGTTCATCAGACATAGTAATAGAATTAGGACATTCTGATTATCGAGTCTACTCTGCCATTCAATCATGGCTGATCTATGTTTCCCTCTCAACGCCATTCTCCAGCCTTTTCCGCATAACCTTTGATACCCTTACCAATGTCAACCTGCACTTTTAAAAAATACCCAATGATTTGGTCTCCGCAGCCGTCTGTGGCAATGAATTCCACATTCAGCACCCTCTGACTAAAGAAATTCCTCTATCACCTTTTTAAAGGAACATTTTTTTAATTCTGAGGCTATGGCCTTTGGTCCTAGTCTCCCACGTGGAAATATCCTCTCCACTTTCACTCCATCCAGGCCTCACACTATTAGGGAAGTTTCAGTGAGGTCCACCACTCACCCTTTTAAACTTAAGTGAGTACAGGCTCAGTGCCATCAATTGCCCATCATACATTAACCTAAGCATGCCCATGAGCAATCTTGTAAAATACTCCCTTGCTTTTCATAGATGCTTTCTCATCTGCTTTTGTTCAGCATCTTGTATTCCTCTATCTGGAACGCACAAGCAGGGTGGTGGAGGCAGATATAATAATGGCGTTTACATATACGTAATGACATTTTAGACAAATGTGGTTATGAAAGGGAGAAGGCAGGAGAATGGCGTTGAGGAAAAGATAGAGCCGCAACGATTAATTTAACTTGATATTGTGTGCGGTAAGGACATTGTGGATGGAAGTTCCTGTGCTGTACTGTTCTATTCATCTGCTTTGGTCAATCCTTAAGTTTAATTTTGTATACCGATTTAAGAAAGGTATCTTTGCTATTTCCATTGCTGAAACTAGAAAATCATTTTGCTAGTATTTTCATTTTGAAAATCGTGCCTTGCACCCCTGTTTGAACTTTCTTTCAGTAACCATGACAACATATCTATAATTGCTTTGTGTTTTGAAATTTGGTATTGAATTGTGCTCTACCCAGTCAATGTTGTTAGTGCCATCTTGGGATGAAGAATTGCTAACAAAGGTGATTTCAACCAAAGTAGAAAGTATGCTCAACACCAACAGATGTAACTTTTAATTCCCCAATACAAGACAATCCCTTATATTTAACTCTCAATTTGAGCATAGTTCTCAACACTCCTCTTCATAAATGCCTGAGATGCCAGCGCAATTGTTTCATCTTGACATAACATGAGAGTTTCTTCTCCATAATTGAAAGTGTCAAGTTCAACATATTTGTGTCGTAGTAATTCATCCTTAACAATAGATGCTGTGGGAGGATTACTGACATTGTACTTTTTTGTATCAAAGGGAGGAAGGCATAAAATGAATGACTGCAAGCCAATTAGTTATTTCACATTAGTGGGGAAATAGTTGGTGACAATTCCAAAGGACGGTTAAGTGAACAGGGTGATCTCTCATAGAAACATAGAAAATAGGTGCAGGAGTAGGCCATTCGGCCCTTCGAGCCTGCACCGCCATTCAATTTGATCATGGCTGATCATCCAACTCAGTATCCTGTACCTGCCTTCTCTCCATACCCCCTGATCCCTTTAGCCACAAGGGCCACATCTAACTCCCTCTTAAATATAGCCAATGAACTGGCCTCAACTACCTTCTGTGGCAGATAATTCCAGAGATTCACAACTCTCTGTGTGAAAAATGTTTTCTTCATCTCGGTCCTAAAAGATTTCCTTAAACTGAGCCCTTGTTCTGGACTTTCCCAACATTGGGAACAATCTTCCTGCATCTAGCCTGTCCAACCTCTTAAGAATTTTGTAAGTTTCTATAAGATCCCCCCCCTCAATCTTCTAATTTCTAGCGAGTACAAACCGAGTCTATCCAGTCTTTCTTCATATGAAAGTCCTGCCATCCCAGGAATCAGTCTGGTGACCCTTCTCTGTACTCCCTCTATGGCAAGAATGTATTTCCTCAGAATAGGAGACCAAAACTGTACGCAATACTCCAGGTGTGGTCTCACCAAGACCCTGTACAACTGCAGTAGAACCTCCCTGCTCCTATACTCAAATCCTTTTGCTATGAATGCTAACATACCATTCGCTTTCTTCACTGCTTGCTGCACCTGCATGCCTACTTTCAATGACTGGTGTACCATGACACCCAGGTCTCGTTGCATCTCCCCTTTTCCTAATCGGCCACCATTCAGATAATAGTCTACTTTCCTGTTTTTGCCATCAAAGTGGATAACCTCACATTTATCCACATTATACTGCATCTGCCATGCATTTACCCACTCACCCAGCCTATCCAAGTCACCTTGCAGCCTAACATCCTCCTCACAGCTAACCCTGCCCCCCAGCTTCGTGTCATCCGCAAACTTGGAGATGTTGCATTCAATTCCCTCGTCCCAATCATTAATATATATTGTAAATAGCTGGGGTCCCAGCACTGAGCCTTGCGGTACCCCACTAGTCACTGCCTGCCGTTCTGAAAAGGACCTGTTTACTCCTACTCTTTGCTTCCTGTCTGTAGGTATGTTACAATACTTACCTTCAGCGGCGCTGCAATTCTGCCACTGGCCATGTGCGCGATTTGGCGTGTTTGGGGGGTGGGGTTGGTTAAAATGCACTTTTTTTCCCCACCTGGTCCTGAATTATATTTTGTTGGAGTGCAAGATGTTGCTAAAGAATCGTTCCGACGGCCGTTCTGTGTTTTTTTTTTTTTTAATTCGCCCGACAAGTTAATCGCTGGAGTGATTTTAAAATCAGCTTCTGAAGCCGTCTACGCCGACAACGGGGCTGGATTTTATGGAGGACCAGGTAAAAGAAAGCAGTTTATTTTTTGTATAAAAGTTTCTTAAGATGTATTTAATTCAAATTTTAAGTTGCGAAATGGTGATTTAGTCCCCGAACGAACCGGCAGTGTATTTACTGCTGATATGGGGGACTAAATCACCGTATCCTCAACGTTCCAAATGGTCCCGTTCCAGAAAATCCCACTCGCAAGCTTATTTAAATGGCCATTAATTTACAGGTATTAAACATTAAATTCCTTCATTTGTGGGCCTATAAACCCATGACAATGAGATTTAAAAATTATGTTATATTCTGAATTCTTGTGTAAATGTTATTTGGACACTTAGGCTATTTAAAATGTTAATCTATTCTTAAGAAATGGATAGATGTTTAGATCTAGTAATTGAATTTTGTAATTAGCTACAATTGGGTAACTAACTATATGCTTTAATTTCAAGTCATCTAAATAAGATTGTTGCATATTTGCTTCAAACTATAATAACTGAAAATTTCTTTCAGTTCTCACATTTTAAGAAAGTTATGGGCTTTTAAATGTTCTCGTTCACAACTTTTATGTTAAGTCAATGAAAAAGCAATAGGGAACAAGATGCCAATTTCCGAGTATGAAAATGGCCATAACTGTTTTATACCGAAGATATGAAAGTGAATTAGGTGTCAAATTAAACTTCTTTTTATGCTTTATCTGATGGGATAAATTAAAGACTTGATTTTTAAAATCTCAAAATTTTGTAACATTGCTACTGTCTGCCAACCAGATCTCTATCCACATCAATATGGAACCCCCAATATCGTGTGCTTTAAGTTTGTATACTAATCTCTTATGTGGATTAGTATTCAGCCCACCGAGGCACAGACTCAGTGGGCTGAAGGACCTGCTTCCATGCTGTATCTCAAGTCTAAACAAATAACTGATGAATATCTCAATAACATAATTTATCTAATCCTATTTGTCATTTGAACATTTGTATTTTTTGATAACATTGCCTCTTTTGTTGACTTTTTCCTTGGACTAAGTGGAGCATTTTATGAAACTTATCAAGATCATTGGTCATGACATCAATTGATGTTTGAATGAGAACAAGGGCATTATCTGACTGCAGTACAACAGGACCATGTATTTCACCATCAGGTTACTGGGAATGAATGAATACATTTGATATTGCTTCTAAAATAACATAGAATTTGCAAGGATTATTATTTGCAGTAAATATTTACCTTGGATCTTCCTGCCTTGATGTTGAGCAATGATTTTGCTGCATTTTACAAAAGTTATCTTTTTCTATTTGGCAGTGTATTTTGTCACACCTTGTACTTACTCAATTGTATTTTCCCTCATTTGTACCATATTTGTTTGTATCATAAATGTATTCCCAGTGGTTGTCGGGCAACTGAACCGTCCTCTTACCAGCTAGAGTGTGGTCCTGGTCTCCCCTCTACCTCATTGGAGACCTTTGAACAATCTTGAATCGGATTGTATCTTGCATTGTGTTAAACCCTTTATCCTTGTATCAGCACACTGCTTTGTCCAACACCTCCCCCCCCCCCCCCCCCCCCCCCCCCCCCCCCCTCCCCCCCCCCCCCCCCCCCCCCCCCCCCCCCCCCCCCCCACTTGCCCCTCCGCATCCCCCCCCCCCTACAATTTGTCTAAAGATGGGTTTTGAAAACATCACCTATGTTCTCCAGAGATGCTACCTTACCTGCTGGGTTACTCTGGCAGTTTGTGTCCTTTTTTAGGAGCCTGAAGAAGGATCCAAACCCAAAGCATCAACCTTCAAACCGAGTTATTTTTGCACTTAGTCTTCTTACAAATTAATTGCAAACTTTCTTAAAGGACGGGTTCTACCTACTGCGATAACATTGGCTGTTCATTTCTGCTGCAGTCTCTGTTTGTTGTCGCTCATCTGACTGAGGTCAGTTGACGGGGCTCATCATGGGGAGGTCGACAACATGAGCCTCTTCAATCTCTATATCAGCGATCTGCCACGCACGACCTCGCGCTAGTACGGATACGCAGATGACCTGGCCCAACTACACTCGGACAAAAGTTGGTCAAACGTGGAGGATGTGCTCTAGGCGGATATGGAACTTGCCGCGGGCTACCTTAAGACCTGGAGACTAAAACTGAGTGTGGCAACAACCACCACAACGGCCTTTCACCTGAACAACAAGGAAGACAACGCCAGCTAACCGTCGCCCTCAATGGGTCACCCCTACCCTATAACCCATTTCCTACATACCTCGGGGTGAAACTAGATCGGCAGCTGACCTGCAAGCAACACCTTGAAGCTCTCCGTGCTAAAGTCTCGGTGCAGAACAAATTCCTGCGTTGCTTGGCTGGATCGTCATGGGGCGCCAGGACATCTACTCTCCGAACCAGTGCTCTTGCACTCGTGTACAGCGCCCCAGCATGGTGCAAAGCCCCATCGAACGCCAAACATTCTTTACACCACCTCGCCAGGACTCACAGCAACTGCGACCTCAACGCCTGTCATCTCGTCGCCCGTTTCTCCCGTCACGCAGCGACCCTCTGTGGCTCTGGTTTCAACACACTAGGAGCATGGAGAACCAGCTGGGAACAGACTTCGCGACCTCCACAATTCACTGTTGCACCAAACACGACAGCCACACCCCGTTCGGACCTGCATCGCAAAGAGTGGGCCCCCCCCCCCCCCTAACTAAAGTGTTGTCAGTCCATTTTAAAGAACTGCTAAATTTCCATCTATAGAAAGAGGAGCAGAGTTGATGGTATGAATTTAGTTTAGAGGTACAGCATGGAAACAGATCCTTCGGCTCACTGGGTCCATGGCGATCAATGATCACCCAGAAACAACTGGGGTCAATTTACAGAGCCAATTAACCTACAAACCTGCACAACATTGGAATGTGGGAGGAAACCGAAGCACCCAGAAAAAACTCCTCGTGTTCACAGGGAGAAAGTACAAACTCTGGGGGGAAAAAAGACCATGGTAGGGATTGAACCCAGATCTCTGGCAATGTAAGGCAGCAGCTCTACCACTGTGCCACTGTTGATGACTGTTTGCATGAACCAGTTTTAAGTTGCATGGAGGGTGGTGGAGAAAAGTACAAGAGAATGACTGTGATGGGGTAAAGTTAGGATTGCTCTGATGATCAGTTGTTGGTGATGACAAGCAAGAGTCACAAATGAGGGAATATGTGAAAGTTGTAAAATGTCGGGCATTGTTCACAGAGAAAGAAAACTGAGCAGTTTTTAGCAAATTATTAGCAGTGGACAACCTATATCAGAACTACCTAGTTCTGATATGGAAGAGAAACCCAGTCAACTGAAATGGTTGAAATTGACATTGAGTCTGCAAAGTTGCTTTGTACTCTGACAGGAGGTGAGGTGCTGTACCTCGAGCTCAGTCATACAGCATGGAAACGGGCCCCACAGCCTTACTTGCCCACACCGACCAAGATACCCCATCTGCACTAGTTCCACCTGCCTTTGTTTGAACCATATCTCTCTAAACCTATCCTGCCCATGTACCTGTCCAAATGTCTTTTAAATGTTGTGATAGTACCTGCCTCAACTACCTCCTCTGGCAGCTCATTCCATACACCTACCTTCTGTGTGGAGAAAAGTTGCCCATTGGGTTCCTATTACATTTTTCCCCTCAACTTAAACCTGTGTCCTACGGTTCTTGATTTCACTCTGTGCATTTACTGTATCTATTCCCCTCATGATCTTGTACACCTTTATAACATCATCCTTCTGCGCTTCAAGCAGTAAAGTCCTAGCCTGCTCAAGCTCTACCTATGGCTTGGGTCCTTGATTCCTTGGCTACATCCTTGTAAGTCTTCTCTGCACGTTTTCCAACTTGTGTTGACCTTGTAACATGGATCACTAACTTCCTGTTCTTGGCCCATAACTGAATGCGTCTTAAATCCTATCACTCTTGGTCAGATATATAGCTCTATATTTCTTCAGATGGACTTGCAGGTTAATTGGCTTCTGTAAAGTTGCAAATTGTCCCTAGTGTGTAGGATAGTGCTATTATGAACAGGTGACTGCTGGTCGGTGCGTTCTTAGTGAACCTGTTTCCACACTGTCTTCAAAATATAAACCCAGATTTTGCGGGTAACCGTAAGCCTTCATTAATCATTAATCTGAAGAGTCTCCACCCAAAACATCACTTATGCATGCTATCTGGAGATGCTGCCTGACCCGAGTTATTCTGGCACTTTGTGTCCTTTTCTTTATTACTTGATGTTATCCTTTAGTAGAGTCCATTCAGCCATTCTATTGCAGGCTACTTCCATGAGAGATCCTTCCAAATGTTTGTCTTGAGGGGTTTTAGGGGGTTGTCAAGATTAGTCTCACACTGTGGAGGCTAAGGGTGGGTATTTTAAAAGTAGATATTTATGTTTTTGTGTTGGAAGGAACTGCAGATGCTGGTTTAAACCGAAGATAGACACAAAGCTGGAGAAACTCAGCAGGCCAGGCAGCATCTCCAGAGAGAAGGAATGGGTGACGTTTTGGGTTGAGACGTCTTATAAGTTCTTGATTTGTAAGGGTTTCAAAGGTTATAGAGAGAAGGCAGGAAGATGTGGTTGAGGGAAAATAGTTCAGCCATGATTGAATGGAGCAGTAGGTTTGATGAGCTGAATGGACTAATTTTGCTCCTGTGTTTTAAGATCTTGGACACAGAATTAAAGAAAAAGCAGATTGGAAAATAGGTCATGCCAATTGAGTTAACCCGTACTGCTGAGACGAATGGCACTTAAATCAAAACTTTTAAAACCTTTCTTTGAATTTTCAAAGGTGCTGTCAGAAAAATGTTAATGTTATCTTGGAACGATGTTCAAGAACTTTAAAATAAATTTTACAATCATTTTAAAGATCTTAAAACGGATGGCCACAGCGAGCAGCACCGGAAATTGGAGGAACAGCACCTCATATTCCGTTTGGGGAGTCTGCACCCCGGGGGCATGAACATCGAATTCTCCCAATTTTGTTAGTCCTTGCTGTCTCCTCCCCTTCCTCAGCCCCCCTGCTGTCTCCTCCCATCCCCCAGCCTTCTGGCTACTCCTCCTTTTCCCTTTCTTGTCCCCACCCACCCCCGCCCCCGATCAGTCTGAAGAAGGGTTTCGGCCCGAAACATTGCCTATTTCCTTCGCTCCATAGATGCTGCTGCACCCGCTGAGTTTCTCCAGCTTTTTTGTGTAACCTTACCAAATTAGCAATCTGATGGAAAGATTTAAAATTGTCTTTCTAAATTAGCAAAGTATTTAAAATCTACTACTTGCTTCAACTATCTGAAAACCATTGACTCGCTACTCTGATGAAAATCGGCTAAGTGATGCAGTGTGGAAACAGGCCCTTCGGCCCACTGAATTCACACCGACCAGCAATCACCAGTTCACACTAGTTTCATGTCCTACACACCAGGGACAATTTCAGATGTCAATTAACCTCCAAACTATCTTTGGTTTCATTAAAGACTTTGGGGATTTCTTTGCATTAGTATTGTGGTTAATTTATTGATGTTTTTGCTTATCTATTATCTGTGTTGCAGTCCTGTAAGCTGCTGCAAACAAGAATTACCTGGCAATTTATTTACGCTTGTGTGATAGGATTTGTTGACTGCATTTTGCAAAATATTCACAACATTGGTAGTTGATAGAACATGGAACAGTACAATATAAGAACTGAACCTGTGCCTTAAATGTCCATGCTGAACATGCTGACTGCTCCAATTTCAGTTAGTCCCTGCTTTCTCCCTCCTTCCCCCTCCCCTTCCCATCTCTCCCACAGCCCACTGTCTCCACCTCTTCCTTCTTCCCGCACCCCCCCCCCCACCACATCAGTCTGAAGAAGGGTCTCGACCCAAAACTTCACCTATTCCTTTGCTCCATAGATGCTGCCTCACCCGCTGAATTTCTCCAGCATTTTTGTCTACCTTTGATTTTTTTCCAGCCTCTGCAGTTCTTTCTTAAACAATGCTGAACATGTTGGATTAAACTAATCTCCTCTGCCTGCACATGAACCATATCTCCTCCACACCCTGCCAATCCATGTGCCTATCTGAAAGCCTCTTGAATGCCACTTTTTTTTTACCTGCCTCCGCCATCAGCCCTGGCAGTGTGTTCCATGGTTCCTTTATCACTTGTATCAAGGTACAGATTTTTTTTGCGTACTGGTCAGTGAGATTATTGCCATACACGAGTACAATCCCCTCGTAGAAACATGGAAAAATAGAAAATAGGTGCAGGAGTAGGCCATTCGGCCCTTCGAGCTATTCAATATAATCCAGAATCAATACCCTGTTCCTGCTTTCTCCCCATATCCCTTGATTCCATTCTGTTAAGCACATAATGCAAAGAAACTGCCCGCTGAGTCTAATATCCAATAGTTGCCAGGTCCCCAGAAACCTACCCTTCCCTGTGGTTTTAAAAATATATAGACTTGTCCTGCACATCTCCTGTTAAGCTTTCCCCATCTCACCTTCAAGCTGTGCCCTCTACTCTTCGACATTTCTTCTGTGGGGGGGGGGGGGTAAATGTTCTGTTTGTTTACCCTATCTATGGTGTGGGTATATCACTGGTATAACATTTCAAATAGCTCAACTATCAAATTGCTTAATGCTGTTCCCTGCGAAGTATCACGGGATAGTCCCTACTGTTTGGAAGTTAAGCCATGGCCCTTAAGACTTGGATTCCCATGTCTGTTCCAGCTATCGCAAAGCTAAATACTGCAGCTGCTTCAAATTTGAAATGAAATAACAAATTCGATCCACTCAGATGGAGGCATCTGCAGAATGATTTTAAAAATTGGGTTAGTATCATAGAATGATGGAGTCATACAGCTTTAAGCTGCGGGACTAAGATTTAATAGGAACCTGAGGGACAACCTTTTTCACTCGGAAGATGGTGGGTGTATGGAACGAGCTGCTGGAAGGAGTCGGGAGAGGGGGACACTAGATGTATGAAAAGGTACTGAACAAACTGGTGCCGGTATCGATATCTCGGGAAAGGTGGAGCCCACAATA
The DNA here is from genome assembly GCF_028641065.1 of Leucoraja erinaceus. Lineage (NCBI taxonomy): Eukaryota > Metazoa > Chordata > Chondrichthyes > Rajiformes > Rajidae > Leucoraja > Leucoraja erinaceus. The sequence continues at coordinate 40,248,256 of NC_073384.1, forward strand.
TTTCGTTGGCTGTGGAAGAGGTGATAAAGGGATACAAATAGTGAAACAAGCAAGATGACAAGGGTGGGGGAGGGATGGAGAGAGGGAATGCAAGGGTTACTTGAAATGAATGCTGGAGGAGATAGTTGAGGCAGTAACTACAACATTTAAAAATCACTTGAGCAGGTACATGGATGGGAAGGTCAGAGGGAAGTTGGCCAAACACTGGCAAATGGGAAGAGGTTGGATGCGGCTTCTTGGGCAGCATGGATGTGTTGGACTGAAGGGTCTGTTTCCATGCTGTGACTCAGACTCTGAGTAAAATGTGCAGCCAGGTTTTCACTAACTGAAGAGAATCGAGCCAATTTCAGTCAAATCGGTCAACTTGCCCTATTGCTCAGTATACTCAGCTAAGGCAATTTAATGAGAGAAATAATGAACCATTGTCCTTTAATCCTTCACTTTACCTTCCCTCGTGTAATCTGTGCAGTTTAATAAAGGACAATTTGAGAATAATATTGCAATTACATTTTGGCAACTAGTATTGGTGGGAGTCCAGCACCAGAAGGCACAGCCTCAGAATAAAAGGATGTACCTTTTAGAAAGGAGATGAGGAGGAATTTCATCACTGCTGCAGACAGTGGAGACCAAATCTTTGTGTATTTTTAAAATTAGGATTAACAGGTTCGTTACTAGTATGGGCTGCTATACTTAGCAAGGAACAGCATTAAGCATCTAGGGTTATGGGCTGAAGGCAGGAGAATTGGGTTGAGTAGGAAATGTAGATCAGCCATGATTGAAAGGCAGAGTAGACTCCTTTTTACTTATGAACTTGTCTGACAGTGGCATTTAAGAGGCATATACCATAGATATGCAAGGAATGACATAAAATGACATAAAATGACATAAAATGACATAAAATGACATAAAATGACATAAAATGACATAAAATGACATAAAATGACATAAAATGACATAAAATGACATAAAATGACATAAAATGACATAAAATGACATAAAATGACATAAAATGACATAAAATGACATAAAATGACATAAAATGACATAAAATGACATAAAATGACATAATCTCAGTGGGTCAGGCAGCATCTCTGGAGGAAAAAAAAGGTGTTTTTTTTTTGGGTGGGGTCGGAGCCCATCAGACCTGAAACGTCACCCATTATTTTTCTCCAAAGATGCCTCCTCACCTGTTGAGTCACTCCAGCAATATGTCTATTTTTGGTGTAAACCAACATCCTTTCTATGTATGTAGGTAGAGATCAGTTTATCTTGGCATTTTGTTTGGCACAAACATTGAGGGCTGAAGGGTATTTTCCTGTGCTGTACTATCCTATACTTTATGATTAGTTTTACACCTAGCAGATCATAAACCTCCACCTCCTAATTTAAGAGATTTTATGGGGTAAGGAATAGGGTGAAGTTTGATTGGAACCTTCATGGACAAGATTGTGGACTTGTTTCTATGCTGTAGAGCTCCATAATCTCTCTCTCTCCCAAACTCTTTAAAACCTTCTATCCTAAATTTCTTTCTAGCCAATTTTTCCTCAAAGATTGTAACTTTGGCTCATAAACTTGCAATTGCTGGAATGTGATCTGTGTACCCAATACATGAAGAACAAATGTCCTGGTATATGGCATTGCCTCCAGTTTAAGTTTGATAAACACCTCACATTTGTGCAAACCTCCAAACCTTTTAAGGCTGAAGTTGGCGGTCTTAATCTTTTATTCAATAAAGAATGATCCCATTTATGTAACTGTGTAATATGAGAGTCTTAATATCCAGACTTGCTCTAAATGCTTTTCTTGGAACTCAAACTTATGTGTCACTGATCTTTCGAGTGTATGATATATGCAATGTGTGGCCACATCCTCCAAATGTGGTCTTAATAAAGTGCTAGATTGACTTTCCCCCGATGCTTTGCACCCAGAATCGTTTCTGGCTATTTACAGCAGAGAAGATGGCCGTTTGGGTCGATAGGTTAATTCCTGCATTTAATTAATCTCTGAACATAATTAGCCCTTCTTGCAACCAACTGCAAATTGGCATGGTGTAGCAATGTTACAATTTTGAGATTTAAAAAATCAAGTCTAATTTATCCCATCAGATAAAGCATAAAAAGAAGTTTAATTTGACACCCAATTCATTTCATATCTTCCGTATTAAAGTTATGGCCATTTTCATACTCGGAAATTAGCATCTTGTTCCCTATTGCTTTTCCATTGACTTAACACAAAAGCTGTGATCGAGGACAGTCAAAAGCCCATAACTTTCTTAAAAATTAAGAGAACTGAAAGACATTTTCAGTTATTATAGATGGAAGCATTCTGAAACAAATATGAAACAATCTTACTTGGATGACTTGAAATTAAAGCATATAATTAGTTAGTTACCTAATTGTTGCTAATTATAAAAATTCAATTACTAGATCTAAACATCTATCCATTTCTTAAGAATAGATTAACATTTTTAAATAGCCTAAGTGTCCAAATAACATTCACACAAGAATTCACAATATAACATAATTTTAAAATCTCTTTGTCATGGATTTATAGGCCAATGAATGAAGAAATTTGATGTTTAATAACTAAATTAATGGCCGTTTAAATCATCTTGTGAGTGGGTTTTTCTGGAACACGATCATTTGGACCATAGCGGTTTGCAGTGAATTTATACCCCATATCAGCAGCAAAAGTACTGCAGGTTAGTATGGGGGAAAAATCACCGTTTCACAACTTAATGTGAATTAAAGGCATCTTAAGGAGCACTTTTATACATAAAATAAACTGCTTTCTTTTACCCATCCCGTACCTGAAATCTGTCCCCGTTGTCGGCGTTGACTGCTTTAGAAGCTTACTCCAGTGCTGAACTTGTCGGGCAATTTATTAATTAAAAAAATAAAATTTAAAAAATTTAAAAAAGACAGAACTCGCGTCGGAACGATTCTTCAGCAAAAGCTTGCACTCCAACCAAATTTATTCCAGGACAAGGTAGGAAAAAACGGCGTTATAACCACCCCCCCGTCTCAAAGGCGCCATAATTGTGCAGACGGCCTGTGGCAGAATTGCAGTGCTGCCGAAGGTAAGTATTGTAACATACCTACATGGTGGCTTCAGGAAATGTTCGGCAATAATGCTCCTTGTTAATGGCATGGTTAACCATGCCTCAGTATTTGATAGGCTGGTCTGTAAGCTTTGACAGTCATACAATATGGAAACAGGCCCTTCAGCCGAACTTGCCCCCATCTACATTAGTCCCACTGGTCTGCATTTGGCCCATATCCCTCTAAACCTGTCCTATCCATGAATCTGTCTAATTGTTTCTTAAATTTTGTGATAGTCCCTACATACAGGGCCGACCTTGGGTTCACAGCCAAGGTCTGTAGATTCATAGAAATAGAAATAACGTCTATTATAGACTTTATCTCTATGGTAGAATGGAAAATAATCAAAATGTGCACTTAAAGTGCATGCGACTTAATGGACCAAACAGATCTAAGCTACATTTTAATATAAAATTGCATACATGTAACAAACAAAATTGTAAATTACCTCTGAAAAGTACATAGTTACAATACCACTTGTTTTAGTGAATGAAATGAAAAAAAAAAAAAAATGTTATTTCATTAACTAGTTCCTGGAAAAAGTCCAAGCATTAAATTTAGGGCTTCAGCCCCATCCTAACTTAGGTGTGGGTTACACAAAAAAGCTGGAGAAACTCAGCGGGTGCGCAGCATCAATGGAGCGAAGGAAATGGCTTAGGTGTGTGTGTGTTAGTTGTCTGTGCGTGATATGTGTGAGGGAAGGAGAGAAGGGAAGGAAGTGGAGAAAGGAGGGTGGGAAGAAGGGAGGCAGAGAGGGTCGGCGGCAGGAGCGGGTACCTGGGTCCGGGCGGACGGATGTGAGCTGAGGCCGAGGTTTGTAAATGTTGCTCACCCACACCCCCCCCCCCCCCCCCCCCCCCCCCCAGCCCAGCCCAGCCCTCCCTGTATTTGTTTGCCGCATCGCCCCGGGGAGAGAGAGGGGTGGAGCGGGGGCTGTGTGTGTGAAGCATGGCGACTGGAGGGGCGGGAGTGCTGCATCGGGACCGTGAGGGAATGACCCACCTCCCCGTCCCATTCTCCATTCCCCCTCACCCCCCCCCCCCCCCCCCCCGTCTACCCCTATCTTCCCCTCCACTTCTCTACTCTCTCTCCACCCCCTCTCTCTCCCCTCCACCCGGGTTAGATCTATGCGAGCTGAGAGTAGATTACTCTAGCGCGGGGCCCAATTGGGAGCAATTGGCTTAATGCCGGCCCTGCCTACATCCCTGCCTCAACTACCTCCTCTGGCAGCTCGTTCCATACACCCTTTGTATGAAAGTCACCCAGATTTGATCTTTTTGTGGAGCAATTTTATTAAAAATCACCTTGATTTTGAACCGTGATTATAAATATATCTTTACTTCATGAACCAAGCAGATTTTATTGTTCATAAGAGATGGAAGCAGAATTAAACCATTCAATCATGGATAATCTTTTTTTCTCTCAACCCCATTCTCCTGCCTTCTCCTTGTAATCGTTGAAACCCTTACAAATCAAGAACCTATCATTCTCTGCTTTTAAAAATAATCAAGAACTTGTCGTCCATAGTTGTCTGTGGCAATGCATTCCAGGTTCACCATCTTCTGGCTAAAGAAATTCCTGCTTGTCTTCATTCTCCCTCGTGTCCCTTGCGTGTTGGATGGAACTGGTGTACGAGTGATCGCTGGTTGGCTTGGATAAGCCATTTCCACGCTTTATCTCTAAACTAAATATAACTCCTACGAGGCATATGGTGAATGTCCATGGATTTGCTGATATTTGGGGGCCATTAGAGGTGTGCTTCAAACCTATTTTGAAGATTTGTTAACAAACTTGCAATGCTGCTTTTATTCTTCCTTCAAGATTATAATCGGTAGGCGGCGCGACTCTCGTCAGCAGCGGCCTCTGCAGCCCGTCTGCGTTTTTTATTATTTTTTGTCTATGTTTTTATGTAGTTTTTGTTATTTTTTGTGGGGGGGTGGGAGGGAGGGGGTAACCTTTAATCTCTCCCTGTACGGGAGACCCAACCTTTTCTTTGTCGGGTCTCCATTGTCGTTGGGGCTGCAAGGTGGAGCGGCCTCCAACAGGAGAAGACCGGGGAATCTGGCGCCGACGACTCGCCTCACCGTCGTGGAGCTGGCCAAGTCCGGAGCGGTGGTGGAGCGCTGCTGCTGCTGCGGCCCGACCTCCGGAGATTCTGAGGCTGCAGCTGCGGGTCTGGCGGACGGCGGCACTGGGAGCCCATGGGTCACTGGAGGGAGACCGATTTTCAGGGCTCCCGCAACGGCGACTTCTCCCGCCTGAGTTGCGGGGTCGAAGAGCTCCTGGTGCGGGGCCTGACATCACCGCCCCGCACGGCTTGGAATGGCCGCGGGACTCTGCGAGAGCATGCCGGGGGCTCCAACATCAAGAACCCGGTGTGCGACCTTGCACCACCCGGCGTGGCTTTAATGGCCGCGGGACAATCGCCATCACCAGCCGGGGGCTTTGACTTTGACTCTGACATCGGGGGGGGGAGAGTGCAGTGGAGAGAAGTTTTTTTGGCCTTCCATCACAGCGATGTGATGGATGTTTATGTAAATTATGTTGTGTCTTGGGTCTATTTGTTGGTAATGTATGGCTGCAGAAACGGCATTTCGTTTGGACCTCAAGGGGTCCAAATGACAAATAAATTGAATCTTGAATCTTAATCGAGCTGTTACTTTTGTTCAATCTGGCCAAATTGGAGATGCTAGGACACTAAAATTGAATAAGGCTTCTGAGCTGCTATGCCATTTGGTCTATTGAAATGTGCCTTTGCAGAAATGGGACGGGCTGCAGAGTGGTGCCAGCTTGTCTGGGGCCTAGATAAGAGTTACAGGGAAAGAATGGCAGACTCTTCCAATTTGGTGTAAATTGCATGAAACTGATTGGTTGAATGCAAACCAGACGTACACATTATAAATATTGTTGCAAAGATTTACTTTGCTAGATGTTGATTGGGTTAAGTATAGAGCCTTGTCTGGGTTTCTTGAATATCTGGGCAAATGTTGATATGTTTGCTTTCTTTCAGAAGCTCCATTTAAATACATTGTATTACTGTATTATTGGGTTAGGGAAATGTCTATCATGTACTGTGTTAATCGATATCTGTTATTGGACTGTAAAGAGACCACCCCCATATGGATCGGCCCCTCAAGGTTCGGGGACCTCAAAGGTCGTTCCCACGAGGTCTGATGTTGATCTTCTGGGAGAATGCTTAGGACTGAGTGACCTTTTGGAGTGTCTCTGCTTGCATGAGGCTAGAAGAGCTTGGCCAAGCAGATACAAGGATCGAACCGCGGTGGTTAGGTATAGTAGTGGGGAACTGTTATTGTGCTTTTCCAAAATAAAGTTTAGATGCGCAAGTGCTTGACTCGGTATTTTATTGACTGAAACTAGACTAGTGGATCCTTAGAACGAGCTATTTACACTTTAAGTGGACAAGGTGTGGAACTAGAAGCAGGAGGAATTTGTTTCACATATTCCCACTCACATACTTGGCTGCAACTGACACGTTTTGAATCCAAAGGGGATTGAAGTAGGTTTTTAATATCCAAGTCATTTGCAAAAGCATTGCCAATATAAACATTGCCAATTTAAATCCCTCCCGAGAACTGTCTGTGCTACGTATGCCGTCTGTACAGAGTTTGTATGTTCTCCCTGTGACAGCATGTGTTTTCCGTGGGAGACCGGTGCTCCGGTCTCCTCCCACATTCCAAAGACGTGCAGGTTTGCAGGTTAATTGGCTTCGGTAAGTATTGGAAATTCCTGGTGTGCAGGATAGTGCTAGTGTATGGGGATCACGGGTCGGCACAGACTCGGTGGGCCGAAGGGCCTACTTCATGGTTGTATATCTAAACTAAACTTTATCCGGTCCCCTCCTTCCATTCCCATTGCATCTTTTGTTAAAAGATTCCCCTGAATGTGTGCCTTGAATATCTAGAATAAGCATCAAATCGTGCTGCCTTTGTCAAAAGGTTTTCATTTACAAACACTCGATGGTCTATGAGATCACCTCATTATTTATTATCTTGACAGATGTCACATTCTTCTCCTGTGGAGTGCTAATAATGAATCAAACACCTTTTCAATTCGCAATATTGATGTGAATTTAAAATATCTTGGGACATTGTTATCTTCACAGTTGGACTAGATCACATTTGATTAGGTACAAATGTATCTGTATCTGTCGACACCTACTATGTCATGTTACATTTTAAAAAAAAAACTCCCACATGGGTTCTGAATGTTCGTCATGCTGCGTATATTAAGATGCAGGACGCTGTAAATATTGCAGGCACAACCTAAGACCCTTTCCTTTTACATTTCCTTCATAACTCTCCCTTCTTCCTTTGGAACAATAGATGCAGGAGTAGGCCATTTGGCCCTTTGAGCCAGCAATGCCATTCAACATGATCATGGCTGATTATCCAAAATCAGTACCCCGTACCTGCCAACTCGTCATATCCCCTGACTCTGCTTTCCTCTAGCTTTCTCTTGAAATAATCCAGAGAATTGACCTCCACTACCTTCTGAGGCAGAAAATGCCACAGATTCACAACTCTCTGGGTGAAAAAGTTTTCCTTCATCTCTGTTCTAAATGGCTTGCCTCTTATTCTTAAACTGTGGTCCCTGGTTCTGAACTCCCTCAACATCGGGAACATGTTACCTGCCTCTAGCATGTCCACTCCCTTAATAATCTGATGCTTCATTAAGATCCCCTCTCCTAAATTCCAGAGTACATAAGCCCAGCCGCGCCATTCTGTCAACATATGATAGTGGCTGGCTATTTTAGACTGGGTATTGAGTAATGAGGAAGGGTTAGTTAGTAGTCTTGTTGTGCGTGGCCCCTTGGGCAAGAGTGACCATAATATGGTTGAGTTCTTCATTAGGATGGAGAGTGACATTGTTAATTCAGAAACAATGGTTCTGAACTTAAAGAAAGGTAACTTTGAGGGTATGAGACGTGAATTGGCCAAGATTGACTGGCAATTAATTCTAAAAGGGTTGACGCTGGATATGCAATGGAAGGCATTTAAAGACTGCATGGATGAACTACAAAAATTGTTCATACCAGTTTGGCAAAAGAATAAATCAGGGAAGGTAGTACATCCATGGATAACAAGGGAAATCAGGGATAGTATCAAAGCAAAGGATGATGCGTACAAACTAGCCAGAAAAAGCAGCATACCGGAGAACTGGGAGAAATTCAGAGACCAGCAGAGGAGGACGAAGGGCTTAATTAGGAAAGGAAAAATGGATTATGAAAGAAAACTAGCAGGGAACATAAAAACTGACTGCAAAAGTTTTTATAGATATGTGAAAAGAAAGAGATTAGTTAAAACAAATGTAGGTCCCTTGCAGTCAGAAACAGGTGAGTTGATCATGGGGAACCAGGATATGGCGGACCAATTGAATAACTACTTTGGTTCCGTCTTCACTAAGGAAGACATAAATGATCTGCCGGAAATAGCAGGGGCCCGCGGGTCAAAGGAGGTGGAGGAATTGAGTGAAATCCAGGTTAGTCGGGAAGTGGTGTTGGGTAAATTGAATGGATTAAAGGCCGATAAATCCCCAGGGCCAGATAGGCTGCATCCCAGAGTACTTAAGGAAGTAGCTCCAGAAATAGTGGATGCATTAGTAATAATCTTTCAAAACTCTTTAGATTCTGGAGTAGTTCCAGAGGATTGGCGGGTAGCAAACCTAACCCCACTTTTTAAGAAGGGAGGGAGAGAGAAAACGGGGAATTACAGACCAGTTAGTCTAACATCGGTAGTGGGGAAACTGCTAGAGTCAGTTATTAAAGATGGGATAGCAGCACATTTGGAAAGTGGTGAAATCATTGGACAAAGTCAGCATGGATTTACGAAAGGTAAATCATGTCTGACGAATCTTATAGAATTTTTCGAGGATGTAACTAGTAGCGTGGATAGGGGAGAACCAGTGGATGTGGTGTATCTGGACTTCCAGAAGGCTTTCGACAAGGTCCCACATAAGAGATTAGTATACAAACTTAAAGCACATGGCATTGGGGGTTCAGTATTAATGTGGATAGAGAACTGGCTGGCAAACAGGAAGCAAAGAATAGGAGTAAACGGGTCCTTTTCACACTGGCAGGCAGTGACTAGTGGGGTACCGCAAGGCTCAGTACTGGGACCCCAGCTATTTACAATATATATTAATGATCTGGATGAGGGAATTGAAGGCAATATCTCCAAGTTTGCAGATGACACTAAGCTGGGGGACAGTGTTAGGTGTGAGGAGGATGCTAGGAGACTGCAAGGTGACTTGGATAGGCTGGGTGAGTGGGCAAATGTTTGGCAGATGCAGTATAATGTGGATAAATGTGAGGTTATCCATTTTGGTGGCAAAAACGGGAAAGCAGATTATTATCTAAATGGTGGCCGATTGGGAAAGGGGGAGATACAGCGAGACCTGGGTGTCATGGTACACCAGTCATTGAAGGTAGGCATGCAGGTGCAGCAGGCAGTAAAGAAAGCAAATGGTATGTTGGCTTTCATAGCAAGAGGATTTGAGTATAGGAGCAGGGAGGTTCTACTGCAGTTGTACAGGGTCTTGGTGAGACCACACCTGGAGTACTGCATGCAGTTTTGGTCTCCAAATCTGAGGAAGGACATTATTGCCATAGAGGGAGTGCAGAGAAGGTTCACCAGACTGATTCCTGGGATGTCAGGACTGTCTTATGAAGAACGACTGGATAGACTTGGTTTATACTCTCTAGAATTTAGGAGATTGAGAGGGGATCTTATAGAAACTTACAAAATTCTTAAGGGGTTGGACAGGCTAGATGCAGGAAGATTGTTCCCGATGTTGGGGAAGTCCAGGACAAGGGGTCACAGCTTAAGGATAAGGGGGAAATCCTTTAGAACCGAGATGAGGATAACTTTTTTCACACAGAGAGTGGTGAATCTCTGGAACTCTCTGCCACAGAGGGTAGTTGAGGCCAGTTCATTGGCTATATTTAAGAGGGAGTTAGATGTGGCCCTTGTGGCCAAGGGGATCAGAGGGTACGGAGAGAAGGCAGGTACGGGATACTGAGTTGGATGATCAGCCATGATCATATTGAATGGCAGTGCAGGCTCGAAGGGCCGAATGGCCTACTCCTGCACCTAATTTCTATGTTTCTATGTTTCTATGATAGTCCCGTGAATTAATCTTGTGAACCTATGATGCACTCCCTTAATAGCAAGAATGTCCTTCCTCAAATTTGGAGACCAAAACTGCACACAATACTCCAGGTGTGGTCTCACTAGGGCCCTGTACATCTGCAGAAGGACCTCTTTGCTCATACTCGATTCCTCTTGTTATGAAGGCCAGCATGCCATTAGCTTTCTTCACTGTGTGCTGTACCTGCATACATACTTTCAGTGACTGATGTACAAGGACCCCCAGATCTCGTTATACTTCCCCTTTTCCAAATTTCACATAATTTAGATAATAATCTGCCTTTTTTTGCCACCAAAGTAGATAACCTGACATTTATCCACATTAAACTGCACCTGCCCACTCACCCAACCTGTCCAAGTTGTCCTGCATACTCATAGCATCCTCCCCACATCCTTTCAAATGTTTGCTTACTATTTTAATTCCATTTTATTTCATTTTTTTTCATGAATTGCTTTCTATCTTGACTAATAAGGGTGTCGGATTCAGATTCAATCTTTATTGTCATTGTGCAGTGTACAATACAGACAACAAAATGCAGTTAGCATCTCACCCAGAAGAGCGAACATAGAATAATGAACAGCAGAATGTATATGTACCAAGTTGTAGAGTTGTGTAACAGCTGCAGGGAAGAAGCTGTTTCTGAACCTGCTGGTCCGGCAACGTAGAGACCTGTAGCGCCTCCCGGATGGGAGGAGCGTAAACAGTCTATGGCTGAGGTGAGAGCAGTCCATGACAATGCTGCGCGCCCTTCGCAGACATCGCTTGCTCTGGACAGACTCAATGGAGGGGAGTGAGGAACCGGTGATGCGTTGGAAAGTTTTCACCACCCTCTGTAGTGCTTTTCGATCGGAAACAGCAGTTGTCATACCATACTGTGATACAGTTGGTAAGGATACTCTCGATGGTGCAGCAGTAGAAGTTCACCAGAATCTGAGGAGACAGATGGACCTTCTTTAGTCTCCTCAGGAAGAAGAGACGCTGGTGAGCCTTCTTGACCAGAGTTGAGGTATTGTATGTTCAGGGGTTCTGGGGATAATTAAGTTGAGAGCGAAAGAGCGATCAGCCACAATTGAGTGGCAGAGTAGACTTGATGGGCCGAATGCCCTAATTCTGCTCCTAGAACTTGAGTTTCAGTCTTGGTCTTCTTCCTTTTCTCCCTCTATTTCCTTTCTTTCACAACAGTGTGCATCAACACTTGTGTGTAATATTGATTGTGAGCTATCAGAACATACAGTAGAAGAGAGAATATAAATCATAGAACAAGCCATTCGGTCCACAATGTCCACACTGACCATAATGGCAAATTAGACAAATCTCCTCTGCCTGCATGTGATCCATATTCCTCCATTCCCTGCAGAAGCATGTGCTTATCCAAAAGCCTCTTTGACTGAGTACTTTGTGTTAAAGTTAATGAGGAATCAATTTACAAGGAAGTTGGAATAAGATACAAGGCATGAATATTATTCTGTTGTTAAACTGGGTATAAAGTTAGGGTATAGTGATATGGAACCTTGTTCTCCAGGGTGGAAATTTCAAAGACTAGAGGGCATAGCTTTAAGTTGAGACAGGCAAATATATGAGGCCAGTCTTTTAGAGTAGAGGGTGTCTTGAACACCCTGCCAGGAGTAGTGGAGGCAGATGTGATACTGGCATCCAAGAGGCTTTTAGATGGGCACATGGATGTGCCAAGAATGGAGGGCTTTGGATCACACAGGCAGAGGAGATTAGTTTAACCTGGCATCTTGTTTGTCATGGGCGTTGTGGGACGAAGGGCCTGTTCCTGTGCTGTACAGCTCTGTTCTATTTACATCTGTTGTGTGATGGCTCTCCTTGGAGGCTGTTTGTTCATTGCTAATGAAGTACTTCCATTAACAGATGATCCACAAACAAATCCAATGTCTTGTATGAAAGCTAACATATAAGATTGACACGGCTTCCACTGTGTAACGCCTCACTCTTCTGAGGATTATGATCAGCTGGAGATTGAACAGACCACCTTTAAACTTTACTTTAGATTTGCAGTGTGGATACGGGCCCTTTGGCCCACCGTATCCGTGCTGACCTGTGATCACCCCGTACACTAGCAGGGACAATTTACACTTCACAGAAGCCAATTATGTATTCACAATTTACAATTAACGGAAGCAAATAAACCTGCACACCTGGGAAGATACCCGAGCATCCAGAGAAAACCCACGCAGTCACTTGGAGAACGTTCAAACTCCATACAAACGGTGCCCGTAGTTAGGATCAATCCTGGGTCTCTAGCGCTGAAAGTCAGCAACTCTACTGCTGCGCCGCAATGCCACCGTGTTTCCAGACTCTTCAAAGCGCACACTTTACGTACCATTCCTTGGTCTTCTCCAAGGTATGATCTGCACAGTTCGGAAATGTTGCAGCGCAATCTCATTCCTTATTGCTAATCGCTGTTGCTTCATTTATTGAACATTTATCAACGTTGAAAGATGGTGATTTTCCCCCCCATGCCCAATTATCCACCTTCCGTCAAAGCAAACTATTACAGTAGATTAACATCTCTAATCATCCTCATTTCTGCATGAACGGGGATTTCTGCTTCGTGTGTTAAAGTTAATGAGGAATCACTTAAGGATGTTGGAATGAGATGCAAGGCGTGAAGTTGATTCTGTTCTTTAGGGGGTAGGGGACATTCTTTGTGGAATACACTTTGATTCATAAAATTATTGCACCACAGGAGTTGTAGAGACGGTTCTTGGTTACCTTTGTATTTATGCACACATTGAGACAAAATATAATTTGCTCTAGAGCACTTCCTTGTTTATTATTCGCACGTGATCTGAGGTACAGTGAAAGGCTTTTGTTGGCATGCTATCCAGTCAAAGATGAGACTAGATATTTTGAAGCTCTCAAGACTAGATAATTTGAAGCTCTCCAATGAGGTAGATGAGAGGTCAGGACTGCACTCTAACTGATGGGAGGACAGTTCAGTTACCTTCACACCTGTACTACTTGTCTGATTGGAGAGGGGAGAAGAGGGAGTGACCGCATGGGTGATCATTTTCCAATATTCTCTAGATTCAGGATCAGTTCCTGTGGATTGGAGGGTAGCTAATGTTATCCCACTTTTGAAGAAATGCAGGAGAGAAAACAGGAAATTATTATATAAAAAAAAACATTAAAAAAACATTAGTCTGAAATCGGTGGTGGGGAAGATGCTGGATGCGATCATAAAAGATGAAATTGTGACACATTTGGATAGCAGTAACAGGATCAGTCTGAGTCACCATGGTTTTATGAAGGGGAAATCATACTTGACTAATCTTCTGGAATTTTTTGAGGATGTAACTAGGAAAATGGACAAGGGAGAGCCAATGGATGTAGTGTACCTGGACTTTCAGAAAGCATTTGATAAGGTCCCACATAGGAGATTAGTGGGCAAAATTAGGGCACATGGTATTGGGGGTAGAGTGCTGACATGGATAGAATATTGGTTGGCAGACAGGAAACAAAGAGTAGGGATTAACGGGTCCCTTGCAGAATGGCAGGCAGTGACTAGTGGTATACCGCAAGGCTCGGTGCTGGGACCGCAGCTATTTACAATACAAGATAGATGCAAGATGCATTTAATTGTCACATGTGCCAGATGGCACGGTGAAATGACATTCCCATACACCCATACAATAAAAATAAAGAACACAACACACTATAGAATTTGACATAAAACATCCCCACACAGCAGAATCAAAGTTTCCCACTGTGTGGGAAGGCACCAAAGTCAGTCTCTTCTTCCACTGTTCCTCGTGGTCAGGGCCTCCCCAAGGCCTCCGCAGTTGCAGCTACGGGCGGCCCGATGTCCAGGACCGCTCGCCGGGGTGATACAAGTCCGACGTCGGGGCTGCGGGACGTCCTCAGCGGCGTGGACACCAGAGTCGGCCTCCTCCTACTGGAGTCGGCGGCTTCCAATGTCCGCAGGCCACGCCGGGTGGAGACTGCTGCTCTAGACCCTCTGCAAGGCGCCCCAGGACTCTGCAATAATAATAATAATAATAAATTTTATTTTCGGGCGCCTTTCAAATCTCAAGGACACCTTACAAAGATTAACAGAAGAGAAAAAAAACATAGTCGGAGAAAAATAAATAATAAGGACATCATCAATATACAAATTAAAGATAGAAATCGCTCCAAAGACACAAAATCAAAAAACACAATGTGATGACGTTCAGCGCCGCCCGCGTTGGAAGCTCTCCGCACCAGAGCTCCACGATGTTGGAGCAGCGGCCCAATGCTGCGGAGCTCCAAACGGTGACCCAGGTAGGCATCGCCCGCTCCGCGGTGACTCCAGCGCTGCGCCGCCGCTGTAGCAGCCCTGGTCCGGTTCCCAGTCCCCAGCAGGAAAGGCCGCTCCGATCCAGCTGGTAGGCGCGAGGTGGGGGCGAGGACGCGACACGGAGAAATAGTCGCGTCCCCGCCAGGAAGAGACTTGGAGACGGTTTCCCCCTTACCCTGCCCCCCACCCCCACATAGAAAAATTAAAGTTTCCCCCTAAAACAGACTTTGGACTAACTGAAAAAAAAAGATAGAAGTGACAAACAGGCTGTCGGTAGAAGCTGCTGCCAGTACAGCGCCCCTAGAGGACAATATAATAGTAAATGCACATATACATACACACACACATACATATATACATATAACTAGCAAATTTGCAGATGACACAAAGCCGGGTGGCAGTGTGAACTGTGAGGAGGATGCTATAAGAATGCAGGGTGCCTGGATTGCTCTGCCGGGAATAGTTATGGAGGGATATGGGTGATATGCAGGCTGATGATAGTTGGTCTTGGCATCAAATGTAGCACAGTCATTGTGGGCTGAAGGGCCTGTTCCTGTGCTGTGCTCTTATAGATACATAGAACATATCATGGCATAGATATTTAATAATTGTCATGTTCAACTGAATGCTATCATAGAAACATAGAAAATAGGTGCAAGAGTAGGCCATTCATCCCTTCAAGCCATTCAATATAATCATGGCGGATCATCCAAAATCAGTACCCTGTTCCTGCTTTCTTCCAATATCCCTTAATTCCGTTAGCTCTAAGAGTTCTAACTCTTTCTTGAAAACATCCAGTGAATTGGCCTCCACTGCCTTCAGTGGCAGTGAAATTCACAGATTCATAACTCCCTGGGTGAAAAGGTTTTTCCTCATCTCAGTCCTAAATCAGAGTTGAACCTGGGACTCTGGCACTGTTGCCTGTAAAATGATGCATAAATGTGGAAAATGTTTGCATGATGCATAAATATGATGAAATAAGCAGTTAAATAGCAACTTAAATTTGTTTTGTTTAACAAAACGTGTATCATAAGACTGTGGTGTCAATAAACTAATACACGGATAGGAAAGGTTTAGAGGGATATGGGCCAAATGGCAGCAGGTGGGACTAGTGTAGATGGGGCATGTTAGTCAGTGTGGGCAAGTTGGACTGATGGGCCAGTTATCACGCTGTATGACTCTGACTCTATGAGAAAGATGAATTTATGCTTGCCATGTTGAAGAGTAGTTTCAACAGTTGGCCAGACCTGCTTCAACAATTGGCTGGCCTTTTCACTGTTGATGTCTGAAGTTGCCTGTGTGGCAGTATTAAGAATTGAAACTATATCACTGCTCGATGCAGCCAGAACCAACGGAGCCAGAATGCAGATTTCTTTCAATAATTTCAACAATAATATAAATTATGTGGGTTGTGAAGTTTACTTGGCCATTTCTATTTTCTACTTGATTGTGAATTCTGTCCAAACAAATTAGGCAGCTCAAAGTCTCTGGGCCTGTAATTAGCATGAGGCAAATAACATGTTATTTTTTTCATTTAAAATGGGTCCCAAACTACAAGGTGGCGCTGGTCGAGCTCCTGTCTGTTTGAAGTTTGCATTGTCTCCCTGGGACTCCCAGGTGTGCTGGGTTCAATTGTTCAATCGTTCTTTTATTATCATGTGTACCACGGTACAGTGAAATACTTTTTTTGATACAGATCAGAAGATTATTGGCATATATGAGGGCAATAAGTACGTAATGCACACACTCAGTGGGCTGTTCTTATATCTGATACTTGCCATAAAGGCACGTGGCAGCCGCCGCCTCTCCAGTAGTTTAGTTTGGAGATACAGTGCGGAAACAGTCAGTCTGTACTGTCAACACGCCAGGAACAATTTATAATGTTTACCAAAGCCAACTAACCTACAAACCTGTACAGCTTTGTAATATGGAGCACCTGGAGAAATTCCACTTAGTCACAGGAAAAACGTACAAACTCCGTATAAACGGCACCCCTGGTCAGTATCGAACCCAGGTCTCTGGCGCTGTAAGGAAGCAACTCTACCGCTGCACCGCCATCCCTCTCACCTGCCATCTTCGACCTTTATGCCCCGAGGGTGCTTCCCGCAGCCGACCTTGAGGGTGTGTAAGGCAAGACCCCTCCTCCCAGTTCCACCTCATCAGCCCTTTGTCCATTGTCTGCTGCCGTCTCTCTCCGCTTACTCTCAGCTTCCTAGTCTTCGAGCGAGCTGGGGCCGGGCTCGCCGGCTTCATTACCCCGGTTCCACGGCCGGTGAGCCAGGCCCGCGTTGGGGTATGGCTATGGCTCCAACTATGTGGGTTTATAGGTTAATGGGCATCTGAAAAATTGCCCTCTGTGCAGGGAGTGGGTGCAAAAGTTAAATAACACAAAACAAATACGAACAGGTGATTGATGGTCAACATGGACTTGGTGGGTGGAAAGGCCTGTATTTCTAAACGAAATGAAGCTACAGTTCTGCTGAATTATAGTCATATACTGTTGAAACAAGCCATTTGACCCAACTTGCCCACGCAGCCTATATGTCCCATCTATACTGGTCCCACCTGCCCGCACTTGTCCTATATCCCTCTGAACCCATCCTATCTGTATCATCTACATGTCTCTTAAACGTTGCAATAATAGCTGCCTCAACTACCTCCTCTGGCAGTTCATTCTGTATACCCATCACCCTTTGTTTTTCAAATAAAATTATTCCTCGGGTTCTTATTAAATCTTTGATGTTGTGCACCTCCATAAGATCACCCCTCAACCTCCTGTGCTCCAAAGAAGAATGTCCTAGCCTGCTCAACCTCTCCCTCTAGCTCTCGAATCCTGGCAACAACTTCACAAATCGTGTCTGCACCCTTTCCAGCTTGATTACATCTTTCCTATAAACTAAACTGAACACAGTATTCTAAATGTGGCCTCACCAATGTCTTATACAACTGTAATATGACCTTTCAACATCTATACTCAGTACTCTGACTGATGAAGGCCAATGTGTCAAAGGCCTACTTGACAACTCTATCTACCTGTGATACCACCTTCAAGGAACTATGCACCCGCACTGCTGGATCCCTCTGTTCTGCACCACTCCCCAGAACCCTGCCATTCACTGGAGTTGTCCAAATCTGTGTTAAGGTATAAATAAGCACAAGACAAATGTGCAATATATTTCTGGACTCTTACAGCCAGTTTAACGTCCTGATTTTTAATCCGTGTGATGGTACAATGAGGAAATATGATGTAGCTCTGAGTTAGTCTCCCATGTTGATTGCCATCTGTGCAGAGAAACAGAGAATAAAGAAAATCATGTTTATTTTTAATTGTGGTTGTTGAAGAACAGATGAAAATATCCATTTGAAATAAAATGTTAATCTTGGCCGATTTGGTACAGAATCTTGAATGATTAGTTTTGGTTTATTTTGGAGATACAGCATGGAAAAGGATCTTTTTGGCCCACCAGGTCCACACCAACCATTGATCACCCATTCACTATTTCTATGTTATCCCACTTTCCCATCCACTCCTTAGGCACTTGGAACAATTTACAGAGGCCAATTACCCTACAAACCTGCACGTCTTTGGGATGTGGGAGGAAACTGGAGCACCCGGAGGAAACCCATGCAGTCGCAGAGAACATTCAAACTCCACACAGACAGCAACCAAAGTCTGGATCAAACCCAGGTTTCTGGTTCTGGGAGGCAGCAGCTCAACCATCTGCATAACATGCAGAATCTTCCTTTGAGAAAAGATCTTAAGGCATCGGAGCAGAATCAGGTAATTCAACCCATTGAGTCTAATCCACCACTGGGTCATAACTGATCTATTTTTCCCTCACAACCCCATTCTACTGCCTTCTTCACGTAACCTTTAGATACGTAGAAAATAGGTGCAGGAGGCCATTCGGCCCTTCAAGCTTGCACCGCCATTCAATATGATCATGGCTGATCATCCAACGCAGTATCCTGTACCTGCCTTCTCTCCATACCCCCGATCCCTTTAGCCACAAGGGCCACATCTAACTCCCTCTTAAATATAGCCAATGAACTGGCCTCAACTACCCTCTGTGGCAGAGAATTCCAGAGATTCACCACTCTGTGTGAAAAATGTTTTTCTCATCTCGGTCCTAAAAGATTTCCCCTTTACTTATCTACTTTAAAAACACCTAATGACTTGGCCTCCACAACTGTCTTTGGCAATGAATTCCACAGTTTGACCACATCCTGCTGACGAAATTCTCCATCTCCAATTTGAAGGTAAGTCTTTTTATTTTGAGGCTGTGCCCTCTGGTCCCGGACTCTCCCACTAGTAGAAACGCCCTTTCCACATCCATTTTATCTAGGCCTTTCATTGTCCGATAGGTTTCAATGAGATCTAAGGAGGCATTAGACCAAGGAAATTCATGTTAATTTTGAATGGTCATTAAAAAAAAAACTGATCAAAATTTCCATTTCAAATAGCAAATGTTAACCTTGGCAGATTTGCTAGAATTTTGAACGGTGTTGCTATGGTCTTGTGGCAACAATTGTCAATTCAATATCAACTGCAATGTGGATTTGGAGTATCGTGAGCAGTTTTGAGCCACATATCTGAGGAAGGATGTGCTGCCGTCGGAGAGGGTCAAGGGGAGGTTTCTGAGAATAAAGGTTCAAAGGTTATTTTATTGGTCACATAGACCTAGGTGTAGTGAAATCCTTCTTGCCAATGCAGCACATAAAGAAAGAATACAGACATAACAGCAATAAAGAAATTTAAACATAAAAACATCCCCCCCACAATGGTTCCCATTGTGATGGAAGGCACAATGTCCAGTCCCCATCCCATGTCCACCCATAGTCGGGCCTATTGAGGCCTCCACAGTTGCCTTACGGAGGTCCGATGTTCCAGGCCGTTCTCGCCGGGTGATGGTGCTCCGGTGTCGGGAGAATCCTCTCAGCAGCATGGGACACCTGGAACGGCCGCTTCCCTTACCGGAGACCACGGCTTCTGAAGCCAACAAGGCCGCGCCGGTTGGAGCTCCACTACTGGTGATATCGTCGCAAGATCCCAGGCTCCCGACGAAAAGTTCAGCGCTGCAGCCCACAGCTGGCCGCTCCACAGACCCGCAGCTCCGCAATGTTTTTATCGGCAGTCTTCAGCTCACCGGAGCTCCAGCGCGGCGACCCGGGCAAGGCATCGCCCGCTCCGCTCCGCGATAGCGCTCCAGCACTGTGCCGCCGGCGAAGCCGAGGTTCTGGGTGGTCCCCTCAGGAAACGCCGCTCCAGGCCCGCTGGTAGGCCGCGAGGACGGGTCGAAAGTGCAGCCCGGAGAAAAGCTGCCTCTCCGACCAGGTAGGGACCCTGAAAGGTAGTTTCCCCTTTCCTCCTCTCCCCCCACACCCATCACATAAAAAAGACCAGAGCTCCAAAAACAAACACCAAAACTCACAAAAAAATTTTTAAACAATAGTGAAAAATGAACAGCTGCAGGCTGGGCAGCCATACCACACAGGACGGCGCCCCCTAGATCCCTGGAATGATTGGGTTAACATAAGATGAGCGTTTGATGACACTGGGCCTGTACTAGCTGGAGTTTAGAAGGATGAGAGGAACTTAACAAATAGTGAAAGGGTTGGATAGAGTGGATGTGGAGAGGATGTCTTGTGGGAGAGCCTAGGATCAGAGGACATAGCCTGAGAATGGGGGTCAGGGGCTACGGGGAGAAGGCAGCAGAATGAGGTTGAGAGGGAAAGATAGTTCAGCCATGATTAAATGGCGGAGTAGACTTGTAGTGCCGAATGGCCTAATTATGCCTCTATAACAAATTAACATAATGTGAGCGTTTGCTACGGAGTATGTCATTCGTATGAATAAATTAATCGCGACACAAGGAAGGTCTCGGAGAAACGCTGCTCTCTCACCAGGCTATGTTGCTCGACAAATGAAGAAGATGTGAGTATCACTGATGCGTATTGCTCTAGCTTGATCACATCTCCATGGTCTCTTTGTCATGACAACCCTCTGACATTTTTAAGGTGAAGACTGATGTCAGCAAGTATGATTGAACTACTTAAAGGGATAATTCAATCCTTGTGTATTATAATTTAAATCTTTTTATTTGAATTTTGAATTTAACAGCAATTTGCATACATACAATGATAACAGAGAGTGATAATCAGGACATAATTGTACAACAGTATGTAAACTACCCTCAAAACCCTTACCCTTACCCACCCTCGCCACCCGGGGACAAACAACACTCGCATACGTACACATCCACACAAATACGATAAGATAAACAAAATGAGGGAGGGGGGGAGGGGTTGAGGGGATAGCAGCTGCAATAAGACAGAGCAGTGATAGAGGGCACTCAGTCCTCTTCTGAGTCCGGAAACAAGTTAAGAGAGTTAACAAGTTCCAGGAAAGGGTTCCATGTATCTAGGAATGTCTTGGTAGAGCCTTTGAGAGAGAACCTAAGTTTTTCAAGCTTTAAGTTGTAGAGCACCTCCTTGATCCAGCGGGCGTGTGTCGGGGGACAGGTGAGCCTCCAGTTAAGCAAGATCAGTCTCCGGGCTAACACGGTTGTAAAAGCCAGGACCCGCTTCAACGCAACAGAGAGGTTGGTGTTGGGAGGAATACCAAAAATAGCTGACAGTGGGTTTGGAGGAATAGTCTGGCCATAGGCTCTGCTTAGCCCGTCGAAAGCACTCCTCTAAAAGGTTGCTAGCTTGGGGCAAGACCAAAACATATGACTATGGTTGGCAGGGGATTGATTGCATCTGTTGCAGGTGTCTTTAACAGCGGGGTATATTCTAGATAATCTTGCGTTTGTGTAGTGGACTTTGTGAAGGACTTTGCATTGGATTAGGCCATGACGGGCATATATGGAGGAAGAATGGATCAAATCCAAGGCAGAGTCCCATTGCCAGTCTGTTAGTTTTGTATTCAGCTCGCCCTCCCATACAGCTTTTAATGAGGTATGAGGTTTCAATATAACAATCCTTGTGTATTATTACCTAAACCAGTATGCATGCAGAATGTTGTAAACCCTCTCTCAAACTAGCAGTATAGCACATGCAATACATTTGTAAGAACACCACAGTCTGAGGAAGGGTCCTGACCCAAAACGTCACCCATCCTTTTCCTGCAGAGATGCTACCCGAGTCGCTGAGTTGCTCCAACACCTTGTATCTAGCTTCAGTATGTGCCGGCACCTACAGTTCCCTTCTACACACTGCTTGACAACATGTAGGAGGTAAAAAGGTGTGTTGTTTTTATAGATGAGTTTAGTTTAGAGATACAGCGTGGAAACAGGCCCTTCGGCCCACCAGGTTCAAGTTGACCAACAATCACCCTGTACACTTATAGAAGCCAGTTAAATTCTATAGAATTTAGACAGTTCTATAGAATTTATTAAAACCAGTTAAACTACCAACTAGCACGTCTTTGCAATGTAGGAGGAAACCTGTGCACCCGGAGAAAACCCACGTGGTCACAGGGTTAACATACGATCTCTCTGCACAGAGAGCATCCATAATCGGGATCGATCCCAGGTCTCTGCAAGGCAGTAACTCTACCACTGCGCCACTTTGCCACCCACAAAGTCCAATTAAAGATAGTCTGAGGGTCTCCAATGAGGTAGATGGAGGGATGGTTCAGTTTATAGGGATTTAATGAATATCGAGATTTTCAAATGTTTGATTATAGTCATACGGCATGCAAACAGCCCTTCATCCCAACTCATCCATACTAATCAAGATGCCCCATCTAAGCTTCTCCCATTTGCCATTGGATAGTTTATAACCCAATGGTGTGGACATTGCATTTCCCAATTTTAGGTTGCCTCTCTCAATCACCCCTCCCTTCCCTGTGCCCCACCAGGATTCTAACCTATTTCTCCCCTCAACACCCTTCATGGCCCCCCCCCCCCCCCCCCCCCCCCCCCCCCCCCCCCCCCCTGTAATCCACAAATCTTAACCTCTCACACCTTCCTTTCTTATCTCTTGTCTTTGTTGCAGAGATGCAGCCTGATCCTCTTAGTTACCCCAGCACTTTGTTTCCTACTGTGTATTAACTAGCATCTGTAGTTCCTTGGTTCCCCATTTGCCTGTGTTTGGCCAAAATCCTTCGTGGCTTGAGAGGTGGGGGACAGTCTGTCTCCCTCCCATGTTTTGAAATCCTTCGAAACCTTTCCCATCCAGGTACTAGGCCATGTGTCTTTTAAATCATGGGCGGAAATCCCGGGGGGCGGGGAGGCAATGTCTGTGTCGACCATGATGCCAAGTTAAATTGATCTCATCTGCCTATACATGATCCATATCCCTCTATTCCGTGCACTTCCATGTTTCCATCTAAAAACCTCTTAAACGCCACTATCATATCTGCCTCCACCACTAGTAGATATAGATGTAGGTGATCAGTGGATGTCCTATCACAATGTTTAAGAAACACTTGGACAGGTACAAGGATAAGAAGGTTTAGAGGGAACACAGCGGGACAGGCAACGTCTCTGGAGAGAAGGAATGAATGCTGCCTGCCCCGCTGAGTTACTTCAGCATTTTGTGTCTACCTTCGATTCAAACCAACATCTGCAGTTCTTTCCTACACGGGGTTTAGAGGGACATGGGGCAAATGCTGGTAGGTGAGACTGGTGTACATGGCGCATCTTGGTTAGTGTGGGAAAATTGGGCTGAAGGGCCTGTTTCCATGCTGTGTAACTCTAAGCCAACATTTTTTTTGGAACAGATCCATTTTGAAGGTCTACTGATCCTTGAGAAATGCAATTATCACCAAATAATTTAGATAAACCAACTCTTGGGGGGGAAAAAAAAATAGAAACAGCCTGCTACAAAAAGCTGTACTTTCATCTGTGATGACTGTCAGGAGATTTCTAAATATATTTCCCAAATATTAATGTGTAATTATGTGCAATAATAATCAGTTTATGCTGTTGTTAACATGCCTAAGATGTGCTGATGTGACTGCTGGTCGGGTCTTTTTATTTATCAGTTTTCTCAGAAGACGACAGTCTCAGTAGTTTTGGTGAATAAATTGTGCATGGCTGGATTTCGTGATTAAGTCATCTTGTGTACGAACTTCAAGGTTGAGTGATAGTTTGAGTTCTTTTTGTTCAACAGAAGTTGGCTCCTTCAGTGGGAATGAACATTAATCTACTTGCATCTTCTGTGTGGGAGTGCATGATGATTCTGGTGCATTGCCACAGATGTGGGGATAAGGTTATCTCTCCTAACTGATAGAGGTTGAGGATGGAAGAGATTGGGCAGCACAATGACGAAGCAGGAGAGTTGCTGCCTTACAGCGCCAGAGACCCGGGTACGATCCTTACTGCGGATGCTGTCTGTATGGGGTTTTGTACGTTCTCCCTGTGACCATGTGGGTTTTCTCCGGCTGCTCTGGTTTCCTCCCATGTCCCAAAGATGTCTAGGTTTGTAGGTTAATTAGCTTCGGTAAAAATTGTAAATTGTTCCTAGTGTGTAGGATAGTGTACGGGGTGATCGCTGGGCGGCGCGGAGCCAGTGCGACGAAGGGCCTGTATATATAAAGTAAAGTTAACTAATAAATGGTTCCAATTGCAATTGCCTACTTTCATTTGTAGAGTTATGCAGCATGGAAGCAGAACCTTTAGCCCAACCTGCCCATGCTGACAAAGCTGCCCCATCTATACGAGTCCCACCTCCCCACCTTTGGGTCATATCCCTCTAAGACTTTTCTGCCTGTGTACTTGTCCAAATATCTTCTAAACATTGTTATAGTTTTTACCTCAAACACCTCCTTTGGCAGCTCATTCTATATACCCATCACCCTCTGGGTGAAAAGGTTGTCCCTCAGATGCAGAGTAAATCTTCTGCCCCCCACCTTAATCTGTGTCCTTTAGTTCTTGATTTCCCTACTCTGGGTAAAAGACTGTGCATGTGCTCTATCTATTGCCTAATGATTTTGTACACCTCTCTCAGATCACTCCTCATCCTCCTGCACTCCAAGTACAGTGGCTTGCAAAAGTTTTCATACCCCTTGAACTTTTCCGCATTTTGTCATGTTACAACCACAAATGTAAATGTATTTTATTGGCATTTTATGTGATGAACCAACACAAAGTGGTGTATAATTGTGGAAGGAAAATGACATGGTTTTCAAATTTTTTTACAAATAAAAAACTGAAAAGTGTGGCGTGTAAAAGTATTCAGCCCCCCCCGAGTCAATACTTTGTAGAACCACCTTTTGCTGCAATGACAGCTGGAAGTCTTTTGGGGTATGTCTCTACCAGCTTTGCACATCTAGGGACTGACATTTTTGCCCATTCTTCTTTGCAAAATAGCTCAAGCTCGGTCAGATTGGATGGAGAACGTCTGTGAACAGCAATTTTCAAGTCTTGCCAGAGATTCTCAATTGGATTTAGGTCTGGACTTTGACTGGGCCATTCTAACACATGAATATTCTTTGATCTAAACCATTCCATTGAAGCTCTGGCTTTATGTTTAGGGTCGTTGTCCTGCTGGAAGGTGAACCTCCGCTCAAGTCTTTTGCAGACTCTAACAAGTTTTCTTCCAAGATTGCCCTGTATTTGGATCCATCCATCTTCCCATCAACTCTGACCAGCTTCCCTGTCCCTGCTGAAGAAAAGCATCCCCACAGCATGATGCTGCCACCACCATGTTTCACAGTGGGGATGGTGTGTTCAGGGTGATGTGCAGTGTTAGTTTTTCCACCACGCATAGCGTTTTGCATTTAGGCCAAAAACCTCAATTTTGGTCTCATCTGACCAGAGCACCTTCCTCCACATGGCTTGTGGCAAACTGCAAACGGGAATTCTTATGGCTTTTTTTCAACAATGGCTTTCTTCTTGCCACTCTTCCATAAAGGCCCGATTTGTGGAGTGCACGACTAATAGTTGTCCTGTGGACATATTCTCCCACCTGAGCTGTGGATCTCTGCAGCTCCTCCAGAGTTACCTTGGCTGCTTCTCTGATCAATGCTCTACTTACCTGGCCTGTCAGTTTAGGTGGACAGCCATGTCTTGGTAGGTTTGCAGTTGTGCCATACTCTTTCCATTTTCGGATGATGGATTGAACAGTGCTCCGTGAGATGTTCAAAGCTTGGGATCATTTTTTATAAGCTAACCCTGCTTTAAACTTCTCCACAACTTTATCCCTGACCTGTCTGTGTGTTCCTTGGGCTTCATGATGCTGTTTGTTCACTAATGTTCTCTAATAAACCTCTGAGGCTTTCACAGAACAGCAGTATTTATACTGAGATTAGATTACACACACGTGGACTCTATTTACTAATTAGGTGACTTCTGAAGGCAATTGGTTGCACTGGATTTTATTTGGGGGTATCAGAGTAAAGAGGGCTGAATACTTTTGCACGCCACACTTTTCAGTTTTTTATTTGTAAAAAAATTTGAAAACCATGTATCATTTTCCTTCCACTTCACAATTATGCGCCACTTTGTGTTGGTCTATCGCATTAAATCCCAATAAAATACGTTTACGTTTGTGGTTGTAACGTGACAAAATGTGGAAAAGTTCAAGCGGTATGAATACTTTTGCAAGCCACTGTATATAAAGTCCTAGCCTGTCAAACCTCTCCTTGTAGCTTTGGCCCTCAGGCAACATCCTTGTAAACCTTCTCTACACTCTTTCCAGCTTAAAAACATCTTTCCTATAACATGTTGACCAAAACTTCATGAGGGTGTCGGGGGTCATGGCAAGAAAGCAGGAGAATGAGGTTGAAAGCGAAAGATTGATCAACCATGATTGAATGGTGGAGTAAACTTGTTGGATCGAATGGCCTAATTCTGTTCCTAGAATTTATGAAACTGAATACAATACTCTAAATGTGGCTTTACCAGCAACTTGAACAATTGTAACATAACTTCTATTGTTGATTCTCAATTATTCACAATACTAAAGTTGTGAAGCCACTTTCAATGAACTATGTACCTGAACTACTAGATCCCTCTGCTCTACAACACTTCCAGACACTCGGCCGTTCACCGTGAAGGTCCTGCCCTGGTCATTGAAGCTTCAGCGATATTGGACTTCTCTTCCTGTACATTAGTGATGGAATGGTACTGGAAGAAGTTCAATCCTGACCGCGGATACTGTACGGAGCTTGGACATGTGGGTAAAATCCCAGGGATGTGCAGGTAACATTGGAGGAAACCCATGCGATTACAGGGAGAATGTGCAAGCTCAATGCGGAACGCAGGTCAGAATCAAAATGGCATTTAAGATTTGCGGATAGGCACATAATATGCAGGCATGGAGGGATAAGGATCACATGCAGGCTGATGAGGTTAATTTAATCTGGTATTATCTTTGGCAGGGACATTGTGGGCCAAAAGGCCTGTTCGTGGTCAGTACTGTTCTATGTGCATTGACTCTGGGGATAAACATGTCTGGAGACTTGGGTGCGTTCCAAGCACTCCCCTCTCTCTGTACAAAAAAAAAATCCCACCTGTCCCGCACATCTCCTTTAAACTTTGCCCCATTGGAGACTTGAAGCGACTATTGATAATCCAAGTTAATGAGTTAACAGAATTATGACCCATTGTCACAATGCCCTTTCCTCTTTTTTACATCTTTTTGATTTTGGTGCCATAGAGTATGGAAAAGGTTTTTTCAGCCCAACTTGCCCACTCTGACCAAAATGCCCAATCTATGTTAGTCTTGCCTGTCTGCATTTGGCCCCCTTGGAACCTTACCCATCCATGTATCTGTCCAGGTGTCTATTAAATGTTGTTATAGTAGCTGCCTCAACTACCTCCTCTGGCAGCTCATTCCATAAACCCACCACTGTGTGGAAAATGTTGCCCCTCTGGTTCCCATCAAATTTTTCCCCTCTCGCCATAACCCTTTGCCCTCTCTGTACCCTGTGGACATTTTGATTGTAATTGTGTATAGTTTTTCTGTTGACAACTAGCACGCAACAAAAGCTTTTCACTGTACTTTGTGACACTAAACCAAATAAACTTAACTCGGTGATATTTCGGTTTGGGAACCTGAAAGGAAGAAAGGTCCTGACCCGACACATCACACATTATTTTTCTCCAGAGATGCTGGCTAACCTGCTGATTTGTTCCAACACTTTGTGCCTCTCTTTGGTATAAACTAGCATCTGCATTTCTTTGTTTCTACTTACTGATTTTGATCAAACGGCCTCAATCTATCACTGGTTGGGAGAAGTTTTATTTCTTAAACTGAATGTCTCAATCTCCTCTCTATCCTGCAGCTGTTACTTGTTGATTAAATTTTAATCATTGATCTGACATCAATTTAATGGGTTAGTTAAGTATTTAACACTCATTGGAAAGGTGACTGAGCATCACACTGCAGGGAATTGAGGGTATGAGTTCAGGTTGACAATTGCCCCATGATGACGCATCTTCCAGAACCTTCCATTACTGAGGTGAAAGCCAAACACTTTATGATCCTGGATCATGAAGGGATTTCAGAGGAACGCTTATTTTTGAGTTATCACCTTCCACAGGCAAATTAATTGCTTGCTTTGGTTGGCACTGTGTCTGTAAAATACATGCAGTCTCTCGCCAAAGCTTCTTCCAAGCACCTGTTATACCCCTCAGATCTGCCACCAGGAAGACTAGAGCGTAAGGTCATGTGATAGTAGAATTAGGCCATTCGGCCCATCGTCTACTCTGCCATTCAATGATGGCTGATCTATCTCTCCTTCCTAACCCCATTCTCCTGCCTTCTCCCCATAACCCCTCTCACCTATACTATCAAAAATCTATCTTACTCTGCCTTAAATATATCCACTGACTTGGCCTCCACAGCCTTCTGTGGCAAATGATTCCACAGATTCACCACACTCTGACTATAGAAATTACTCCTCATCATCTTCCTTTACTTAAAGACTGACCTTAAAGAACGTCCTTTAAGTCGAAGGCTATGACCTCTAGTCTTAGACTCTCCCACTAGTGGAAACATCCTCCCCACATCAGACACAGGGGTGCATCATCCATTCCAAGTCCCTCCTCAAGCTCCCTCCTGAGGGGGGGAACCGTATTGAAACTTATCAAATAGTGAAAGGTCTGGATAGAGTGGATGTGGGGTGGATTTTTCATGAGTTGGAGAGTCTAGGACCAGAGGCCATGGCCTCAAAATAAAAGCATGTACCTTTAGAAAGAGGATGGTGAATCTTCAGAGGGTGGTGAATCAGTGGAATTCTTTGCCACAAAAGGCTATGGAGGCTTGGCCAATGGATCTTTTTAAGGCCGAGATTGATAGATTCTTGATTAGTATGGGGTGTCAGTGATTATGGGGAGAAGGCAGGACAATGGGAATCGGAGGGAAAGATAGATCAGCCATGTTTGAATGGCGGAGTTGACTTGATGGACCAAATGGCTTAATTCTACTCCTGTAACCTATGAACGTATGAGCTGCCAATCATACTGACTTACAAACATTGTTGTTCCATCAAAATCTAGAACTTTCCAGTCATCGATGCAGAAACGTTAGATTTAACGTACCAATTCATGGGGCGACACAGTGACGCAGGGTAGAGTTCCTGTCTTGCAGCGCCAGAGACCCAGGTTCCATCCTGACTATGGGTGCTGTCTGTAAGGAGTTTGTACGTTCTCCCTGTGACTGCGTGAATTCAATGTGGTTTTCTCGCATATACCAAAGACATGCAGGTTTGTTGGCTTTGGTGCAAATCATATTGTCCATAGTGTGTAGGATAGAGCTGGTGTATGGGGTGATTGCTGGTCGGTACGGACTCAATGGGCCGAAAGGCCGTTTAACCAGACTGTATGTCTCAACTCCGATGATCTATTATTGAGCATCTTCTGGTCCCTGAGATAGAATTCTCTTTGACAGAGAATACCTGTGATTCACTGCTCTCTGTACCTCTTGCCTAATGGGAGAGGGGAGAAGAGGGAGTGTCCGGGGTGTGACGTGTCCTTGATTATGCTGGATGGAGTTAATGGAAGGGAGGTTGGTTTGCGTGATAGTCTGGGCCGCGTCTACAACTCTACACAATTTCTTGCTGTTTTGGATGGAGCTGTTCCCAAACCATAACATGATGTATCCCAAAAAATTGCTTTCAATGGCACATCTGTAGAAGTTGGCGAAGGTTGTCGGAGACAAGCCAAACCTCCTAAGCCTTCTAAGTAAGTGGAGGTGTTGGTGTGCTTTCCTGGCCATTGCTTCGACATGGCTGGTCCGGGACAAGTTGCTGGGGATATTTATTTCTAAGAACTTGAACCTTTCAACCCGCTCTACGTCAGCGCCATCAATGTATACCAGGGTGTGTGCACCGCTATGCTTCTTGAAGCAAGGAACACCCTGTGGATATTTATGTGTTTTCTGTCCCACTCCAGCATATTGTGCTCCTGAAGGCTCTAAACCAAGGGTTCCCAACCTGGGGTAAATTCACCCCCAGCAGGTAAATTTCGCCTACCCAGGGGGTAAATTTGTTGATTCTGGATTTGTACATGTTTTTTCTCATTGACTGACAGTGTTTGGTTCTGGTATACCAGTATCTGTTCATCATTAGTTGTTCATAAATAAGTGAAATAACATTTATATGCTACTAAAGTTGCCAAGGGCAAACGGGACAAAAAAGGTCGGGACCCCTGCTCTAAACTATATGGTGGTGCAGCGGAGGAGCTGTTACCTCACAACCCTGTGACATAGTGGGTTGAAGGGCCTGTTTCTGTGCTGTTCCATTCTATGTTTCTGTTTTTAATATTGCTTTGACTCAATGCCGCCGAGTGTTGCTGTCTCGTAATGCCAGAGACCCGGGTTTGATCCTGACCTCGGGTGCTGCCTGTATAGAGTTTGTTTGTTATCCCTGCGACCTTGTGCATTTTTTCTGGGTGCTCCGGTTTCCTCCCAGGCTCTGAAGACTTGTAAGTTAATTGGTTTTTGTAAATTGCCCCTATTGTATAGGATACGAAAGCGCAATAACCCAGTGTACGGGTGATCGCTGGTCCGGCGTAGACTCGGAGCCGAATGGCCTGTTTCCACGCTATATCTATAAATGAGCTCTACAGTTTGCAAGCTGTCAACTTCTGTCTCGCATACAATATTCCTATTAAAATTCATATCAATAAGAAATGAAAGGTGGATCAAATTGATGTTATGGCATTTGATCAAATAGGCATAGATTAAAAAAAAATACAACAGAAGCAGAAAAATCTGCAGCTTTCTCTTATCCCAGTGTTGGAATAGATGGATATTTAGTCTGTATCATATCGTAGCCAATTTTGGATGAGGTAATTGAATATTCCATCCTCCAGTATTTGCATTGTGCTGCCTGTATGAATGCATGCAAAGACATGAATTCAATAATAGTGATATACTGACATCAAATACTGATAACAAAAAAATTGAATGTTATAAATTCACGATTGAAGGGCAGCACAAAGTCACAGCTGATAGAGCTGCTGCCTTGCCGTGCCAGAGCCCTGGTTTCGTTCCTGACCTTGGGTGCTGTCTGTATGGAATATGCATATTCCCCTGTCACATGGTTTTCATCTAGGTGCTCCGATTTCCTTCCACATCCTAAAGATGTGTGGTTTGTAAGTCAATTGGCTTCAGTAAATTCAATAACCTGAAACTAGTGTGAAGGGGTGATCGACCGATGGTCGGTAGGCCATTTTCCATGCTGTATCTCCAAACTAAATTATCCTACCCCAGTAAGCACACCAGTTATCAAAGTTCAAAATATTTAGCTGTAAAACATACTCGCTTCCTCTACTAGATGCCCATGGTCTACTCTGCCATTCAACCATGGCTTATCTATCGTTCCCTTTCAACCCCATTCGCCTGCCTACTCTTCATAATCTCTGACACCCTTACCAATCAATAATCTATCAATAACCTCCTTAAAAAAAAAAATCCATTGATCGGTATCCACAGCCATCTGTGGCAATGAATTCCACAGATTTACCACCCTCTGACTACATAAATTCCTCCTCGTCTCCTTTCTAACAGTACATACTACCACACATCAACACAATCACACCATATAGAAGTATAGAAGATGTTGTAAAGGGAACAATAACCGGAGTACAGAATGGAATGTTGCACCTACAGAGAAAGTGCATATTAAAGAAGAAGTGTAGAGGCTGTAATGAGGTTCAAGATTCAAGATTCAATTTAATTGTCATTTGGACCCCTTGAGGTCCAAACGAAATGCCGTTTCTGCAGCCATACATTACAAACAAATAGACCCAAGACACAACATAATTTACATAAACATCCATCACATCGCTGTGATGGAAGGCCAAAAAAACATCTCTCCACTGCACTCTTTCCCCCCCCCCCCCCCCCCATGTCAGAGTCAAAGTCAAAGCCCCCGGCTGGCGATGGCGATTGTCCCACGGCCATTAAAGCCACGCCGGGTGATGCAAGGGAGATTGAGCTACACCCTTTGATTTTAGAATGGACCACTCATAAACTGCTAACAGTGGGGTCGAATCTGTTCTTGAATCTGATGGTACATGCCTTCAAGCTTTTGTAGCTTCTGCCTCATTTTAGACTTTGGAGATATATTGCGGAAACAGGTCCTTCGGCCCACCGAGTCAGCTCCAGCCAAAGATTGCTCAGAACACTAGCACTATCCTACACACTAGGGACAATTTGCACTTTTCAGTAGTTAATTTACATACAAACCTGTACATCCCTGGAGTGTGTGAAGAAACTGAGCAGCCGGAGAAAACCCACGTGGTCACAGGGACAACGTACAAACTTTGTACAGTCAGCATCTGTAGTCAGGGTCGAACCCAGGCCTCTGGAGCTGTAAGGTAGTAACTCTACCACTGTGGCATTGTGTCTCCCATGATGGTGGAGGGGAGAAGAGGGAAAGCCCAGGGTACAAGTGGTCCTAGATTATGCTGGTCTCTGTCAAAGCAGCATCTGTTTTGCAACTGAAAGACCAGCACTTGTGACTAAAATTAATGCAGTGTTACCTGAGAGAATTATCAACCCCTGTTGTGGGGAAACTATTTTGGTCGTTTGTTATGTCTCTTTAATGTCTGAATCACGAGGATAGCTAAGAAACACTCGACTCAACAAAGTATCTTGCCTGTACTCATCAGATTACTAGATTTCATTTGAACAATAAAATTAAAGATAACCATTTTATGAACGCAGCCAACAAAGTTTTCCAATATTTTTTCTTAAGATATCAGCGCTTACTTGGAAATCAAAATATATTATTCAAAGCAGAGAAAGGCAAAGGCCATTGTACAAATTTGTTCCAGAATGTTGCCAAAAGATTACTCAAATTTCATTCCATTAAGTTATCCCATTGTAACTTTGTTTTGAACCTTGCTACTTCCACATTTGAAAGGAATTCTGTTCCTCCATTTTGTTGTAGAATGTAGAAACATCTGTTGTCAGAGGGTGGTGAATCTGTGGGATTCATTGCTACAAATGGCTATGGATGTCATGTCTTTGGGTGTTTATGAAACAGATTGATTGGTAAGGGTGTCAAAATGCAGTATTTTCTTTTTTTAAAAAGGGCGGCATAGTGGTGCAGCAGTAGAGTTGCTGCCTTGCGGCTTCAGATACCCAGCTTCAACCCTGACTACCGGTGCTGTCTGTGTGGAGTCCATACTTTCTCCCCGTGAACTGCATTGATTTTCTCCGGATACTCCAGTTTCCTCCCACACTCAAGACGTGCAGGTTTGTAGGTTCATTGGCTTCAGTTAAATTGTAAATTGTCCCCAGTGTGTAGGATAGTGCTAGTGAATGGAATGTTCGCTGGCCAGCATGGGCCAAAGGGCCTGTTTCCACAGTCTCTCTAAAGTCTAAAGATTCATAAGTTAATTAGTGATAGGAGCAGAAATAGGCTCTTCAATCATGACTGATGGTCTAGGTGGGAGAATGGGGTTGAGAGTGAAAAATAGATCAGCCACGACTGAATAGTGGAGTAGGCTCGATGGGTTGATTCTAATTCTGTTGCTATTTTTTATGGTCTGATATAGAATATTAGATTAATTTAGATAGGCACATGAATATGCAGGCAATGGGGGAGATATGGATCATGTGCAAGACGTTTACCGTGACATAGTGTTCTACATTAGTTATTTTTGCCTGTTTTATCTTCCATAATATGTCTACAATGCATAATCAAGTTTAATTAGCTGTAAACATCTGAACGCATCACTCCAAGGTTTCCCTTGGGCAGAGATTAGTAAACCACATAACTTGTTGCCAATTGTTAATGATATATTTCTCTCTGATTTGGGCGAGTGATTTTTCTTTAAGCACTTCTGAGATGTCTTATTTTCCCACCCGATTTCCCCCCCACCCACCCCTCCCCAAATGTTTGCGAAAGAGTTGAATAAATATCAAGTTCAGAGACACGATTATGATTTATGGAAGCACATGCATGACTGAACCTTGACAGACTGAACACAACGATTCTGTTGCAGTCAGAGGGATCAAATATTGAACATGGAGATCTTCTGGGTTTAGTTTATTTGTTTATTCATGAGGATTAATGGATATTTTTGCAGGAAATTAAATAGAGGGACTTTGGAGTCTAGAATTGAGACTTTAGAGATACAGCATGGAAACAGGCCCCTCGGCCCACTGAGTCCGTACCGACAAGCAATCATCCCGTACACTATCACTATCCCACACTCTCGGGCCAATTTCCATTTTTACCAAAGCCAATTAACGTCCTTGGAGTGTGGGATGAAATCTGAGCACCCAGGGAAAACCCATGCAGTCACAGTGAAAATGTACAAACTCTGTACAGACAGCACCCGTAGTCAGGATTAAAACAGTGTCTTTGACACTAAGGCAGCAACGCCATTGTGCCATCTAACATGGATAGACATAAACTGTTGGAAAAACTCAGCAGGTCAGGCAGCATCTCTGGAGGAAAAAAAGGGATGGTTGGCATCTCGGGTTGAGTTTGAGTATAGTTTATTGTCACGTGTGCCCGAGGTACAGTGAAAAGCTTTTGTGTGCTAACCAGTCAGCAGAAAGACCATACATGATTACAATCATGCCATCCACAGTGTACAGGTACATGATAAACAGAATTGTCGCCTTCTTCAGACTTGTAACAGAATAACATGGAGCTAGTGTACAGGTGATGGTTGATCGGCATGGACACGATGGGCCAAAGGACCTGTTTGCACACTATCTCTAAAACTAAAACTAAGTGCACGTAGCGCTCCAGATGTGTTCTCCCCTCGTACTCAAACAACACTTTATTAGTCTTTCTAATTACTTGCACTATTAGTATGTTAATGTTTTATGTTTCATTGTACTGCGACCCCAGACCTTTTTGTATCACAGCAGTGTTTTCAAACATCTGCTGGCCTTGTCGTTCTTGGCGGTGGAGATGGGGAGTACAGAAAGTCAAACTGTTAGAGCAGCCGAGTGGTCTAACTGGAGCACGTTTTACAAATGGTACATATTGCAATGGTGGTACTTGTTTAAGGTCGTGGAGGGGTTGCCGGACTAATTTGTCTTGGCGCAGATATGGTAGACATCCAGAATCTTTTTCCCAGGGTAGAAAAGTCCAACACTTTTTTTACACAGGGTGGTGGGGGCCTGGAATGCATTGCAGAGTGGTGGTGGAGGCTGATATGATAGTGGCATTTGATAGGCTTTAGGGCATGGAGTGGAGGGATATGGATCGGATGCAGGATAGCTCCACTCGTGCGACAGGCCAAAGCCTCAGGATAAAAGGATGTAAGGAGATGAGGATGAATTTCTGTTGTCAGAAGGCTGTGAATCTGTGGAATTTGTTGCTACAGACGGCTGTGGAGGCCAAGTCATTGAGTATTTTTAAGGTGGAGATTGACAGATTCTTAATTAGTAAGGGTGTCGGGGGCTATGGGGAGAAGGCAGGAGAATGAGGTTGAGATGGAAAGATAGATCAGCCATGATTGAATGGTGGAGTATACTTGATTGGCCCAATGGCCTAATTCTGCTCCTATAACTTATGAACTTATGAGATACAGGCAGATGAAATCAGTTTTACAGGCATCATGTTCGGCACTATCTTTAATCGGACTTTGTTGGACATGCACCGTATGTTATCCTTTCTCCTTTATCTGTGAACGGCTTGATTGTAGTCTTTTCACTGAATGGATAACATAGAACAAAACAGTTTTTCACTGTACCTTAATAATAAACTAATTGAAACATTGTGGGCTGAAGGGCCCTTTCATGTGCTGCAATGTTCTGTGACCCACTGTGTCCCTCCAGCACTTTATTTTGCTCAAAATGCCAACATCTGTATTTTTTGGCATCTCTTTGCATCCAAGGAATTAGCCTTGTGAATCTCTTCTCTGCCTCCAATTACAGTAACTTAAATACGGGGGTCTCTGTACACCATGGTCCAGGTGTAGCCTCACCCATACTCAGTACAATTGTCCCAATACTACCGTATTTCTAAACTCCCTTTACTTTAGACTTTAGCGGGAAACAGTACCATCAGCCCGAGTTTGCACCGAGCAGCGATCACACCGTACACTAGCACTATGAGTGTCATAGAATGTGGAATCAAGCCCTTCGGACAAATTTGTCCACGCCATACAACATGGAGGGGGGAAGGGGGGGAAGAGAGAGAGAGAGAGAGAGAAAAGTACAGGCGATCGCTACCAGATGTGACTAGCTCACTAAATAATTGCCAAATACTATTGCACAAGTCATTAAAATAGGAACATAAGAAATTGGAGCAGGAAAGGCCAGTTTGGTCCGTTAAGCCTGGCCTTTCTTTCATTAAGATGCTGACTCATCAGCAACCTCACAACAGGCGTAGCAGTAGACTCTACTGGCACAGCAGTAGAGTCGCTGGCGCAGAGCCAGAAACACGGGTTCACTCCTGACTACGGGTACGTGTAGGAAGGAGCTGCAGACGGTGGTGTAACCCGAATGTGGACGTAAAATGCTGGCGTAACTTTGGGACAGGTAGCATCTCTGGAGAAAAGGAATAGATGATTTGTCCTGGTCTTTTTGGGTTGAGAACCACCTTCAGACTATACCTATGACTGCGGGTACTCTTTAGAGTTTGTACGTTCTCCCTGTGACTGTGTGGGTTTTCTCCAGATTATCTGGTTTCCTCCCACTCTCCAAAGATGTGCAGGTTTGTAGGTCAATTGGCTTCTGTAAATTGCCTCTAGTGCGTAGGTTGCAAACCTGGGATAACATGGAATTAGCATGCGGGTGATAGATGCAATTGCTGAAGTAACTCAGCGGGTCTGGCTGCATCTCTGCAGAATATGGATAGGTGTCGTTTTGAGTCGGGTCCCTTCTTCACACTCATTGTTGCAAGGGGGGGAAATGGAAGCAAGAAAAGACCAGGACAAATCGGGGCCAGCAGCAGATGACCCCAGGCATGGATGTTCCCTGATAGGTACTGAGGTACACGTGACAATAATACACTTAAGCTTATCCTATTGGGTGTGTTTCTCATAGGACACAGGTGGTACCCAAAACTACATGGGCGATTCACCAGCTTTGTAATTCACTTGTGTTACAATTGTGTTCAAGGTTGTGGTATAAGAATCAGATGATCGCAAGTCATAGGAGCAGAATTAGGCCATTCGGCCCATCAGGTCTACTCCACTGTTCAATCATGACAGATCATGCCTGCAGTCTGTCCTTTCACCCTTTTTTATTTTTATTTTTAGTCCTGTTAAAAACAAAATGTTTGTTGGAGGTCTTTTATGTGGTGGGTGGGGGAAGGAGAAGGGGGAAACTTTTATTTCCTAGCCCCTACCTGGTCGGAGAGGTGGCTTCCCTCCGAGCTGCTTCTTCGCCCCTTCCTCGTGGGCTACCATCGGACTGGAGCGGCGTTTCCTGTCGGGACCGGCCGGAACCACAGCTTCGGTGGTGGCACAGCGCTGGGACACCATCACGGAGCGGGCGATGCCTTACCGGGTCGCCGTGCGGTAAGCTCTGGAGTGCTCTGACCGCTGACGTCAACATCCGAGGAGCTGTGGCTGTGGGCGTCCAGCCGCGGGCGGCGCTGGATTTAAAACACTGCGGAGCCTGGGATTCGAGATCGCCAGAGTCGGAGCTCCAACCAGCGCGACCCGAGGACTTCGGTCTCCAGGGAGGAAGCGGCCGTTCCAGACATTTCCAAGCTGCTGAGGAGTGTTCACCCGACGCCGGAGTTCCATCTTCCCGGCAAGAGGGCCTGAAAACATCTGACTGGCTGCGGAGGCCACAAATAGGACCCGACCTCGTGAGATCACAGAGGGAGAGGATTGAAACTTTCTGATGCCTTTCCCCACAGTGGAAAATTTTGATTCTGTTATGGGGGACGTTCAGGATGAATTCTATAATGTGTTGTCATTTTTCTCTCTTTAAATTTTTTTTATGGATGTACGGAAACGTAATTTTTTTTTTCTATGTAAAGCACTCTGGTTTCAACGCAAGTTGATTTAAACATGCTATATAAATGAAATTTACTTACTTACTTACAATCTTTCCCTCTCAACCTCATTCTCCTAACTTCTCCCCATAACTCTAGCCATCCTTATTAATCTCTGCCTTAAAGATACCCAATTACTTGCCCTCCACAGCCATCGAAAGCAATGATTTCCGCAGATTCACCATCCTCCAACAAAAGAAATTCCTCCACATCTCCTTTCTGAAAGAATATCCTTTTATTCTGAGGCTATGGCCTCTGGTCCTAGACTCGCCCACTAATGGAAACATCCTCTCCACATTCACTCCATCCGGGCCTTTCACTATTTGGTAAGTTTCAATGAGGTCCACCCTCATCCCTCTAAACTCCAGGAAAAACAGGCCCAGTGCCAGATGATGTTTGTTTGTGGGCCGAGCTGGTGGACAGCGATGGAAGAGGCCCTGCGGCAGCCGGGGGTTTACCTAAATCAGGAACCAGTCCAGTACATCGAGCTGGACCAGACATTGGACTTATTGTAAATGGCGCCAAAATATAGCGACTCGTGCATTTGTGGTCTATGGAAGAAGAATTTCATCTGCAGTGTACACATGACAATAAAGAACCATTGTACTTCAGCTTGAACTCTCCACGTCATTGTGAAAACTGAACTCTTATCTCCCGGGTCAGTGGTTAGAACGTCGACTGTGAGATTAGTAACTTAAACACCACATTACTTCCCCTTCAGACTGTATCCCTGACAGTGTTATCACTGACTTTAAATACTGTGGATCCCTAAGTAAAAGCAGTCAAGAGAACCACTCATTACCGCTGACTTGAGGAAAATCTGGGAATGGATGATAAACTCTAGCCCTGCAATTATGCATGCGCACACACCGTAAAATAACTATTTCAAAGCAAGGTACCATTGATTCTATACTAGGCACACCGGAATGTATCGGATAATGGCCTCATGAAGAGCAAAATAAATCATTCCATTTCAGAAGCAGACAGCCACCTTTAGAACATGTTCAAAGGTTATAGGAGCAGAATTTGGCCATTCAGCCCATCATCTATTCTGGCATTCAATTATGGCTGATCTATCTTTCCCTCGCGATCCCATTTTCCTGCCTTCTCCCCATAACCCGTACTAATCAAGAATCTGTCAACCTCAGCCTTAAAAATGTCCAATGATTTCCACATATTCACCTCATTCTGACTAAAGAAATTCTACCTCATCCCCTTTCTAAAGTAATGTTCCTTTATTCTGAGTCTATGCTCTCTTGTCCTAGACTCTCACACTAGTGGAAACATCCTCATGATTAGAACAGAACAAAATTTGGTAAACAAAACACGAAGTGCTGGTGGAAGTCAGCAGGCCAGGCTACTTCTATGGTGGGAATGGACAGCGGCTGTTTCAGTTCAGGGGGCAAGAAGCAACCTGACCCAAAACAAGTGTAAAAAGAAACTGCCAATGCTGGTTTATACCAAAGATAGACACAAAATGCTGGAGTAACTCAGCAGGCCAGGCAGCATCTCTGGAGAAAAAGAATGGGTGATGTTTCCGATTGGGTGAACCCTTCTTCAGACAGAAAGTAGACTTGGCGATCTTTCGCTGAACATTACGGTCAGTCTGCCTTTGCGTATGCAATCTTCTGATTGCCGAACATTTTAACTCCCCTTCTCATTTCCATACACTTGTCCGTTTTCCCTGTGACTGCGTGGGTTTTCTACTGGTGCTCCAGTTTCCTCCCACATTCCAAAGATGTGCAGGATTGCGACTTGATTGGTTTCTGTAAATTGCCCCCAAGGATGTAGGGTGTGAAAGTGGGATAACATAGAACTAGGGTGGGGGTGAATGATGGTCATCGTGGATTCGCTAAACTGAAAAATCAAAAAAACATTTCAAAATGCTGGAGTAACTCGGAAGGTGGAGAATAGGATGTATTTCTGGAAAGAAATCCATGTTCCCCAGTGATACTGCCTGACCCATTGAGTTGAGACTATAGAGACATAGCATGGAACCAGGCCCCTCAGCCCACTTAATACATTCCGATCAATGATCCCCCTATACACTAGTTCGATCCCACTCAGGGACAATTTACAATTTTACCGAAGCCAATTAACCTACGTCTTTGGAGTGTGGGAGGAAGCTGGAGCTCCAGGAGAAAACCTGTGCGGTCACAAGGAGAACGTATAAACTTCATACAGCACCAGTGGTCAGGATGGAAACCGGGGTCTCTGGCACTAAGGCAGCAACTCTACCGCTGCGCCACTGTGCCACCCACTAGTATTACAATCAACTGTGCAGAGCATGCTTCTACAGAGAAACAAGATGATGATGATCAGATTATGGTATTTTACTGGGAACTGTAGACTGGTGAAAATTAACCAAACATCATGAGATAAATCTCCTACGAATATTGAATGAGGCGAAAGGATCTATCTGAGACCGTGCATAATTAAATGCTTCAAAAGATTGATAATGCCCAGCATTCGCACTGGTCTAGATCCCTTGCAATTTATGTTCAGGCAAAATAAGTCTATGGAGGACGACATCTCTCTCAAACAGCCATGGATTACCCTTGCAATGAATTGTGGATGCAACCCAGATCATCGCACAAACCAAACCTTCCTTCCATTAACTTCATTTATACTTCACACTGCCAGGACAAGGACAGCAGCATAATCAAAGTGAGTCTTCTCTCTTCTCCCCTCTATCATCGGGCAAGAGGTACAGCAGTGTGG
Organism: Leucoraja erinaceus; assembly: GCF_028641065.1. Lineage (NCBI taxonomy): Eukaryota > Metazoa > Chordata > Chondrichthyes > Rajiformes > Rajidae > Leucoraja > Leucoraja erinaceus. The sequence goes on from NC_073384.1 coordinate 40,288,931, forward strand.
AAAAGCACTCTTCCAGATTCAGGGACAGATTTCGTCCCAGCTGTGGGCAACTGAACCACCCCAAGCCAATTAGCCTACAATCCTGTATGCCCTTGGAGTGTGTGAGGAAACCGATGCGATCACAGGGAGAATATACAAACTCTGTACAGACGGCACCCGTAGTCGGGATCAAAGCCGGGTCTCTGGTGTTGTAAGGTTGAAGCTCTACCGCTGCCCTACCATGCCTCCCTGCATATAAATCCGTGGCATTAGTCGTAATATGGGAGAATATCTTAATTCTCCCACATCCTAGTTGGCCTACCAGTTCCACTGCTCACATCCTTGTATCACTGTCGTTATCACAGCTTCCCCTGCCAACAATGGGCTTGTTGGCAGTGGTCAGGATCGAAACAAGGAATCTCCCCTTCCTGAGATCAGCCCTGATTTGTTCTGGCCTTTACTCACCTCCTCTATCCAACCTCTATCTTTCAGAGACTGAAATAGGGTTCTGACCCGAAACGTCACCTGCTCCTTTTCTTAGCGGTGTTGCCCGACCGACTCCAGCATTTGTATCTGTCTTTGTTATAAGACAACATGTGGGGTGGCACAGCCTTAAGGTAGAGTGGCCTTACAGCACCAAAGACCCGGGTTTGATCCTGACTCTGGGTGCTGTCTGTACTGAGTTTGTACGTTCTCTCCCTGTGATCGCGTGGGTTCCCCTCCGGGTACTCCGGTTTCCTCCCACACGTCAAAGACGTGCAGGTTTGTAGGTTAATTGGCTTTGGTAAAAATTGTAAATTGTTCCTAGTGTGTGCTGGTGCAATGGCAACCGCTAGTCGGCATGGACTGAAGGGCCTATTTCTGCGCTGTAACTGTAAACTAAACTCGGCTAATCTGCACTTCTTTCCTACATATCTTAATTCTCGGCTTGAGCTCAAAAACCCACTTGATCCTTTGTGAAGAATAAATGAGTCACAATATTAATACTGTCGAGCAACAAATTAAATTAGGAATGATTACTTACTAATTCATTCCACAAAGTTCTGCAAACTCATTCTGTTCATTACAGAATGAAGAATAGCTATTCTGCACAAAAATACAATTTTATCATGGCCAAAAATGGAATGTCACGCCATTGATTCTCAAGAGTCCCTCTGAATAATTCTTCCTCAGCTATGTTTTGTTGAGCAGCTATTGTACCGTGTTATTACTAGGTTGAGTTGTTCTGAAGAAAATGTTTAAATTGGATCAAAGCTGAATGGTCGAGTTTCTTTCTTTTTTTTTAATACTTTTTGATGAACTGCTTGTGGCTGTCAGTAAGAAATGTGAAGCAAATCAATTCCAACAGGCATTCACTGTCAGCTGAGTGTGGCCGTTCCACATAAGGACTTGCTATTCATAGGATCATGGAGAGGTGCAGATTGGGTAGAAGCTTGTTTCCCCAGGATGGAAATGTCAAAGACTAGAGGGCATGGCTTTAAGGTGAGAAGGGGGAAGGTTTTGTGGGTGTGAAACCCGCTGTGGGTTTTACAGGCGCGGGTGCCTGGAACATGCTGCCATAGGTGGTGGTAACTTTAGAGCTACCGCTCGGAAATGGGCCCTTTGGCCCGCTGAGTCCACGCGTCCCAGTGATCACCCCCTACACTAGCTCTATCCTACATCCGAGGGACAATTTTACCGAAACCAATTAACCTACAAACTTGCACATCTTTGGAGTGTGGGAGGAAACTGGAACACCCGGGGAAAACCCAAGCAGTCACAGAGAGCAAAACCTGCAAAACTCCGTACAGACAGCACCTGTAGTCAGGATCGAACTCGGGACTTTGGTATCATGAGGCAGCAACTCTACCGCTGCTTAATATTCCTGCGTACTCTTTGCGTATTAATCAGCATCTGCACTTTCTCATACATCACTTCATGCTCCGTCAGAAAACCAGCTAACATCAAAAACTTGTCCCACCCCTGGTCGTTCCTCCTTCTTCCTGCTCCTGTCGGCCCGAAGATACAGAAGCTTGAAAGTGCACACCACGGGAACAGCTTCTTCCCCTCTGTTATCAGACTTCTGAGCAGTCCTTCCCTAGGCTATTTCCAATTCACCTCTACCCCAATTTTGTATTGGAAATTTCCCCTATTATAAGTAAGTGGCAAAAGAATGGGTTTTCTCCAGGTGCTCTGGTTTCCAACCACATTCCAAAGACTTGTGGGTTTGTAGGTTAATTGGCCTCTGCAAATTGTCCTTGGAGTGTAGAAAAGAACTAGTGTATGGGCGATTGTTGGTCGGTGCAGTCTTGTTGGGCCGAATGGCCTGTTTCTACGCTGTATCTCAAAACTAAAAATTAAAGGGGAATTGCTGGCATGAAAATGAGAATACTTTTAGCACACATGGTGGCACAGCAGTATAGTTACAGCACCAGAAACCTGGTTTTGATCCTGACTGGGAGTGCTGTCTGTACGGAGTTTGTACGTTTTCCCTGTGACCTGTGTGGGTTTTCTCCGGATGCTCCGGTTTCCCCCCACACTCCAAATACATGCAGGTTTGTAGTTTAAATGGCTTGTTAAAATAGTAAATTGTCCCCTGTGTGTGTAGGATAGTGTTTGTGTGCAGGGATTGCTGGTCGGCGCGGACTCGGTGGGCCAAAGAGCCCGTTTCCACACTGTGTCTCTCAACTACAAATCAAAGGGGAAGTTTTGGCCACGAGAAAGAGAACACTTTGCCTTGCTGCAAAGAAAATTAGAGGCGGGCAGGAGTGACTGATGGGATTATTCTGCAGCAAGCAGCATGGGCCCAAAGGGCTTTGACCGCCTTCTGTGTTTTGAAAGTAATAAGTAATCTGTAACCATACCACATTAAATGAATCCTGGTGCTCCGCCACCATGACTGCACTTTAGACGTCAGCGATCCAGTGCAGAAACAGGCCCGTTAGCCCACTGAGTCGGTGCCAACCAGCAAACATCCTGCACACTAACATTATCCTACACACTAGGGACAATTTACAATTTTACTGAAGCCAATTAACATACACACCTGTACGTCTTTGGAGTGTGGGATGAATCCGGAGCACCCGGAGAAAACCCACGCAGTCACAGGGAAAATGCCCAAACTCAGTACTGGCAGCACTTGTAGTCAGGATCCAACTGATGTCTCTGTTGCTGTGCCACGACCACCCTCACCTAGTGTGTGGGGAATGGATGCTAAAGTGGGATAAGATAATTGGTGTGAAAGCTTGATTGATGGTCAACGTGGACTTGGAGGATAGAATGAACTGTCTCCATGTTGTGTATTCCATTCCACCCATCAGTGGTTGTGAGAAAGAAACAAACAGACTATTGCAAAAATATGTGATTCATCAATGCCATTTAGGAAAGCACATTGTTCTCTCCCTCTCTCTCTGATATGATCTTTGTCCGCCTTGAGACACACAGCAATGTAGTTGTTTCTTGACTTTCCCTCAATACGATCGTACTTTGTAAGCCCAGCCAGAGGTGAGTAATTAGTGCTAGCGTTGCCAACAATACTGACAACTAACATCCTTAAAATCAACAAATAATTGATGACTTCTTCATTTGATTGTACCGCCCACTCCCCTGACATCAGTCTGAAGTAGGGTCTCGACATGAAACGTCACCCATTCCTTCTCTCCAGAGAAGCTGCATGTCCCGCTGAGTTACTCCAGGTGCCTTACAGAGACCCGGGTCCGATCCTGACCACGGGTTCTGCCTGTACAGAGTTTGTACGTCCTCCTGCCTGTGTGGGTTTTCTTTGCATGGGTGCTCCGGTTTTCTCCCACGTTCCAAAGACATACAAGTTTGTAGTTTAATTGTCTTTGGTAAAAATTGTAAATTGTCCCAGGTGTGTAGGACGGTATTGGTGTAATGGGATTGCTGGTCGCGTGGACTCAGTGGGCCGAAGGACCTGTTTCCGCACTGTATTTCTAAACTACGACAATAATCTTACTGATCTGTATACAAAATAATAATCTAACTAACTTGGTACATTTTATAATAAAGGAACCATTGAATATACATGTATATTAGGATGCAGTATAAAGATGTATTCAGTTTACAGAAGGTTAAATCCCAAATATATAAGATTTTTGTAGCTAACATTCAAACATACTGATCTGTATGGGGGAAAATAAGAATCTCACTGTACCTTGGTGCATGTGATAATAAAAGAACCATTGAATTAAATACATTTATATTAGGATACAGTGTAATGATATATTCAGTTTGCAGAAGGTTAATTCTGGAGCATACAACATTTTTTGAGTTAACATTCAAAGCCTTGTTAATGAGCTTCTGAAAGATTGATGGAATGGCTTTCACAGCATTAACCTTTGCATATTATTTTAGCTTCCAGGCAAAAGTGTTTTTATTTGGTTTGATTCTAAAAATTCTCTTCATTATCCTAGTTTTCCAGGCAGGGGGCTAAATGAAACGGAAATGTTGGCAGCGCAAGTTCTTTTATTAAGGAGAAGACACATTTCAACTTTGACTGTCAACTGGTTGGGTAAATGGGTTCAATGCACAGAGTGAAGGAGCTGAAAAAAGAACGATTGTTTTTTTTTTCCTCCTCATTCTGGAATGGAATAAATATGCATAGCTTCAAATAAAGGTCAGGAAAGGTTAATTTGAAAGGAGATTTTGACTAAGAACAGAGAGTATGTTTTATTTCGTAAATGTTATTGGAAATGATATAGCATGAGATCTCTGATCTTTGAGTCTTCCAGTTTTGTATGCTAGGATTGTATGTTCAGTATGATTTTACTGAATTGTGTGCAAAACAAAGAATCTCACTGTATCCAAGTCTAAGGTGGTGCAGTGGTAGAGTTGCTGCCTTGCAGCTCCAGAGACCCGGGTTTGAACGTTGACCATAGGTGCTGTCAGTGTGGAGTTTGTGCATTCTCCCTGTGATCATGTGGGTTTTCTCCGTGTTCTCTGGTTTCTTCCTACACTCCAAAGATGTGTGGGTTGAATGGGTTAATTGGCTTCAGTAAAATAAAACAATTGTCAAGTGTGTAGGACAGTGCGAGTGTACGGGGTGATTGTTGATTGGCGTGGACTCTGAGTCTCGATGAAGACCCTAAAGAGGTGTCTCGATCTGAAATGTCACCCACCTATCCATGTTCTCCAGAGACGCTGCCTGACCCGCTGAGTTACTCCAGCACTCGTGTATTAACTAGCATCTGCAGTTCTGTGTTTCTGAAAGTGGTTGAGGCAGTTTTTTGACTATTTCAGACATTTGGACAGGTATGTGGACAGGGATGGTTTAGAGGGGTGACAAGTTGGGCCTGTTTCCATGCTGTCTGACCGTGACTCTAAGCTAATCAGCTGCTGCTTACTGCTGTATTACTTACATGCAGCTGAGAGAGCAACTGGATTCTTGGTTTAAAGCCTCATCCTCCTCGGTAACACATTGGCGCGGCAGCCTAGATTCTTAAACTCAATCTAGGCTTTGAATGCAATTCCCACCAATGACTTATGCGGAGAAGAGAAGCTGAACTACAGCTGATACTAACATCTAATCACTCTAGCATCATTGTAAGTATGTCTTGAGTCAGTTACTCTCCCCTTCACCTTATCATGACCCCCGTCCTAATAAAGTGCGGCTCAAGACGTAACATAAATGGATAAAATGGATCGTTAGATTGGCAATAGGCACACAAAGCTGGAGTAACTCAGCGGGTCCGGCAGCATTTCTGGAGAAAAGGAATAGGTGATGTTTCGGGACAAGACCCTTCTTCAGCCTGAGAATAAGCTGAGAGGGAAACTAGACGTATGAAAAGGTACAAAATAAATCTGAGCCGGCAAGGTCAGGTAGAGCCCATGATGGTCCATTGATGGGTGTGGGGAAGGTGATAATGAGTGGATACAAACAGTGAAACTAGGAGGATGAATAGGGTGGGGGAATAGGGTGAATGAATAGAGACGGGGAGAGAAGGAATGCAGGGGTTTACATAAAATGAGAGAAATCAATATTCATACCATTCGGTTGCAACCTTTCCTTGATCATCATTGCTGGCTTTGTCCTTTTCATTTGTTCTTTGTATCTTTTCATACCAAAAGTTTTCCTTTCCCATGATTCTGTCTGAAGAAGGGTCTCAATCTGAAACGTCACCTATTGCTATTCTCCAGAGATGCTGCCTGACATGCTGAATTAATCCAGCATTTTATCTGTCTTTGGGATAAACCAGCATCTGCAGTTCCTTCCTCCACATTCCCTCTAAACCTATACTATCCATGTAAATTGCCACAGTACCTGCCTCAGCTACCAACCCTGGCAGCTTGATATATTACTCCACCATCGTTTACTCTCTGAGCTTGAGCTGTGTTTCTGCACTGAAGCATAGTTAAATGTTTTCCAAATACTGTAGTAAAAAACACAAAGTCATGATTATTTTAAAATGTTTTTATATATAACCCATTTATCAAGCTCCCTTGTGTAACGCCACAGCTTCGGAAACAGCAGGCTTTACTGAAAAGCTGCAGTTAAATCTCTTGCAGCTGCCAACACTTCATTACACAGATACATACAGAAATGCACGGACACGGACGCGCACATGGGCACACGCAAGTGCTCAGGCACACGCATGCAGAGACACGCACACAGACATGCAATGCTGAACTAACTCAGCGGAACAAGCTGCCTCGCTGGAGAGAAGGAATGGGTGACGTTTTGAGTCCCGAAACGTCACCCATTCCTTCTCTCCAGAGATGCTGCCTCTCCCTCTGAGTTAATCCAGCATTTTGTGTCTCTCTTTGGTTTAAACCAGCATCTGCAGTTTGTTTCTAGGCAGACACACACCGGAAGATAGAGACACACTAAAACGCTCATGCAGGCACACATACACTACACTCTCGCGCGCACACACTCACTCACTCAGACGCACACACTCAGTGTGACTTAATGGGCCGAAGGGCATATTTCCGTGCTGTATCTCTAAACTAAACTAAAATTGTAAGTCCTAGCCAGATGAGTGAGGTTGTAAGGAGAGAGAAAGCTCTGAGATTAAAAACTAAATGTAAAACAAAACTAAATCTAAACTTTATTCATGATGCACAGGGAGGCTGCACATTGACGGGGATCCGGACAGCCATTATGATCTCTGGACACTGGCCGCTTACGGTCATGAGAAGCTGCATTCAGTGCTGATCACGGTGCCTGGGTTGCCACTTTCTCCTCGCTGAGATCATGATAGTTGAAGTGAGTTCTTCTTGTACAGGGGCTGGTTAACTGTGATACTACAGGGAGCAGTTAATTTAGTCTAGTTTAGTGTAGTTTAGTTTGGAGATACAGCAAATGATGCCGGCCCTTCAGCCAACTGAGTCCGCGCTGACCAGCGATCACCCCATATACTAGTGCAATCCTACACACTAGGGACTGTTTTCAATTTTACCAAAGCCAATTAACCTACAAATCTGTGTATCTTTGGAGTGTGGGAGGAAACTGGAGCTCCCGGAGAAAGCCCATGCGGTTACAGGGAGAACGTACAAACTCCGTACAGACAGCACCCATGATCAGGATCGAACCTGGGCCTCCAGTGCTGTAAGGCAGCAACTCTACCTCTGCACCACTGTGCTGCCATTGACGAGGATGCAGACGACTATTATGCTCCAGACACCGACCGACCGGCCACTGTCATGGGAAGGCACATTCAATGGCAATCGTGGTGTTTGTGTTGCCACTTTCTCCTCACTGATATCTAGGTAGATTAAGTGACTTCTTCACATACACGCAGCAGATAACTGAGGTGCTGCAAGGAGCAGCAAATTGCCAGGTACCAGGAGGGAGGTGAAGCTGTACATAGAAAGTTTGGTGTCAATGTGACCTTGAGCTCCACAGGGGAGAGCTGTCCAGGCCTGGGAGTGGGCTTGTTAGTCTTTGCACAGGATTTCCTTTAACTCAGCTTTGGTAAACCTGAGCCTGTGAATGCATGCTTGATCAGAAAGGTCCAGGTGGAGTAGCTCGTCGCCGAAGGTTCTGTGACACAAGGCTCTTTGCTGATGTGCATCCTGTTGTCTTCTGCCTCAAAGTCCCAGAGCCTCAAGGAGCCAGTTACATCCACCCGGCACACAGTGATGGGACACTTCAAAGGTTCAAAGGTCAGTTTATTGTCACGTGTCAATTAAGGGGCAGTGAAGCTCAAATTACCATACAGCCATACTACAAAAAGCAACAAGACGCACAACTCCATAAAGTTAACATAAACATCCACCACAGCAGATTCCCCACATAGCTCACTGTGATAGAAGGCAATAAAGTTTAATCTTCTTCCTCTTTATTCTCCCGCGGTCGGGGCGATAGAAGCTCCCGCGTCAGGGCGGTCGAAGCTCCTTGGAGCTGCCGAAGTCTGTCTCCAGCAGAGGCCGGCAGTTCCTCGACGTTAGGCCGCAGCCCAGACGGAGATACGATACGGAAAAAAATCGCAACTTCGTTGAGGTAAGAGATTTTTTTTTTTAAGTATCCCCCAACACTGCCCTACCACAAAAAACAAGCTAAAGAACTAAAGCATACATTGAACACATACTAAAAAAACAACAGAGAAGGAAGACCGAGACCAGAGTATAGTTTCAGCATTGTAGTGCATCATTTCCATAGACATCAGTCTCGGAGATTGAGATTGCTTTGTCATCGGGACTGGGGGAGCCGCCAAATGTACATTAATGTTCTTCATTTTAAAGTGGGGATAGAAAGCATTAAGCCTATCTAGGAGTGATGTCTCCTGGACCCCCTAGGCAAAAACATGGTTTCACTGTGTAGAAAGTGATGGGAAAGGGGATTGTAACAAGTGACCCAAACACAAGTTAAGATACAACACATTATTATTAAAGCACTTGCAGCATAGGATGTGCAGTACATTACAGCTCTGAGCTGCTACATCTAGTGCCTGACGTAGGCAGGTTCTTAATATTATAAAGCACGTACTAGGCGGGCCTACTACTAACAAGCACTATGATTGGCTAGCATGCAATAGCCAATCTACATCTCTTCTTGTAGAAAATAAAGAAACAACAGCGGCTAAGCAATATAGAGGAAATGTTAAGAACATATTAGCAAAGTTACACAAAATCGCCGTATCTAATGGGTGCTCATCCAGCCCTCGTGCGGTAACAGGCCGCCTTACCTCCTTTCGCGGGAGAACAGACTGGGGAGGGTTGTGGGGAAACAATAGGCGACCCGACAGGCCTGGTGGGAGACGGCATCGGCGAGCTAGGCATCTACCGACGCAGGGACACCACGGCAGGAACGACGGTTGGCGGTGGGGATGCTGGACCGACTGTGGGAGCGAACACAGGAAATGGAGTCGCAGGACGAGGTTCCTTCCAATCCAATCCAACTTTATTTGTTAAGCACTTTAAAACAGCCAATGTTGACCAAAGTGCTGTACAGAAGAATAAACAAGACATCATAAACAGACACCATAACAGCTCACATGAGGCGCAAAAATTACATATGAAATACAACAATAAATTAAAAGACATAAAACATGAGTAAAAATAATAGCCACGGAATAAAAGCACTCAAAAAATAAGAAATTAAATCAAGTAAATAAATAAAGTTGACATCTTACTGGGTATCAAAGGCCACGGAGAAGAGATGGGTTTTAAGAAGTGATTTAAAAACAGACAGAGAAGAGGCCTGTTTAATGTGGAGAGGCAGATCGTTCCATAATTTGGGTGCCGACACAGCAAAGGCACGGTCCCCTCTGAGCTTCAGCTTAGTTTTATGCCCACTCAGGAGCAGCTGATTATCTGACCTGAGAGTGTATAAGGGTGTAGAAGCTCAGATAGGTAGGGCGGGGCAAGACCATTCAGGGATTTAAAAGCAAATAAAATAATATTAAAATGGATCCTAAACTGAATAGGCAACCTGTGCGAAATGTGCTCATGTTTACGTGTGCCAGTTAAAAGACGTACAGCTGCATTCTGTACCATCTGGAGACGGGCGATGGAGGATTCACATTCACCGGAAGGGTGTGTTAACGGTTGCGTCTGTAGATGACTCCGTCCACTTCGACCAGGTATGAGCGTGGCTCCTTGGCAGGGCCATGAATGTACCCCAGTCGCGCATGGCCCTTGTCGGTTTGCAGACGAACCACTTGTCCATGTGCAAGAGGTTTAAGTGGCTTGCTGGACTTGTTGAAGAATCGTTTCTGTGTGTCCCATTTAAGTTGTAGTTGCTTCTGAACCGCAGGCGGGGAACAAATTTGTGTGGCGCATATATCCCTCTAAAACTAGTTCTGCCTGCCCCTGTGTGGCGCATATATCCCTCTAAAACTATCCTATCCATGTAACTGGTCAAAAGTCTTTGATATATTGTTATAGTACCTGCCTCAACTACCTCCTCTGGCAGCTTGCTTCATATACTCGCCACCTTCTGTGTGAAACAGTTGCCCCTGCATTGAAATGGGCCCTTCGGCCCTACTTGTGCGTGCCTTGCTCCAGTTTTCCTCCCACACTCCAAAGATGTACAGGTTTGTAGGTTAAGTGGCATAAGCAAAAATTGTAAAATATCCTTAGTGTGTAGTATCGTGCTAGTGCACGTGGTGATTGTTGGTCAGCATGGACTCGGTGGCCTGAAGGGCCTGTTTTAGCACTGAAGTCAAAGCCTCCCTTTAACCTCCTTATTCCATGAAGTAGCAATGCTTTGTGAGAAGTAGCTATGTGGGTGTAGTTACTGGTTTTGCTACAGCAACAAATTGACTAAGCAAGAAAGGCCATCAGGAGGCTTCGCATAAAGGACATGTAAATAATATTCCATTAAACTTCTTTATTTTTAGCCTGTCTTATCTCTTCGCTCTGCAAATCCTTTTAATCATGTTATCTTATTATTTAGATCTGATATGTGACTGGAAATTAATCTCCAGTGATAGAAAGGATGGTTGAGAAAAATTCTCAGATAAACACATCGTGTAGAGTGTTTCTCATTTGTTTTCACCAATAACTGGGATGTATTTATATTTTATCTTTTTTGTGCAGTTTTATGTTAACTGTAAATTTAAATAGCAAATTCAACACCTAGTTTTTTTAAACAGTGCGGATGGAGTTGCTGCCTCAGCGCCAGAGACTTTGGTTCGATCCTCACCCTGGGTGCTGTTATTGTGGAGTTTGCACGTCCTCCCTATGACCGCGTGGGTTTCCTCCGAGTGCTCTGATTTCCTCCCAAAGCCATGCAGGTTTGGAGATTAAATAGCTTCTATAATTTGCCCCTCGTGTGCAGTGAGTGGATGGGAAAGTGGGATAACACTAAACTAGTATGAAACGCAGATTGATGGTCAGCGTAGACTCGGTGGACCAAAGGGCTTGTTTTGTGCGGTATCTTTTGATCAATTCAATCAAATAGCCTTATTGGATACAATAGTGGCATTTCAGAGGCTTTGTGGATAGGCACAAAGATATGCAGGGAATAGAGGAATATGGATCGCATGCAGGCAGATGAGATTTATTTATCTTGGCATCATGTTTGGCACAAACATTGCTCCTGTGCTGTACTGCTTTATGTTCTAAATCCTTTACCCTGAATCTGGCTTTCACATGGTTCTCAGTTGCCCTCTTAATTGCAGTTCAGATAAGGGCATTGCACAAAGAAAATCTTGTGGAACAGTGGTGAGTTTCTCAAACAAGCCAGCATATTAAAGCCTGGCAGTATCTATTGGGAAACACACTGAGATAGTGACTGGGATGCGCCGCAGAGCTATACAAAGATGGACTGCCACAGACGAATACAGGCCTGGTGGGCTGCCTGTAGTCACATGCAGCTGCAGGCTTGGATCATTGTCGTGGAGAAGGACCCGGAGATGAGAGGAGTGGGCTGGGTGGAAAGGGACTGGGATATTGCCTCCAGCACCTTCAAGGTCGGCTGCATGAGCCGCCCCACAGAGGCAGTCGGGCGATGAAAGGACGTCTGTTCGTAGGCTGAGCAGGTCGAGGGTGATGGAAGAGGCCCTGCACCAGCCTATGGCACACCTGGATCGGGGGCACTCCAGTACACCAGCATGTGGATGTAGAAACATAAAAACATAGACAATAGGTGCAAGAGTAGGCCATTTGACCTTTTGAGCCAGCACCAACGTTCAACATAATCATGGCTGAATCAGTACCCCGTTCCTGCTTTTCCCCATATCCCTAGATTCCATTAGCCCTAAGAATTAAATCTAACTCTCTCGAAAACATCCAGTGAATTGGCCTCCACTGCCTTCTGTGGCAGAGAATTCCACAGATTCACAACTCACTAGGAGAAATGTAGTTTGGACTTTTTCTTTGAGTAATGTATGAGCTATGCAAGATGAATTTCACTGTACAGTACATATGTGACAATAAAGAACCTTGGAACCATTCCCAAAGCTTCACTGACTCAAACCTTTTATACCTTTCACCATACGTTTGCTACATCTGGATTTTACATTTTGGAAATAATTCACCAGTAATCAATGTTCCTTTGTATTCTTTACAGTTTTATCTCTGGAGTTTCCTCCAAGTAACCGGCTCCAAGGATCTATCTTCCTGATGTTTAGAAAACCATTCTCCCATTTGTCCTGCAAATGGGCATCATAAAGTGATTCCTCTTATCTCACAGTCAGTTTTATTGCACCTAACCCGGTTTACAACATCCTATGTTTATCTTTACTCTGGTAGGCTTGGTCTTGTAATCTAAACACTTCTCAAATCTCTCCTAATGTGACCTTTAAATTGCCTTCACTGTGTTGCATTTTTCCCCCCAACATGCTTCCCCAGTATATAAAATCTTGCTTTGCACATTACAAACTGTGAGAATTGTTGTGTCTGAAAAGACAGGGGGCTGCAAAAGCGGTCTCTGAAGTACAGAAAGGTGTCAGCTGGCTGCACAGCAATTTAACCCCTGTGGCTGTCGCCCTGGTTAGCGGCATTCAAAGGGCATCAAACATGCTGTATTAGATAAGGAAGCTTGTTTCTCAGCAGTGTATTCTGTGCCTGTTCCGCAAAAGTATTCATTGAGTGTCTTTCATCTACACGTTCAGTCTTCAGTCCTTTACTTGCGGTTCCACCGCTTCTTTGTTTTGTTAGCTATGATATGATCAATTTTTAGTTGAGGTCTGCAGACATTTTAATGCTTTGCTCTGATACAGTATAAAGGTTGTGCTTGAATAAAATAAAGTTTTAAAAATGCGACAACGACAGCAAATCATAGAGAATTCACTGATCCTACACTTGGGTTGAACAGATTACAAACTTGCCCAATATTGTGTAATTTGCAGAATTTCTGATTTGAGATGGTAATTTTCCTGTTAATGAATCTCTGTCATGGATCTGGAGAGCATTACATTAGAGCAAGACTATTCTTTAAACCCTGTGCACAGATGTTTTGAATGCTTTGTTGTTAGGTCGATCTGTAGACGGACACAAGTCACATTTGTTTTCAAGGAGTTTGGATGTTCCCCCTGTGACTGATGGGTTTCTCCGATTTCCTCCCACATCCCAAAGATGTGCAGGTTTATAGGTTAATTGTAAATTTCCCCCTTGTGTGCAGGGAGTGGATGTGAAAGTGGGATAACTTCGAACTAGTGTGAATGGGTGATTCAACAGTGGTCGTTGTGGACTTGGTGGGTCGAAGGGCCTGTTTCCATTCTGTACCTCTGCCTCCATTACCACCTCTGGCAGAATGTTACATTAACCAACCACCTTCTATGTACACAAAATATTACCTCGCACATCCCCTTTACATTTTTGCCCCTCTACCTTTAAAAGAACCATGGGGGGACGCAGATGGAGAATAATTGTGATACAAATCTTTACAGTGCCGGGAAACATGAAGAATTGTGGTGTAAATGCATCAATTCATTCTGCAACTAAGATCACAGAGATATACAGTTACAGAGCCTTGCATGATGTTGTTGGAAGATTTCATTTCTCATGAGTAATGTAGAGTGCAGCAAACCTGATGGAATCGCTGATGACTCAGGCTGGGGAAATGATAATAACAAGACCACATTCATTCATTTCCTTTACTGTGCAGTGAAGATTGTGGAGGCCATCCTAGATGTGTAATAGCAAGTGCTGGGATTGAACAGTTTGCCAGGTGCAAATGCTCCATATAACAGTCTGAGGTCCTTTGATGAGGATCTGATAAACCAACTAATCTTCATCATTGTAATCATGGTGAGGCAGACATAGTGATACAGTGTGGAAACAGGCGCATCGGCCCAGCTGCACTAGTCCCACTTTGGCCCATAGCCCTCTATGTATCCTATCCATGTACTTGTCAAAATGTTTCTTAAACATTGCCATAGTCCCTGCCTCATCTACCTTCTCTGGTATACACTCACCACCTTTTGTGTGAAAAAATTACCCTTGAGGTCCCTATTAAATCTTTCCCCTCTCACCTTAAACCTATGCCTTCTGGTTTTCGACTCCCCTACTCTGGGCAAGAGACTCTGTGCATCTACACAATCTATGATCATACCCTTCTCATGATATTGTACACCTCTGTAAGATCACCCCTCGGCCTCCTGCGCTCCAAGGAATATAGTCCTGGCCTGATCATGTATTTCTTGCACTTTTATATTTTATGCCAGATTTGCGATGTTTCTTTCTTTCTTTCATGTTGGAACAACTTTATACCTACTGCCAACACCACCGTTGTTGGACAAATTATGGGTAGTGATTAGTCAGAGTAGAGGAGGGAGATTGATAGTCTGACTGAATGTGGTAGAACAGTGTCGCAGTGGTAGAGTTGCTGCCTGACAGCGTCAGAGACCTGGATTCGATTCAGACTAGGGGTGCTGTCCGTACGGAGTCTGTACTTATTCCCTGCAACCTCGTGGGTTTTCTCCGGGTGCTCCAGTTTTCTCTCACACTCCAAAGACGTACAGGTGTGTAGGTTAATTGGCTTCTGTAAATTGTTAATTGTCCCTAATGTGTCGGTGCGGACTCAAAGGGCCTGTTTCTGCGCTGTATCTCTAAAAGTCTAAAGCCACCAGAATGAGCAGAATGGATGCAAGGGAATTTAAATTCAAGAGTAGGTATCGGATCCGTGAACCCTAACGTAAATCAGATTTTACGCGTCGGATTAACTCACTGAGAGTATTAATGGTCTCAGCAGCGTCCGGCTAAGTCTGGGGCACTTTCTGCTGCAGTAAACTGCCTTCTGGGTAAACAGCACCACCATTGCCAGGTTGTTTCTGATGTAAACTTGATCAATCCTATAGGGTGATTTCACCAAATGTCAAATGAGCGTAGATCCCCCCTCACGTGACCGAAAATTTTAACTGGAGGACATATGTCACATCGGTACATGTTAGTGAATGGGGAAACACGCACTTTCCCACCCGTTAAAAACATGGAAAACGGCCAATTTTTGAGCTGAAATTTTCTGTGCTAGTCGGGGTGACCATGAAGCACAGCGACCTAAATTTTCAGGCAAAAAAAAAGATAGAAAGTAAGGTAATTACAAGAGGGAACTGAAGGTGGAAAAACAGCGGAAGTGAACAGCAGACATTTGCCGTGGAGATTTAAAGATCCAAAATATCGGGAATTATCGCGTTTGCTTGCTGAATTTAATCAAAAGTAAGTTAATAATGCCTTACTTTTGATGAAATTCAGCGAGCAAACGCGATGTGACATATGTCCTCCAGTTAAAATTTTCGGTTACGTGAGGGGGGATCTATGCTCATTTGACATTTGGTGAAATCACCCTATACTGTACAGTGCCATGGAAATTACAAACTGCCTTAATTACACCAGGGACGGGGTACAGAATTGTTTACGCAAGTCACAGATTGATTGTATTCTATTTCCCAAGACTGGCCTCCTTCACGTTAATGAATGCAGCATTTCACTTCCCACAGATAACACTGTTAAGAGAGGGAATTCAGATTCTGACCACCAGTGTAGGAGAATCATGTGGTCTGAATCATCAACACTGTACACTGAAAGAGTAATGAACACCGGTGGGAGTTAGAGCTTTTCTGAGATCATTAGCCATGATCATCATGTTTTTCTTCAAAATGATTCTCACAATTGTTAGTTTGCACTCGTCATTAAATAAGATGTTTGTTCCAACTCAGCTTTTGTTTGCTCCCGACAGGCTGCATTTGGTGGTTTGCATTCAAAACCAATGCCCCTCAGGCCCTGTAGAACAGGCAGGTTAGTGTCCAGTGTTTATGCCACTGGGAAGGAGATTCCCAACATTACGAATTAAAATGAACAACTTTTGTCAGTGGTAGCGGGGTTGAGAACAGCACGAGGACAGAGGGGAGAAAAGGCAGGACTACCCCTCGAAGAAACTGCATCTGGTTGGGTTTTTTTAAACAACTAAATGTCACTCTTATTTCTTTTGTCATTAAAAATGTATTAACTGTGAATTGTTAACCAATTTTTACATTTGTTTATTTCTTTGTACAAAATAATGTTGCAAACAATTTTAGTCTCAAGGCTTAGTTCAATTGTACAGTAATTGAATGCTTTTCCTGCACTACCAGATGAATTATGGAATATGGTCACGTTGAATGTCTGTTGCCTTATTAATGTTGCTACTGAATGATTCAACAGTGGAGCTACTTTGGAATATCCTTCACTTACAACAGTGACCCTCAACTAATGGTAGTGCCTGGTGCTATAATGTATGAAAAGCATACAACATGATACACTCTGGTAAACAGTCTGAAGAAGTGTCTCGACCCGAAACATCACCCATTCCTTCTATCCAGAGATGTTGCCTGTCCCACTGAGTTACTCCCACATTTTGTGGCTATCTGCACTCTAGTTTATTTTTGTTTAGAGATACAGCATTGAAACAGGCCCCCACTGAGTCCACGCCGACCAACAATCACCTGTACACTGGTTCTATTCTACACACTAGGGACAATTTTACAGAAGCCAATTAACCCTCAAACTTGATTAGTAAGGGGTTATGGGGAGAAGGCAGGAAATGGGGTTGAGAGGAAAAGATAGATCAGCTATGATAAATTTTACTCAAGCCAATTAGCCTACAAACCCGTACGTCGTTGGAGTGTGGGAGGAAACCGGGGCACCCAGGGAGAGCCCATAGAGGTGACGGGGAGAATGTACAAACTCCATACTGACAGCACCCGTAGTCAGAATCGAACCCAGGTCCCTGGCGCTGTAAGGCAGCAACTCTCCTACTGCTATATCGCGTTGCCCAAATTTGATTCATTTGATTTGATTTAAGGAATTGAGGAAGTAACGGAAAGCAGAGGTAGAAATAGGAATTCATTATTGTCACATGTGATTAGGCACAGTGAGGTTCTTTGCTTGCATACACAATGCATACAAATAGCATCCACCTACGGCACTGACAAAGTTACAAAACACGCCGGCTCCCCCTCTTGTTCCCCCACCCCTCCACAATCCCTCCAGGCCGGGTCCTCCATTGTTCTTCCCCTACCCCCGCCCCCCCCACCACAAGGCGCTCCTCCATACTCTCATCGACCGCGAGGCTTCACCACAGCCGAGGCCCCATCGTAGCGAGGCTTCACCGATGTCGAGGCCTTGCCGCTGCCCCACTTCACGCCTCCGTGGTGCCGACCCGGGCCCCAGCCGCAGGCTTCGTTGGCTGCTTTGCCCGACCCGCACTGACCCACGAGGCCACGACCCGGGCTTCTACGCGGCGATCCAGGAGGCATGGAGACCGCGGCACCTCAATAAATGCCTCTGGCCACGTTCCCAGTCCACAGCCACAGCACATTGGGAAGCCTTCTGGTTGTACAGCCTGTCCAATGGAATCAAGGGATATGGGGAGATAGCAGGAACGGGATACTGATTTTGAATGATCAGCCATGATCATATTGAATGGCTGTGCTGGCTCGAAGGGCCAAATGGCCTACTCCTGCAACTATTTTCTATGTTTCTATGTGCCTTCAGTTGGCTAAGCCACAGGTACTGGACAGGTTCCTCTATCTCCCATCGCTCTGTTTCCTCACCCTCTCCACTTTCTCTCCCTCTCCGCCTTATTCCCTCCCTCCCTCTCTCCGCTTTGCCCCTTAAAACCTGAAACTTCCCTGCGAATGGGCGATATAAGTTTTAGTGGCGGCTGGAGGGTTCAGTAGGTTGCATAGACTTAGTGATTGATTGATTGTACAATGCAGCGTGAAAACCGACCCGATGGCCCACCGAGTTCACACCGACCATCGATCACCCGCTCACACTAATTCTGTGTTATCCCAAAATGCTGGGATAACTTAATCGGTCTGGCAGCATCTCTGGAGAACATGGGGGGGGGGTGGGACTAAAAGCCTATTTTCGCATCCGTTCCCTACACACTAAGGGCAATTTAATAAGGTCAATTAACCTACAAACCTGCACACCTTTGGGGTGTGGAAGTAAACCAAAGCACCAGAACCACAAGGAGAACATGCAAACTCCACACAGAGAGCACCTGATATTAAGATCGAACCCAGGGGCTCTAGCATTGTGAGGCAGCAGCTCTACCAGCTGCTCCACTGTGAGTTGGTGGCAATAATTGGATCATTCATAAGTTTTTGGAGCAGAATTAGGCCATTCGGTCTACTCTGCCATTCAACCATGGCTGATCTATCTTTCCCTCTCAACCCCATTCTCCTGCTGTCTCCCCATAACCCCTGATACCCTTACTAATCAAGAATCTATCTATTTCTGCCTTAAAAATATCCATTGACGGCCTCCACAGCCTTTTGTGACAATGAATTGCACAGATTCACCACCAACATGGATTTGCAATGGAAGCTGTGATTCAGCTGACTCTTCATGAGAAGCCTCTCAATGTGAGAGGGATCTTTCTGTAAAGTGCAGCCGATGCCTGCCTCTTCTCCACAACCGGGAGATTGTTTTGAACATAAAATGGTTGTGCAGTGGCAGAGTTGCTGCATTACATTGACTCCACCTCACTTTCAGCTTTCTTACCCCTCCCCCGCCCACCCCACAATCAATGTTAAAATGGTCCCAACCTGAAACATCATCTATCCATGTTCTCTAGAGATCCTTCATGATCCATTGAATTACTCCAGCACTATGTAGCTTTGTTTGCAAACCTAGATTTACCCCATTTAGTCCTCTCATGATAGAAACATAGAAAATAGGTGCAGGAGTAGGCCATTCGGCCCTTCGAGCCTGCACCACCATTCAATATGATCATGGCTGATCATCCAACTCAGTATCCTGTACCTGCCTTCTCTCCATACCCCCTGATCCCTTTAGCCGCAAGGGCCACATCTAACTCCCTCTTAAATATAGCCAATGAACTGGCCTCAACTACCTTTTGTTGCAGAGAATTCCAGAGATTCACCACTCTCTGTGTGATGTTTTCCTCATCCGGTCCTAAAAGATTTCCCCCTTATCCCTAAACTGTGACCCCTTGTTCTGGACTTCCCCAACATCGGGAACAATCTTCCTGCATCTAGCCTATCCAACCCCTTAAGAATTTTGTAAGTTTCTATAAGATCCCCCCTCAATCTTCTAAATTCTAGCGAGTACAAGCCGAGTCTATCCAGTCTTTCTTCATATGAAAGTCCTGACATCCCAGGAATCAATCTGGTGAACCTTCTCTGTACTCCCTCTATGGCACGAATGTCCTTCCTCAGATTAGGAGACCAAAACTGTACGCAACACTCCAGGTGTGGTCTCACCAAGACCCTGTACAAGATGATCTTATACATCTCTAAAAGATCATTCCACATTTTCCTGCGCACTGAGGAATAAAGCTCTAGCCTGTTCAACCCCTCCCTATAGGTCAGGCCATCGAGTCCTGCTAACATCCTCATAAATCTTCTCTATGCCCTTTCCAGTTTAATAACATCTTTCCTATAACAAGGTGACCAAAACTGAACACAATGCTCTAAATGAAGCCTCATCAATGTCTTGTACAACTGTAACATGACCTTCCAACTTCTGTACTCAATACTCTGACTGATGAAAGCCAACATGCCGACAGCCTTTTGGGACCACCCTTTCTACTTGTGACAGCACCTCCAATCAAGGGGTCTAAACATTGAAAGAATTATATCAGTCTTTAACAATGGTTGTTCGGGAAGATAGGATATTTAGCTGGCATTGAATCCATGAAACAGCTTAAAGTCCTTGATTAAAAAAATACACACAACTCAGAAAGATTTAGAGGACACTCCAATTGGTATTCTGGCAATTAGACAGTAACACAGTGAGGAAACTAAATTCATTCTTTCATAGATAAATTAAGATTAAAAAGACTGTGATTTAAATTTTAATGAAGAAATCCATGCAGTGCATATTGATTATGTGGGAATATCAAAGGATGTGTATAGACCAAAAATGAAATTGATTCCCGGGGCATTGATTAATGCAACGCGGTATTAGTTGGAACAAGAAATATTCAGTCAAAAATGTATTCAAGTGGGTAAATTCTTAATTCAGCTGTAAAAAATGACATGGGGTGTGGTAGCAAATGAGATTTTTTGACATAAGTACCACAGAAACCTAGTGTTGGACATTTCCACTCTGGGGGGGAAAGGTTCTGAATGTCTATCCTATCCATGCCTCTCATAAAAATGTATATAAAATTATGAGAGGCATAGATAAGGTAGAGTCAGAATTTCTTGTCCCAACAATAGAAGGCATAGCTATCAGGTGAAAGCGGGAAAGTTTGATGGAGACTAGACCAAGAGGGACCCGATGGGTCCCGTCCCCTGGGGGGGTCAACCTGCGGCGTCACACACACTAACCCCCCCCCCCCCTTTGATATTAATATTATTAATTTGCTCCTTTTCCCCCCCATCCCCTGCCCTATCCACTCACACATAGCCCCCAACTGTGCAGGCGCAGTTAGAGAGGGAGGGGAGGGAGTATAGAGGGCAGAGAGAAAGAGGGGAGAGAGAGGGAGGGGAGAGAGAGGGGAATGGAGATTGAGGGGAGGGGGAAGGGGTAGAGAGGGAGTGGGTGGGTTAGAGAGGGAGGGGAGGGAGAGAGAGGGGAAGGGAAATGGAGGTTGTTGGGGAGGGCTGGTCCCCAAACCCACTACGCTACCACTCACCTGTAAGTCGCTATACTCACCACTCCCTAGAGACAGAGGCGGGTGGTGGGGGGGAGAGGGTAGAGAGGGAGGGGTGTGTGTGGGCGGTGTGTGTGTGGGAGGGGGGGGGGGGTGTGGGTGTGAGGGGAGTTGTGTGGGCGGAGAGGGGGTGTGTTGGAGGGGGGGAGTTGTGGGGGGAGAGGGGTGTGTGGGCGGGGGGGAAGTGAGCTTAAAGAAAAGATGGGGGAAAGGGGGGACATCACGGGGGAGGGCGGGGAGGAGCCAGCGAGGGGGACCTGAGGGGTAGTGGCTGGAATTGGTAGTGCGATGGGGACTCACAGCGGGCGCTGGTCGCTGGTCGTTCTCCTCCGCCAGGATCAGTCTCTGCTTTCCGGTTGGCGACATCTCCGAATCCGGGCTGGACTCTGAATCTGACTCTGGGCTGTGCTGGGGCACCCACAGTGGGCTGGGTCAGGTCTCTGTGCTGGGCTGCTGCTTGCGGTGGGCCTGCTGCTTGGGGCTGGGCGGCTGCTTGGAGCGGGAGGGGCTGGGCTTCATGGGGCTGGGCTGCTACTGGTTCCTCCGAAAGTCCGGTTGGAAACCTCTGCCAGCCACCCTCAGTTCCAGTAAAGACACAATGGCGCAGGAAAGGGTGGACCGTCCCGGGGAGTGACAGGGGAAGAGACTAATCTGCGTGGCACTGACTGGCAGAAGAGATTGATCTGCGCACTCGCGGTTTTTACGATTTTTAACCTCACTAACTTTTACGATATTCAACCGATCGGAATTAAACTTGGTACCCTCGCAATAGAGGGGAACGGTGAGTGAACTGCCGAAATATCGTGGCGCTATCGCAAACCGTTTTTGCGCAAATAGAAAGACCGCCAAAATGGAAGATAACAAGATCAGAGTTTCAGTTATGTATAGATAGATAGATAGATAGATAGATAGATATTATGATGATGATGATGATGATGATGATGTCGACTACGTCTGGGACGCATTGTCTGGGGTGGTGGTGGAGACAGGTAGGAAGTGGCATTTAAGAGTCTTTTGTAGATAGGCAGATGAAAGTGCAGGGAATAGAGGGATATGGATAATGTACAGGCAGATGAAATCAGCTTAATTTGAAATTATGTTTGGCACAAATATTGTGGGTTGAAGGATCTGTCCGTGGTCTGTACTGCTCTATGTTCTAACTCCTGAAACAAGACTTTGTGGAGAGAACAGGTATATGTTCCAGTATCCTCAAGGTGAACACATGTGGCATGGAACCATTGTAGAGCCGGGTTTGATCCTGACCTCAGGTGCTGTTTGTATGTTCTCCCTGTGACTGCATGGGTTTTCTCCGGGTGCTCCAGTTTCCTCCCACATTCCAAATATGTGCAGGTTTGTAGGTTAATTTGCTTCGATAAAAATTGTAAATTGTCCCTAGTGTAAAGGATAGTGGTAGTGTATGGGGATCGCTGATCGTAGCAGGTCTCTAAACGAAAAAAACGATAAACGTTAGGCGCATTTTTTTTAGGCGATTGCCGGCGAATACTACAAGATACAAGACACAAGATACAAGATACATTTAATTGTCGGGGTCCAAAGGGCATGATTCCACGTGGTATCTCTCGGGCGGGGGAAGTCGCCGTTGCGAGAGCCTGAAAAGCGGTCTCCCTCCAGGGAGCCGCGGGCTCCTGGTGCCGCCGTCCACAGACCTGCCCTTTTCCGGGTAGCACTAAGGTCGGGTCTCCCGTGCAGGGAGAGATTTAAAAAGTTTCCCCCCCCCTCCCACCCCACCCCCGCTCCCCCCACACACACCCCAATAAGATAAACACAAGATAAACACAGGAGCACAATTAGGCCATTGACCAATTGACGCGGCCATTTGTCTTGCCATTTGATCATTGCTGACCTGATGTTTTTCCCTCTCAATCCCATTGCGAGAGCCCTCCCATCCAGGGAGCCGCGGGCTCCCGCCGTCTGCCGTTGGAGCCTCTCTCCGGTTAGCAGCAGCAGCAGCAGCAGCTCCCAGCAGCAGCAGCGCTCTCCACCGCTCCACAGTATCCACCTACGGCACTTGGCAGACTTTGTCCTGCCCCCCCCATGCTTTTCTAGCTTTCTCTCTCCTACAATCAGTCTGAAGGGACCTGACCCGAAATGTTTCGTATCCCCAGATGCTGCCTGACCCACTGAGTTACTCCATTATACTCAAGATTCCAGCATCTGCAGTTCCTTGTGTCTTACCTTATAATCTGTTGGAGTTTATGATTGACGATGAGGAACTGGTTCTGGAAGAAGGGATTATGCGTTCTGGTGAAGTAGTCAACTTTTTCCCCATGAACACACTCTCTCAATAGAGGCATGGTGGTGCAACGGTAGAGTTTCCGCCTTACAACGCCAGAGACCTGAGTTGGATCCTGACTACGAGTGCTGTCTGTATGGGGTTTGTACCTTCTCCCCCATGAATTGCATGGGTTTTCTCCGGGAGCTCCGGTTTCCTCCCACACTCCAAAAATGTATAGGTTTGGAGACTAATTGGCTTGGTAAAATTGTACCTAGTGTGTAAGATAGTGTTCGTCTGCAGGCATCGCTGGTCGACGCTGACTCGATGGGCCGAAGGGCCTGTTTCTGCACTGTATCTCTGAACTAAAACTAAACTAAATACAGAGCAATAACAACACTGAAAATGCCAATGGTCAAAGGCTAAAACTATAGCTTAGTTTCCTGTTGGATCTTTGCCAAAGTCAGGAATAGGTCATGAATTACAAAGATGTGTAAGTTATAGTATTGACCTGGAGACAAGGCAGAACAAATTGCACAATTGTTTGTGTTTGTTGTTACTGCCTGTGGAGTTGAGAGCTACATCTTGTGATGGTTTGTTCTTATAAGGCCATGTGTAGTAAATTGGTTATTTGTACCAATCATCTTGACAACCATCAAGGACAGATATATAACATATTGTTTGTTCAGGCATCAGAACCTTTTCCCCAGGATGGAAATATCAAATACCAGAGGGAATAGCTTTAAGGTGGGAGGGGAAATGTTTAAAGGAGAGTTTTAAGGTCGGCTGCCTGACAGCACCAGGGTTTGATCCTGACTACGGGTGCTGTCCGTACAGAGTTTGTACGTTCTCCACATGACTGTCTTAATATTGGCTAAATTAGAGAGGTCACAAAATGGAGGATCTTTGCATTTGCAGGGCCTGCTTGGCCTCTTTCTGGGAAAGTTGCAAGCTGAGAGTCATGGCTCCAAGGAGTCTGGACCCCAGATGGAAGTTGATGTTAAGGATAGGTCCAGATGTCTTTACTTTGTTAAATTGAATTAGGGTCTGCAGAAAGAGATAAGAAAGTCTGCAAATGCTTAGTGGGGATTGGTTATAGAAGGGGGTGTGAAAAGGTAATTTTAATAATGCTGCAAGATCTCCCACACTCCAAAGACATACAGGTTTGTAAGTTAATTAGCTTTGGTAAAATTATAAATTGTTCCTAGTGTGTGGGATAGTGCTCATGTACAGGATGATTGCTGGTCGGTGCGGACTCAGTGGGCCTAATGGCCTGTTTCTGTGCTGTATCTCTAAAGTCCTAAGAGATGTGCTGGGCACATTTTCTGCACAAAAGGTGGTGAATGCAGTGTTTCCACTTTGAAGGAAATTACCCGAAATTTGGGAAATTCTGGTTGTCTTTGGGTAATTTTCTGGAAATTGAATAATTTCGAGAAATTTCAGCATCCATCCCGCGAAGGGGTGTAAAGGTAATACACACAGCACTGCCAGTTTGGCGCTCAAAGGTTTAAACAGAGTGCTGTCAGTTTAACGCGTGGGAATTTAAACAAAGAGCTGTCGGCTGCAGCGCTATGGGTTCTAAATAAGCGCTACCGGCTGCAACTATGGGCTTTAAACATAGAATTATGGTCACAGACTATTCGGGAAAATTCTCGCATTACAATGAATCTTTGGAATTATCTTTCTCAGTGGAAGTTGAGCCTTTGATTATTTTTCAGGCAGTGGTAGAATTCTGGATAAGCATAGTGGTGAAAAGTTCTGGGATTGCAGTTACATTGGGAGCCTTGATTTTACAGAATGTGGGTGGGCTTAAGGGGGAAGGGAGGGGTGGAGAGACCGGGGAAGTGTGGGAGGGAGAGAAAAAAGGAAGGGATTGAGGGAGAGAAAGAGGGGGGGGAGGGGAGAGAGGGAGGGGGAAGGGAGAGAGGGCAGCTGGAGGGAGAGGGAGGGAGGGAGGGACATTGGGAATTGGCAGAGGGAGCAAGCTGTGAGAGCAGGTTAAAAAAACAAAGCATGAAAACAGGTAGAGGCAACGAAAGCTGTCTTGCATAACACGTCACAAGTGAGTAACAGAAGCAGGCAGATACAGTGTAGTTACATAGATCTGTTTTGCCTTGTTCTTTGTGTTGCTCACGTGTGCCCGCAGGAAGCATTTTTGAAAATTTCAGGAAATACCAACAAATTTCAGGTAATTTGGGATTCTAGTTAAGGAATTTTTTGAGGTGTGGAAGCACTGGGTGAGTGTCTGGCATGCTGCCAGGGGTAGTGGTGGAGATAGATATGATCGTGGCATTTACAAGGCTTTTGGATAAGCTCATGAATTTGCAGGGAATGGAGGAATATAGAGAATAGGTGGAGGAGTAGGCCATTGAGCCCTTCCAGCCAGCATTCACTGTGATCATGGCTGATCATCCACAATCAGATTATGTGCAGGCAGTTAAGCGTTGGTCTTACATTATGTTTGGCATAGAAATTGTGGGCTGAAGGGCCTGTTCCTGTGCTGTACTATTC
This sequence comes from Leucoraja erinaceus, assembly GCF_028641065.1. Classification (NCBI taxonomy): domain Eukaryota; kingdom Metazoa; phylum Chordata; class Chondrichthyes; order Rajiformes; family Rajidae; genus Leucoraja; species Leucoraja erinaceus. Next base: position 40,314,649 of record NC_073384.1, read on the forward strand.
TATGTTCTGTTCATTTCAAGATGAACGTAGCGAGTCCATAGGAGGCTGTAGGAGTCCGTAGATATTTCGTAGCGGCTCGTAATGCCAGCCGTAGGAACTCGGGCATCATGCTGACCAAGATTCCCCATCAATGCTGGTCCCATTTGCCCCTGTTAGGCCCATATCCCTCTAAACCTAACCTATCCATATTTTAAATACTGTGATAATACCTGCCTAATTACCTTCTTTGGCAGCTTGTTCCATATACTCACCACCTGAGTGAAAATGTTGCTCCTTGGCTTCCAATTAAACCTTCCCCTCTCACATTAGCCTAATGTCCTCTGAAAATGCCATCTTATAGAGGTGTATAACATCATGAGAAGATCGAGGACCAGAGGACAAAGGTTTAAGGTGAAGGGGGAAACATTTAATAGGAATCTGTGGGATAACTGCAATGATCACACAAAGGGTGGTGGGTGTATGGAACAAGTTGCCAGAGGAGATAGTTGAGGCTGGGACTATCCCAACATTTAAGAAACGGTTAGATATTGCAGGTACATTGATAGTATCGGTTTGGAGTGATAGGGACCAAACGCAGGCAGGTGGGACTAATGTAGCTGGGATATGTTGGGCAAGCTGGGCTGAAAGGCCTGTTTCCACACTGTATTACTCAATGAATCTATGGTTCTTGAATCCTCCACCCTAGGTAAAGGATTCTCTGCATTTACCCTATTTATTCTCTTCATGATTATACACATTTGTATAAGAACACCGCTCAGCCTCCTGCATCCTAAGGAATCAAGACCTAGCCTGTCCAATCTCTCCCTATAACTCAGGCCCTCATGTCCTGGCAACATCCTCGTTAATCTCCTCTGCATCCTTTCCAGCTTATGCCCCTGTCCCACTTTCCCGAATTACTCACGAATTCTCCCGAGTTTTTCCCTTGATTCAAGCTCAGAGATGCCAGCTGTAGGTACTCAGGGCTACTTTTTTTACTCGTGGACATTTTTCAACATGCTGAAAAAACGTCCCAATTACCTGATGCCCTGAGTTCCTACGGCTGGCATTACGAGCCGCTACGAAATATCTACGGACTCGCTACGGAGTCCTATGGACTCGCTACGGACATTCTCCAAGTTCGAATCAAGGGGAAAATTTGTGAGTAACTCGGGAAAGTGGGACAGAGGCTTAAATGTCCTCCTCCTTTCTAAGAGGGTGACTAAAACTAAACGCAATGCTCCAAATGCAGCCTCACCAATGTCTTGTAAAACTGTAACATAAGTACATTCATCCTATCTATTCCCCTCATGGTTTACTGCACGTCTATGAGATCACCTATAGGTTTATCAATAGTTTAAAATATATATTTATTTCATCGTCTTATTGTCAAGTCTTCAAGATCAGAAATTAAGATCTGGTCATAGAGACTTCAAAGCCATTCAGGGGCGCAGTGCAGAGTTGCCGCCTTACAGCGCCAGAGATCCGGATTCGATCCTGACTATGGGTGCTGTCCCTGTGACCACGTAGGTGGCCTCTGGGTGCACTGGTTTCCTCTGGCACTCCAAAGACGTGCAGGCTTGTAGGTTAATTGACTTCTGTTAATTGTAAATATCCCCAAGTGTGTAGGACAGTGTTAGCATATGGGGTGATCGCTGGTCGGCGTGAACTCGGTGGGAGAAAGGGCCTGTTTCAAAGCTGTATCTCTAAAATCTAAAGCTATCAAAGCTGTAATCAATTTCTTCATCTTCGGCAGGTAAAGTCTATCCCCCCAGGTATTGGGGACTGTCAGTATCAAGGGATCGTATATAAATGCTGGTGCCTCTTAAAATAATTAGATTAAGCAAAAAGTACTGGAAACTGACATTGTTCGCTCGAGGTTTGAAAGAAAGGTCATGATATTTGATTATTGTTAATGGGATTTGGGTGTTGAGGGCATTGCTCATCTCTTAATAGCCCGGAGAAAGTGATGATGAATTGGCTTGATCTGCTGATTCTCATCCGGTGAAGACCCTCCCATGCTCCCAGCAAGAGATGTTGCAGAATTTTGTCCCGTGAAGGTCAAGAACAATTAAAAATGTCCAAGTCAGGAAGGCCTGCTTTTATTTGGAGGGCAAATTGTAAGCTGTGCCAATCTGACGCATCTTTCTTGGCCGTAGTGATTGGCGCACAAAGTGCCAATAGTGGAGGAGTGAAGGTTTAAGATGTTGTTTAGATTGAGTAGAAACAGGCCCTTTGGCCCACCGAGTCTGCGCCGACCTGCAATCGCCCGCACGCTAGTTCCATCCTACATGCTCGGGACAATTTACAGAAGCCAATTAACCGATAAAACCCGCATGTCTTTGGAATGTGGGACGAAACCAGAGCACCCCGAGAAAACCCAGGCGGTCACAGGGAGAAAGTACAAACTCCTTCCAGACAGCACCCGTAGTCAGGATCAAACCTGGGTCCCTGGAGCTGTGTGACAGCAACTGTGCAACCGAATATTATATACTTTATATAAACATACCGACTAAAATGCTAAAGGTCGCCTTATTTTTGCAAGGGGAAAGAGCCCTCACCAATCTTACACTGCTGACCATATCAGCTTGATAGCTTTTTCTTCCTGATCAGAGAGCTGGAGCAGCGGTCCCCTGGGTTTTTCTCTATCAATTTCCCATTGATTTATTGATCTACCTTCTGTTTGAACTGACAGTGGTGGTGGAAAACAACAACCCACTTTTTATCTTAAATTTGGCCAATTAACTGTCATCCTGGACTCCAGCATCTGTCCTCTGTTACAAAAACAACTGCCTGAATCACATGAGACCTTTCCAAAGTGCTCGTCATTTTTCATGAACTGCGAAGCTTATCTGTTCAATTTTACACATTCCAAACGCAATCCAATCATCAGAGGATCATTTCATCACAAATAGATTTCTGGCCTTTGAAGAAAGATTATTGGCTATTCATTATCTCTCTTAACTTTTAAAGTGCTTATATTTCAGCCAGATTCATGAAACAATTCCTTTAACTTTTACCGCATGTCAAAGCCATGGGGCTAAAGTTCCTATTGCGCGTTAAGCATGAACACGAATTAACCTACAAAATTGGAAGAAATGGGGACTTGATGGGAGAGAATGGAATCAGGACTTGGACTGGCATATTTTGAAAATAACTACTTTTAGCTTGAGGTGTAGCAACCTTCCACAATCACCCTATGCTTTCTTCCGTGAAGTTATTTTCTTACTCATTCAGCTATCTCTCCTTGGATCCCATGGGATCTACCCTTCCAGAGCAGCCTACCATGCGGAACATCGTAAAATGTCTTGCTGAAATCCATGTCTACAGCTTTGCCTTCATCAACCTTTTCTTTAGTTACATCTTCCAAAATACTCAGATACGTGAGACACGACCTCCCACGTACAAATCCGTGCTGACTATCCCTAATCAGCCCATGACAATCCAAATGGAGGGTTATGGTATGAGTGCAGACAGGTGGGACTAAGGGAAAAAAAGTTATTCGGCACGGACTTGTAGGGCCGAGATGGCCTGTTTCCGTGCTGTAATTGTTATATGGTTATAAATGCATGTATATCCTATTGCTCAGAGTACACTTTGCGACCACAGATGTTAAGCTCACTGGCCTGTAGTTCCCAGCCTTTTCTAAGCAGCCCTTTTTGAATAGAGGCACATTTGCCACCCTCCAGTCTTCCAGCACCTTGCCTGTATTTAATGATGACTCGTAAATCTCAGCTTGGGGTCCTCTCTAGCTTCCCACATTGTCCTCGGATATATCTGATCAGGACGGTAGATTTGTCTATCTTCATACGCGGCAGGACCTTCAGCACCTCTGTGACGGTATCTTCAAAAAACTCAATCAGATTTGTAAGACACGACCTCCCACATACAAAACCATGCTGTCGATCCCTGGTCCCTGAAAGGCCATTCTCACGTTACAAGCTGACACAAGAGGCAACCCGAGTTAAACCTCATGGTAATAAGTACATTAATTGTACGGCTTCGTGGACGCAACTTGCATCGTGGCGCCAGCGACAGTCTACCTGCAAAAAAATCAAACATGTTTTGAAATTTTCCAGAGTCCATTTACTGTGTGTATTGGAAACATTTAACTCCTTTGAACGTGGCCCGTGTGTTTCTGTCGTTTCTACCACTGTGGAAACTCTTTAACTTGTTGGCCCCATCTGTCCCAGTTGTCCAGTCCAGCCACCCCCACCTACACCCCGCTGCTTCCCGGCCATGTGTGTGACCCCTTCCCTCCCCTCTCCAGCTCCCCGCCCATTGCACCGGCACGGGGGCTTTGCACTGTCTTCACGTCGGAGATGCCAGCAGGTCCGTGCCAGTCACCGGAGACATCAGGACCAACGGGACATCGACCCACAGGCCCACCAGGCCCACTGCAAGCACGGAGAACCCAGAGACTCACAGTCAACAGCAACTCCAGCCCAGCCCTGCTCCAACTCCAGAGGAACCCGGGTTGCGGATGAGGGGGCGCAGCTCGGGCTGTGGGCGAACTGCCAATTGTCGCCATAGCGGCCCATCAGGGAGCGGATTCCTCTGGAGTTGGAGGGGGAGGGGGGTATTGTGCTTTTTGATCGCCCCCTGCTATCCCAGGGACAGGGAGACACAGCGGCTTTTGAGACTGGTGGGCAATCACTTCCAAAGTTCTGCTCACACATCCAGTACACCTCTCCTACACTTGTCTCCCGCACTAAGACCACCCCGTGGAGAATGATCCCAGCCTAACCCAAGAGCCATGTCACCCCAGACAGATTAATGATGCCTCCCCCCCAACCTCTCTCCATCTCAACTCACGCCTGGGCACCAAAGCAACTCAGGAGGCGAACCTTGAGCTCCGTCTCACAACAATCTGATGTGCACATCCGTCCACATTCAAAGATTTAATCTCCCGTCTCCCCGCAGTGTGTAGACATGGCAGTAAATTCAATTAAAACATATCAGTGAGGCGAACTGCTCTTGGATGGTGCATTTTCCGTCACTCACTGAACAATCTAAAACAAAGCCACAGGATGTGCACATAACCTGTTGCTTATTAAAACACTTCATTCATGGTAAAAGGGATTGAAGAATCTGAACAGAGGGATCTGGGAATAACTGTGCATAGTTCCCCCGCAGCTTTTGTATGTCAGAGCATTGAGTATGAAGCAGTAAATTGTACAAATGGTACCAAACTGGAGTATGGTGTCAAACCAAGTATAGGAAGGTGTCAAACAAAAACAAGATCAGAAGATTTATAACTGTTCTGGGTTTCAACACTGGATGGTGAATAAGTTAGGTCATTTTCCCTTTGATAGAGGTCTTTAAAATGATGAGAGGGATAGACAGAGTTGATGTGGACAGCTTTTCTGAATAGGGAAGATCTTCAAAACACGAGGACATGACCACAGGAGGGGGAAGTTCTTTACTCAGAGAGGTCTTCTTTAACACTGTTCATTGCTATCATTTAAAAATAAAAAACATATGGATGAGAAGGGAAATTATGGATTGGCTGACTAAGAGTTGTTCAGCAACTAGGGCCGAGATGGCCTGTTTCCGTGCTGTATTGTTATATGGAGATTGGCTCAAGAGTAACTCGGGAGATGAACTGGGAACATCGCAGAAATGACTAGTAAACGGGAAACTGCCGTCTACCCGTGGGAACTCGGTTAACCTCTTGATCTTTCACTTGTTATATCGTGCTCAACCACGACCCCTTCACTCGGGTCACCGCTTGCATCAGCTCGTAACGTGAGAATGGCCTATCAGTCATCAAATCAGTCTTGGTCCCCAGCGGTATGAAACCTCATATTTCGCTTGTGCAGCTTACACCACAGCGATTTGAACATTGACTTATCTAACTTCAAGTAGCCCTTGTTTTCCCTCTCTCTCCATCCCCTCCCCAGCCCGGTTTTCCGACGAGTCTTACTGTCTCTGACAACATTTTATCTCTGTACCGCCCATTCCCCTGACATCAGTCTGAAGAAGGGTCTCGACCCGAAATGTTACCCATTCCTTCTCTCCAGAGATGCTGCCTGTCCCGGTGAATAGCTCCAGCATTATTTGTCTTTGTCCATCTAAATGTGTGTGTATCTTTTCCCTCAGAATACTCTCTAGTTACACTGAGTTGTATATCGTTAACATAATATAACTGTTACTGGTGGGCTTGTACATTCTTGTCATGGGGTACCAGTTACTGATGGCTTGCGTTTTCTTGGCAGAGTGTGTTAGCTGTTGAAAGCTTGCATGTACTTGGCAGAGTACAATAGTTGTTGGTAGGCTTGCCCATCATTCTACCCACCAATTTGACAATGGGTTGAGCCTGAGGTTTATGGCTGGATCAGTGCTTGGGGTCTATAGGTGGGGCAAGGTTCAAGGACAGCAGGTTTTTTGCAGCCAGTCTCTTGGCTCACAATTTCCGGTCTCACCAGCTTGAAGTACAGGTCCACCACAGATTTTCCAGCAACTGGTGGTCCGGCATCTCCTTTAATCTGGACAAAATTACAAGAGAGCACTTGAAATCCTGATATTGATATTCAGGCATTTAAGGGGCTTTGTGATAGGCACATGGAAGTGTAAGGAATAAAGGGGTCATTAGTACCATGTGTAACTGATACCCTATGCCATTAATATACATGTCCACTTGTAACTGGTACCCTAGGCCAAGGATATACAAGTCCCCCAGTAACTTAGCATCATGTTTGGTGCAAAGATTGTGGGCCAAAGGGCCTGTTCCTGTGCTGTACTGTTCAATGTTCTATTGTTTGCATAGGCAGATACTGGAATCCTGAGCAAAACTCCACTTTAGACTTTAGAGATACAGCGTGGAAATCCTGCTGACCAGTGATCAATACACTACTCCTACACTTTAGACTTTAGAGGCCACATTCCTGCACGTCAGCGTGGAAAATGCACACCGGAGAAAAACCCACGCGGTCACCAAACCAAGCACCCACGCTGAAACAGTGATAGAACCCCATACACTCGAGCCTGCACCGCCATTTAACTGTCCTGACACACTCTATCCCGGGCCAATTTACAGAAGGGCCACATTCCTGCTTAAATATAGCCAATGAACTGGCCTCAACTACCCTCTGTGGCAGAGAGTTCCAGAGTCTCTGGAGAAAAAAGTTCTCCTCTGGAGCCCCTTATCCTTAAGCCGTGACCCCTTGTCCTGGAAAACACCGGAAACAATCGGTGCATCTAGCCACCCTTAAGATTTTTGTAAGTTTTTATAAAACTCCATACAGACTAAACACTAGAGTAGTCAGGAGTCTATCCTGGGTCTTCATAAGACAGTCCTGCATCCCAGGAATGAGGTCTGGCAACCTTCTCTGCACTCCCTCTAATGTCCTTCCTGCGCCACTGCAGTAGAACCTCCCTGCTCCTATATCAAACCTGGGTCTCTGGTGCTGTGAGGCAGCAACTCTACCACTGCGCCACTGTGCTGCCCCAACATGCTGGAGTAACTCAGCGGGTCGGGCAGCATTGCTGGAGAACGTGAACAGGTGACCTTTCGAGTTGAGTCATATCGATTCCCTCCACACATATCGTTAGACTCTCTCAGTGAGCCTTATCAATACGACTCTGGCTTTTTCTATCAACCCTCTTCAATTGGCCTCAGCACAACCTGCTTCTGACTTTGAATGTACTCTTCTCCTGAATGACTGATGCAAATGTCACAGCTGACAAAATCAGCATCCTTTCATTACAATCATGTACTGTTTAATTTGCACGAAGTCACAGTGCGCTGACACATGGATAAGTAAAATACTGGATGACAAAAAAGGGAGCATGTGCTGCAGTTTGTGTGTGCAAATTCTAGTAGATTTATGTTGTTTGGTGCATGCAAACAAATCTGGGGTGATTGGCAGATGTTCAGTTCCTGCTGCTTCGCAAATTAGCTTCTGTTTCCATCTTACAAGTAAATGCTGCATGGAAGTTAGACACGGTACGACAGTAATGAAGTTATCAACCAAAAAGCCTTTGGTTGCATCCATATCTCTGACTTTCAGAATATTTTGAGCATTCAGGCAAGCTAATGCATTTGATATAATTGAATATTTGATGGGTCAATTCACTGTGCACTTTCTCTCAGGCAGCTCCCAACTCAAACCTCACAGAGACTGAATTGCTTCCTAGGACAGTGGAAGATTTGCTTGTTGTTTTCACTCGCTTAACATAAGTTTGAAGGATAAAATGGAACTATTGTTTAGTTGATCAATGGTCACTGGTCGTCGCAGACCCGAAGGACCTGTTTCCGCACTGTATCTCTAAACTAAACTACAGTGGACTTGCGACCAAGGATGAAAGATTTTATGAAGGGTCGTTTGACTGCATCTTGAAACCTGTCTTTTAGTTTATTTAGTTTATCTTATATTTAAAGATACAGTATGGAACAGGCTCTTCGGCCCACTGAATCCATGCCGACCATCGATCACCCATTCACACTAGTTCTATGTCATCCCACTGTCACATGCACTCCCGCCACACGAGGACAATTAACACACAAACCTGTACGTCTTTGGGATGTGAGAGGAAACCGGAGCATTCACAGGGAACCCACACATGGTAATTGGGAGAACGTACAAACTCCACACAGACAGCAACCGTGGTCAGTTGCAACACTGTGCTGAGAAACCCGGGGTGGTGAAAATACTGAGGAGCATGCGGAGGCACATCTACTGTGAGCGACATGGTGGTGCAGCGGTAGAGCTGCTGCCTCACAGCACCAGAGACCCGGGTTCGATCCTGACCATGGGTGCTGGCTGTGCGCTGTTCTTACATTCCCCCTGTGACCGTGTGGGCTTTCTCCGGGTGTTCCAGTCTCCTTCCATATTCCAAAGGCGTGCACCTTTGTAGGTTAATTGACCTCTGTAATTTGCCCCTAGTATGTTGGGACTGGATGTGAAATTGGGATACCATAGAACCAGTGTGAATGGGTGATCGATGGTCAGCATGCACTCGCTGGGCCAAAGGGCTCGTTTCCATGCTGTATCTCAAAACTAAAGAAGAAAAGATATACTTGCAAGAGAGGGTGTGAAATGAAGGATCAGCAACTTGGTTCTCGGGTCAGTAGGTTTGTCATATGAGAAGAGATTAAATAGTTTAGAAGAATCAGACATGATCCATTTGAACACTAACACTTTTCAATCTTGCACCATTCAAAATTCTCATGGGGCTTAACAAGAGATGTTGTGTCAAACCAGAGGTCACTGTTTCAAAATCAGACGTGGGTGATGCGAGAACGTTTCACCTGCTAGAGAGTAGTGAATCTTTTACTGAACAATTGAGGGTGATTGGAGATTCAGTCATTAAATGTATTTCCGACAGAGACTGAGAGTTTTTTGGATATTTAAGAAATTAAGCAATATGGAAATAAACGGTGCTGAGGTAAAATATTCCGTCATTACTTTATTTAGTTTAGGTTATAATTGTCACGTGTACTGAGGTACAGTGAAAAGATCTTTTGGTGTATACTATCCAATCAGCGAAAAGACTATATATATGATTGGAATATGATTGGAATCAAGCTGTATGAACAGACATTGAATGATTGGACTGAAATCGATAGTGGATTGAACTCAGTTCTGAACTCAGACCTGAAGCCTTTCCATAATCGATGCCATGAATTATCATGTAAGCAGGAACACATTAAGTGGGGTTACAGAATGGTTGTACCAGAGTCTTTGAGAAACAAAATTATGAATGAACTTCATGCCGAACATCCTGGCATAGTAAGTATGAAGTCAATTGCCAGAAGTTTTGTGTAGTGGCCTGGTATTGACAGTGACATCGAGTCACTGGTGAGCAAATGTAGCAAATGACATCGAGTCACTGGTGACCAAAATTGCCGGAGTAAAGCACCAAAAACACCACTGTAACCCTGGTCATGTCCAAGTAGACCTTTTCAGAGAGTTCATGTGGATTTTTGTGAAAAGGGTAATGATCACTCTCTGGTATTGGTAGATAGTTATTCCAAATGGATTGAGGTTAAGCATATGGGGTCTAGCACGACTACTTAGTGTACCATAGACGAGTTGAGATCAATTTTTGCATGCCATGGTTTACCAGAAGAACTTGTTTCTGATAACGGGCCTCAGTTTCGTTTCAAGTCAAGTGAGTTTATTGTCATGTGTCCCAGATAGGCCAATGAAATTCTTGCTTGCTGCAGCACAACAGAATATTGCAGGCATAAATACAAAACGGATCAGTTCTGTATTTATCTTCTGCATATATACCGTAGAATATATATATATATATATATATATATATATACACATATAAATAAACAGATAAAGTGCAATAGGCTGTTATAGTTCAGAGTTTGTTTGAAGTTGTGTCTGATGGCTGTGGGGAAGAAGCTGTTCCTGAACCTGGATGTTGCAGATTTCAGGCTCCTGTACCTTCTACCTGATGGCAGCGGAGAGATGAGCGTGGGTCCTTGATGATCTTGGCAGCTTTTTTGAGGCAGCGACTGCAATAGATCCCCTCAATGGTAGGGAGGTCAGAGCCGATGATGGACTGGGCAGTGTTTACAACTTTTTGCAGCCTTTTCCGCTCCTGAACGCTCAAGTTGCCGAACCAAGCCATGATGCAACCAGTCAGTATGCTCTCTACTGTGCACCTGTAGAAGTTTGAGATAGTCCTCCTTGACATACCGACTCTCCGTAATCTTCTCAGGAAGTAGAGGCGCTGATGTGCTTTCTTTATAATTGCATCAGCGTTCTGGGACCAGGAGAGATCTTCTGAAATATGCACGCCCAGGAATTTGAAATTCTTGAATGGTTCAGAATGGTTCAAAGAGTTAATGCAGTGGAATGGTGTAAAACACACAGTTGTTCCCCCATGACATCCAGACTCCAACGTGTGGCGGAAAGGTCTGTTGCCAAAGGTCTGTTTTCAAAGATGCTCTCAAGAAACAGGTTATGCAGGGTAGTTCAAAGCTCAGCATGAAACATCATTTGGCTAGTTTCTTGCTGAAGTACAGAACCACACAACACACAACGGGTTACTCATCTGCAGAACTGTCGATGAAGACTAAGAATACGCCTAAGTCTAGTTCACCCCAATTTGGCCTTGAGAGTTGGGCAAAAACAGTTAAGTCAAAAACGCTATTTTGACTCCCCCAAAAAGGAGAGGTACTTCAAGCCAGATGAGAAGGTTCATGTTCTCAGTCCCCCCAACAAGTCCAGTCAAGACATGGGATGTTGGGAAAATAGTGGAAGTGTGTGGAACATAAAGATACTTAGTTGAAGTTGGAGATAGGATCAAAAGTGTTCATGTTGATCAAATGATTCCAGCCAAAGATGAACCAAAAACTGAGCATGAAGTCCTAATCCCTGAGTTTGTATCTGAAAGTGAGTTGGAAGTGACCACTGTGATTGAAACACAGTTAGTACAGCCAAAGAAACAGATTCCTCTGGTCAAAGTCAGGGTACTAAAACAGAGCCAAACAAGCCCACAGTTTAGTCAACACCTAAACCTGTTACTGTTAGACGATCAGGCAGGATCCGTAAACCAGTAGTCAGGTTAGGTTTGTAACTTAAATAAATCACTGCACAAGCAAAACAAATGCGTAGATATGTAAACTAAATATATTATGTTAACATTTAGAATTTCATGAAAACTGGTTTAAATCAAATATCACAACAAAATTGTAGCTGAGTACTTAGATTTAATGCTTAAAAAAATGAGAGCAAGTGTAATGTATTCATACATATTCATGTATATGTTAATGGGCTGGTGTTCAATATCAGCAGGGAATGTTGGGTAATAAATCTCTCCCTCTCGTGATCCAGGCAACCAGCGTGTAAGTTGTTATTCATTCTGCAGTCCGGAATATGACATAAGGAATTTGTATTTCACCTCTGTCCTCTGCTTCTCAATACCCTACATGAAAGACTACCTACTTTGGTCCGATCTATTCCTCCCATGATTTTATACATCTCTATAGATCAATTCTCATCCTCCTGTGCTCCAAGGAATAGAGTCCTAGTCTGCTCAACCTTTCCCTATTGCTCTAACCCTCGACTCCTGGCAACATCCTCATAAAAGCTCTGTTGAAATGTGGAATTATGAAGTGCTTATGAGTACTTAATAAGAGCTTGGCGATGTATCCAGTAACTATCACTGAATAATTTATACTGTCACTGCTTGCAAGTCACAGACACCATGTTGAACAGTTTTCATTGTGTGGGGGAAATTGAAAGTCAACTGCATGAAATAGAAACACTAAGCTTTAAGGATACGATGACTACACTGTATCAGTGTCAAGTGAAGGTGACAAACGGTCTTCCTGTCAGTTTCTGTGCCTCAACCTCTTTGTGTGTGTTTACTTTATCTTCCTCATCCATTCTGGTGTTGTCCGAGTTGGGGGTCTTCACCTGAAATGTTACGTATTCCTTTTCTCCAGGGATGCTGCCTGGCACACTGAGTTACTCCAGCATTTTATGCCTATCTTCTGGTGTCTTTTCTGGTGTGGTATAGAAGTGTGAAAACACACACCTCTAGAATCAGGCACAGTTTCTGCCAGCTGTTATCAGGCAACTGAACCACTCAATCAACAAATAGAGAGCGGTCATGACCTTCCATCTACCTCATTAGGGACCTTCGGACTACCTGTAATTGGGTTTTATCTTGCAGTGAACATTATTCTTTATCGTGTTTCTGTACACTGTGGATGGCTTGACATTAATCATGTAGTATCTTTCTGCTGACTGGTTAGTATGCAACAAATCTTTTCACTGTACCTCGGTACACTTGACAATAGACTAAATTAAAGTAAACAAAACAAACTCTGCATCTCGAGGGAGTCTGACGGTAACATTTACTCGGTCAGCATGGATGGGTTGCCAGGGCAACTACATTCAGCGGAGAAGGGCTTACTGTTCAGACTGACTGCAGGCTAGAGATTTATAGAGTCATACACCATGGAAACAGGAGGGGCCGAGTAAGCAAAGACTTTAGTCATTTTGGAGATACAGCATGGAAACACGCTCTTTGGCCCACCGAGTCCATGCCAGCCAGTGATCACTCATACACTCGTTCTATTCTACACATTAGGGACAATTTATAGAATCCGATTAACCTGCAAACCTGCACGTCTTTGGAGTTTAGGAGGAAACCGGAGCACCCGGAGAAAACCCATGAGGTCACAGGAGAATGTACAAACTCCGTACAGACAGTACCCATAGTCAGGACCAATCCCGGGACCCTGGTGTTGTGAGGCAGTAACTCTACCGCTGTGTCAGTGTGCTGCCCTGTAAGTAACGCTAGCCTGCTGGTATTCACACTGATGCCCGTTCTGTGATCAGGATAAAGCTCGTTTACACAGCTTGAACAATCTGGATTGTACTTTTGCAGATATTGGGAACAGGGAGACGGTTTCTGCAGGTGGGAACAAGCTGGCTGAGGGAAACAGATGGTGTTTACATGCAACTGTGATTTTAAAGAATTTTTTTTCAGCCAGGATAGAGGATTTTCCTGAATGACATCCTGTGTTGGATCCCATCAATATTTGTTTGTACTGCAGCTCTGAAGGCAGCTAATCAGGTCCCTGTGAGCTCTGTGGACTGAGACAATGAGTAGGGCAGGTCAGAGAGTCGTACAGTGTGGAAACAGGCCCTTCGGCCCAAGTTGCCCACACTGACCAACATGTCCCATCTACACTCGTCCCACCTGCCTGTGTTTGGCCCTACTGCTCTAAACCTATCCTATCCATGTACCTGTCTAATTGCATCATGAACTTTGCAATAGTACCTGCCTGAAATTACCTCCTCCAGCAGTTTGTTCCATACACCCACCACCCTTTGCTTGTAAAAATTACCCCTCAGATTGCTATAAAATCTTTCCCCCTTCATATTAAACCTATGCCCTCTGGTTCTCCATTCTTTGACCCTGACAATGATGTTAACTCTTTGCACCTACCCGATCTATTCCTCTCATGATTTCATACAGCTCCATAAGATCAACCCTTATCCTCATGTGCTCCAAGAATTGGAGTCCTAGCCTGCTCAATCTCCCTTTAGCTCAGACTCTCGAGTACTGGCAACATTCTCGTAAATCTTTTGTGCACCCTTTCCCCAGCACCTCTGTAATCCCCAGTAAAAGAAGTAAACCCTCACGCCACAAATCTTCCTGTTATTTCTCAAACTCCAACGTGCATTCAACTGCACAGTGATCTAGAACTGAGATTGCCCACAGCACCTCATCCAATTAAAGTCCAATTAACAGTCAAATCATCCACTGTCACTTGGAACAGAAATCATCCAAATTACTACATTTAAAAGTATTTATTGGAAACATAGACCACCAAGCCAGGTGACTGAAATGAGAGAAGTTTGCTTCATTGGTATAGCTTGCTTTAGATAGGACCATTGATGCAACCCAAAAATACATAAAGTGCTGGGGGTGGGGGTGATGACTGGAGGGGGATGGCTGGAGGAGAGGGGGTGGTGGAGGAGGGGAGGAGGGCAAGGGGGTGGTGGAGTTGCCAGAGAGAAAGAGAGAAAGCATGGGTTACATGAAATCCTTATGGCTGGGTTGTAAGCTGCACCCCACCCCAGTCATCATGCCACTTTCACTGTTCGTATCCACTCGTTATCACCTCGTCCACAGCCAACAGTGAACCATTGTGGGCTCCATTTTTCCTTCATCATTGTTCCTGGCTCTGATTTGTCCTTTCTATATCTCTCATTGAACCTTTTCATACCTCTAGTCTCCCTCTCCCATGACTCTCAGTCTGAAGAAGGGTCTTGACCTGAAATGTCACTATTCATTTTCTCCAGAGACGCTGCCTGTCCCGTTGAGTTACTCCAGCTTTTTGTATCGATCTGCATTTCCCTACACAAGCTATTCAGTGAACAGGTCTTGTGATATACGGCTCCCAGGGCCTGCCTGGAACCATTTGATCATTTCCCTGCAACATGTTTGTTCAGTCAGGCCATTAATTCAAATTGTTTTGTTTTAATCAAAAGTGTCCTAGTTTTCTTGCTGTGTATCTGCAACAGTGCTCAACTGAAGCCACCCAGGGAGCTGAAGGGGAAGAGCTGGTGATGATTAAATTCTTGTAGTAAATGCTGTGCATTCGACAGGAGCAAATCCCACATGACCTTGGGAATTTACTTCAGCGTGCCTGAGGAACACAAAGAGTTCATAGAAGACAAAACTGTACTTTAAAGATACAGTGTGGAATCAGGCCCTCCGTCCCACTGAGTCCAGCCCAACTTGTGATCACCCCACACACTAACACTATCCTACACATTGGGGTCAATTTACAATTTATGGAGGCCAATTAACCTGCAGAAAACACACGGAGTTCATAGAAGACAAAACTGTATTTAGACGATAGAGATACAGTGCGGAAACAGGCCCTTCGGCCCACTGAGTCCACACCGACCAGTGATCACCCCGCACTCAAGCACTATCCTACCCACATTAGGGACAGTTTGCAATTTACAAAAGCCCAAATAACCTACAAACCTGTACGTCTTTGGAGTGCGGGAGGAAACTGGAGCATCGGGTAAAAACCCGCACAGTCACAAGGAGAACATCCAAACTCCGTACAGACAGCACCCGTAGTCAGGCTCGAACCTGGGTCTCTGGTGCTGTGAGACAGCAACTCTAATGTGCTACTGTGCCGACCCTAGAACAGGAAGAGGCCCTTTGGCCCACAATGTCTGTGCCGAACATGACGCTAATTTAAATTAATCTCCTTTGCCTGCACGTGCTCCTTATCCCACCATTCCCTGCATATCCATGTGCCTATTCAAAACCATATTAAATGTCATTATTGCTCCTGCCTCTTCCACCACCCCTGGCAGCGTGTTCCAGGCACCCACAACTCTCTGTATTCAAAAATATAATGGAAGTGGGTTGCACTATGAGAAGTGTTCTTTTTGGATTGAGATATTAATAACTGACTTCATGTCTGTCTACTGAGGGGAGCAAAACATCCAACAACAGAGTTTCCGTACAGTTTAATCCTTCAGCTACCATCACTTACACAGTAGGAAGGTTTTGCAGTTAAAGGGCCTGTCCCACTTATGCGATTTTTTCGGTGTCTTGCCGGCACCCGTCATAGCCGCAGCTGGTCGCCAAAAATGTTCAAATTTTTGAAAATCCAGCGGAGACCAGAAAACGGTATGACTCTTTGGGCATTTAGAGAGATATGGGTCAAAGGTACGCAGGTGGGACTACTGCAGATGGGCCATGTTGGTCGATGTGGGCAAGCGGGCCGAAGGGCCTGTTTCCAAGCTGTATGACTATGATTCTATGACTACAAAGAATGAGATATACAAAATCTTGACCAGCTTTGATAGAGTAAATAGAGAGGACGTTTCTACATTAATTGATTGAGTTTAGGACCAAGGGTTGTAGATTTAGACAACTGACGAAAGATCCAAGGGTAACCTATGGGGAAAGTAATTTAATGCAATGATCTGGAACATTCTGCCTGGAAATTTGATGGACGTAGATTCAGATGTGTCTTCCAAATGGGAACTAACAAAATATCTGAAGGTGAAAGATCTACAGAGCTCTGAAGAAAGGGCAGAGAAAAAGAAGTGTCTGGGATGAACTGCAAAGAACAGACTTTGGGATGGGTTAGATGGGACAAAGTTCCCTGCCTGCACTGTAACAATTGTATGTCTATCTATACGTCAAATCATATGGATAGGTGCTGCTTATTTATTGAAATATTAGAGTAACTAACACTTGGGATTGGATTGAGTTGGAAGAAAGTTCCTGAGCTCATTTCAGCAAGTATTTGAGAACATTCCACATGCATTGGCTGTTCTGGAAGATTAGAGGATGAGTGGTGATCTTATAGAGGTGTACAAAATCATGAGAGGAATAGATCGGGTAAACGCACAGAGTCCTTTGCCCAGAGTAGGGGAATCGAGAACCAGAGGACATAGGTTTAAGGTGAGGAGGGAAAGATTTAATAGGAACCTGAGGAGAAACATTTTTACACAGTGGTGGCTGCATGGAATGAACTGCCGGAGGAGGTAGTTGAGGCAGGGACTATTGCAACGTGTAAGAAGCATTTAGACAGGTACATGGATAGGACATGTTTTGAGGGATATGGACCAGCATTTTGCGTCTAGCTTCAATGGTTGCTGAAATCCTTCCTTTTTAATTATTCGTAAATGTAATACAGCTTCATAACCACTCACTTAATGACGGAAATATTGTATTAGGCAGATACCAGAGGATCGTTTTGAGACGGGAACACAGGAAGGCCACAGTCTCAGAAGAAGGGTCTCGACCTGAAATATCATCTATCCCTTCTCTCCAGAGATGCTGCCTGTCTCGCTGAGTTACTCCAGCTTTTTGTGCCTATCTGCAGCCAACCCTATTTAGTTCAATTACATCCGTTTGATTTTATTGCCATGAGACAGGATGCTAATGTGCAGTGAATGGAAGGCTAATAGTAAACTGCATAAAAGGAAGCAATTACATTGAAGTGGTACTTTTAGTTTGCAATCTGCCATTCTCTTGGGATTATTGTGCTAATGTGATACACACATACTGGGGCACTATTTAATATTTTTCATGGCAGTCAAAGTATCCCATATAGAAGCGCATTCAGAGTGGTGTGGCTTGGGAAACATTCATTTTTACTTTAATTAATCATGGTGAATCAGGTCTTTAATAATGAATGCAGCACAATTATAATTCTGCTGGCTCTACCGTGTAAAGTGAAATTCCCTTCATCCCTTGCTTTAATACCAGAAAAAAGGAAACTATTTGTTTTTACATCTCCTTATTCTACAAATTAAAAAACAGTGCCTACTACAATCATCCACCCATCCCTCCACAGATGCGGATAAATGGGACTAGATTAGATGAGGATTTTGGTCGGCATGGACGAGTTGGTCTGAAGGGCCTGTTTCCCTGTTGCTGCCTGACTTGCTGAGTTAGAAACATAGACATAGAAACAGAGAAAATAGGTGCAAGAGGAGGCCATTCGGCCCTTCGAGCCAGCACCGCCATTCATTGTGATCATGGCTGATCGTCCCCTATCAATAACCCGTGCCTGCCTTCTCCCCATATCCCTTGACTCCACTAGCCCCTAGAGCTCTATCTAAATCTCTCTTAAATCCATCCAGTGACTTGGCCTCCACTGCCCTCTGTGGCAGGAAATTCCACAAATTCACAACTCTCTGGGTGAAAAAAATTCCACTTCAGTCTTAAAACCTCCCCTTTATTCTAAGACTGGCCTCTGGTTCTGGACTCGCCCAACAAAATTTTTTCCTGCATCTACTGTCAGTCTTAAATGATATGTTTCTATAAGATCCCCCCTTTAGTCTTTTCAACTTCTAAGACTCCCGCCATCCCCTGGTCTCGTGAACCTACGCTGCACTGCCCCAATCTCAAGGGGTCCTTCCTTTTTGTACACATCTCCAGCTGTGGTCTCACCAGTGCAGAAGAACCTCTTTATAACTGAAATCCTCTTTCTATGAAGATCCATTAGCCCCTCACTGCCTGCTGTACCTGCACGCCAACTGTCAGTGACGGTGTACAAGGACGCCCCTCGCCACCTCCCCCCTTACCTAACCTAACCCCATTGAGACAATAATCTGCCCCCTTGTTTTTGCCGCCAAAGTGGATAACCTCACATTTATCTATATTATACTGCATCTGCCACGCATCTGCCCACTCACTCAACCTGTCCAGGTCACCCTGGAACCTCCGAACATCCTCTTCACAGTTCATACTGCCACCCAGCTTTGTGTCATCCGCAAACTTGCTAGTGTTGCTCCTAATTCCTTCTTCCAAATCATTAATATATATGGTAAATAATTGCGGCCCCAACACCGATCCTTGCGGCACTCCATTCGCCACTGCCTGCCATTCTGAAAAGGACCCGTTCACACCTACTCTTTGCTTCTGGTCTGCCAACCAATTTTCTATCCATGTCAACACCCTACCCCCAATACCATGTGCTCTAATTTTAATCACCAGTCCCTCGTGCGGGACCTTATCAAAGGCTTTCTGAAAGTCTTACATCCGCTGGCACCCCTTCATCCATTTCACTTGTCACATCCTCAAAATATTCCAGAAGATTAGTCAAGCATGATTTCCCTTTCATAAATCCATGTTGACTTGGACTAATCCTTTTACTGCTATCCAAATGCCCCATTATTACCTCTTTAATAATTGGCTCCAGCGTCTTTCCCACCACCGAAGTCAGGCTAACTGGTCTGTAAGTTCCTGTTTTCTCTCTCCTTTCTTGAAAAGTGGGATAACATTAGCTATCCTCCAATCCACAGGAACTGATCCTGAATCTATTGAACACTGGAAAATGATCACTAATGCATCCACTATTTCTCGAGCCACCTCCCTGAGGACTATGGGATTCAGATCATCAGGCCCAGGGGATTTATCATCCTTCAGTCCCATTAGCCTACCCAATACTATTTCTCGCCTAATGAAAAATTCTTTCAGTTCCTCTACCCCCTTAGATCCTCTGTCCTGCAGTACATCTGGGAGATTGTTTGTGTCTTCCTTAGTGAAGACAGATCCGAAGTACCTATTCAACTCTTCTGCCATTTCCTTGTTGCCCATAATAATTTCACTCGTGTCTGCCTTCAAGGGACCCATATTTGACTTTGCTACTCTTTTTCCCTTAATATATTGAAAGAAGCTTTTACTGTCCTTCTTTATATTCCTGTCCAACTTCCCCTCGTACTTCATCTTTTCAGCCCGTATTGCCCGTTTTGTTTCCTTCTGTTGTCCTATGAGAGTTTCCCAATTCTCTGGCTTCCGGCTACTCTTTGCTGTGTTATGCATCTTTTCTTTTAATTTTATTCTATCGCTAACTTCTCTTGTCAGCCACGGTTGCCTCCTACTCCCCTTAGAATCTTTCTTCCTTTTTGGAATGAAATGATCCTGCGTCTTCCGGATTATGCCGATAAATTCCTGTCATTGCTGCTAGGATCCCTTTCCAGTCTACCTTGGCCAGCTCCCCTCTCATGCCTTAGTCCCCTTTGTTCAACTGCATCACTGCCACTTCCGATTTAACGTTCTCCTTCTCAAAATTGATCACTACCTCCAAGCGGTTCCTTTACCTCGAATTTTCTTACCATATCGGGTTCATTGGACAACAATAAATCCAGAATTGCCTTTTCTCTGGTCAGCTCCATTACAAGCTGCTCTAAGAATCCATCTCGGAGGCATTCTACAAACTCTCTTTCTTGGGGTCCTAAACCAACCTGATTTTCCCAGTCTACCTGCATATTGAAATCGCCCATCACCACAGTGGCATTACCTTTGTTACATGCTAGTTTTAACTCCTGCTGCAACTTACACCCTACATCCGGGCTACTATTTGGGGGTCTGTACATCACACCAATTAGTGTCTTCTTGCCTTTACAATTCCTCAACTCAATCCACAGTGACTCTACCTCGTCAGTCCCTATGTCTTCCCTCGCAAGGGACTGAATTCCATCCCTCACCAGCAGAGCTACCCCCTTCCTCTGTCCACCTGTCTGTCCTTTCTATAGGATGTATAACCCTGAATATTAAGTTCCCAGTTATTCCTATCCAAGTTTAAAAAAAATAAAATGTACTAATTAAATTAGACCGTCAAGCCCTTAAACAGATTAATCATCTTACAGGATGACAATAGGCTCTAGACACCAACAATGAGGAACAACACCCGCATCTTTATGAACACAAAAAACCCCACTATTTATATTCGTAAACTCATTGGTCTGCAATATTTAAATTCCCTACCCGCTTTGTAGAAAGCAGAACATTTGTTATGTGCTTAATTTTGCATTCAACTGTGGTTTTTGCATGAGATGCTGTGAAGGGAATTCTACATTGATATGAATGCATCTGATGCTCAACTTTTAATTAATTTCAATGCGATGAAGATTAGATTATTTCGCATGTAAAAATGAAACTGGTTTATTATTATTGATTATACACACAGGTGGCTAATATGCTCACCGCAACGTTAAAAATGCCTATTGTTTGGAAACTTAATTATTTTAATAGAAACCACTTCAAAACACTCATTGTACACAAGTGTTTACAAATGAGTATTTTGCTGATTGGTTTAAGTGAGGAACGGCATTATTTATACCCATTAATTGATGAACATGCCAAGGGTGGGACAGTTTCTTCCCAGCTGTTATTTGACAAGTGAACCATCCAACCAACAACTAAAGAGCAGTAATGAGTTACTCTCTACCTCATTGGAGAACCTTGGACTATCGTTGATCGTACTTTACTGGACTTTATCTTGCACTAAACGTTCTTCATGATATTCCTGTTATCATGGCTGGATTGTAATCATGTATTGTCATTCTGTTAGCACGCAACAAAAGCTTTCACCGTACCTCGGTGCACGTGACAATAAACTAAACTAAACTGCAGATACATCACAGGGGTGCCGGAGGAGGGAGATGACAGCCCTGCCGGCAGTCTGTTTGTTTTTTCATCCTTTTTGTTATTTTTAGCGTTTGTTTAAAGTTTGTTTTAATGTTCTTCTGTTTGTTTTATGTGGGGGGAGGGGGGGTAGGGGGGAAACTTTTTTTTTCAGGTTCTTACCGTCCCGGAGATGTGATCATTTTTCAGATCACATTCTCCGGGCTCTGCAGCCTACCATCGCTGGAGCTGGGAGCCACCTCGGACTGTCGTGAGCGTGAGACCCACCGCGGGGCGCAGACTTAACATCGGAGCGGATCCCATGCCTGGGATCGCTCCCACCGCAGCCTGTGGAATTACCATCAAGGGCTCGCAGTCTCAGGAGAGGCTAGTCGGGAGCTCCAACGCCGTCCAGCCCCGACGCGAGGTTTGATCGCCCGGGGAGCTGACAACCCCCGATGCAGGAGCTGAACGCCTCGACGCGGAGGGCACGAACGCCGCCGGCTACGGGACTCAAGACCGTCCCGTCAATGGGGGGCTCGAGGCCCCCGACCAAGGAAGAACAAAAGGGAAGAACTTGAACTTTATTTCGCCTTCCATCACAGTGAGGAATGTGTAGGAGTCACTGTAATGGATGTTTATGTTAAAATGAGTTTTTTGAGTCTGTTGCTTTTTAAATTGTATGACTGACCTGGCCAGTGAAATTTCACTACACCAATTGGTGTATTTAACAATAAATGAACCTTATGAACCTTAAGAATCCCTGAAATGAGGAAGGTGTAGACATACCAAGGATTTTCAGTGGAGTGCCATTCCAAAGCTTGAAACAGTCTTGGCAGTATTTTATTTATCACTAAATTAGTTTTAAGTTGGGAGGAATAGCAAAGTAGTTATGTTAATGGACATTATATCAACACTTGGGGAATTTAGGTTTAGTTCAACATAAAGCTGGACACTCTCTCCACACTTTCCCCGTAAATGGAGATTGGGGCGTATTCTCCATTATGGGACCTCCTGAAGTCAATAATCAGCTCCTTGGTCTTGGAGGTGTTTAGTGACAAGTTGTTACATGTGCACCAGTCCGCCAGGTTCTGCACCTCCGCCCTGTATTTTGTTTCATCACCATTGGTGATCAGCCCAATCACTGTTGTGTCGTCTGCAAACTTCACGTGGTGTTGGTGTCGAATGCAGGAACACAGTCGTGAGTGAAGAGGGAGTAGAGCATGGGGCTTAGTACACAGCCCTGTGGTGTGCCGGTGCTCAGGGTGTTAGTGGAGGACAGGTGCGGGCCCATTCTCACTGCCTGTGGTCGCTCCGTCAGAAAGTTCAGGATCCGAGCTGAGGCCTAGCTGTTGGAGTTTGGTGGTGAGCTTGGTGAGGATGACCGTATTGAATGCAGAGCTATAGTCAACGAAGAGCATCCTCACGTACGTGCCCTGTCTGTCCAGGTGAATCAGGACAGTGTGAAGAGCCAGAGAGATGGCATCCTCTGTTGATCTATTTGCCCTGTATGCAAATTGATGAGAGTCCAGTGAGGCAGGGATGCTGGATTTGATATGGGAGAGGACCAGCCTTTCGAAGCACTTCATTGGGATTGGAGTTAGGGCAACCGGGCGGTAGTCGTTCAGGTTGGTGACTTTGGACTTTTTCGGCACCGGCACTATGGTGGCTGTTTTCAGGCACTTGGGGACCGTTGCCAGAGATAGAGATAGATTGAAGATTCCCGTGAATACCTCCGCCAGCTGTACAGCACTGTCCTTTAGTACCCTTCCCTGTACTCCATCCGGGCCTGCAGCCTTGCGTGGATTGATCCTACGCAGAGCGCACTGTACCTCCTGAGTGCTCAGTGTTAAGGCCTGTCCCTCCGCCATGGCTGGGGTTATTCCACTCCTGGTGGTGTTGCCAGTTTCGAACCGGGCAAAGAAGGTGTTCAGTTCGTTGGCCAGTGTGATATCACCGTGGGGGCAGGCGGGGCTGCTCTTGTAGTCAGTGATATCCCTGACACCCTGCCACATGCTTCTGGTGTCCGCGGTATTGAAGTGTTCTTCTACCCTTTGCCTGTGGATGTCTTTGGCGTTTTTTATGCCTTTGTTCAGGTTCGACCTGGCCGCACTGTAGGCAGAAAGTGTCCCTGGATTTAAAGGCATTGTTGCGTGCCCTTAGCAGATCCTGAACCTCCTTGTTCATCCAGGGTTTCCGGTTTGGGAACATCTTTATTTGCTTGTCCACTGTGACAGTCTCCACACAGCAGTTGATGTAGGAGAGCACAGTGGATGTGTACTCCTCCAAGTCTACCTCTGTACCACTGGTAGCCTGTTGTTCAAACAGGTCCCAGTCGATGCGATCATAGCAGTCCTGGAGTTGTAGAGTGGCGTCCTCGGGCCATATTTTGACCGTCCTTATTGCAGGTTTGGTCTTGCGGATGAGGGGTTTGTATCTTTCCCTCGATCCTGACTAGTCTCCCAGTTCCTGCCGCTGAAAAACATCCCCATAGCCTGATGCTGCCACCACCATGCTTCACCATATGTATGGTATTGACCAGTTGATGAGCGGTGCCTGGTTTCCTCCAGAAGTAATGCTTGGGTATTTTTCCTGGGTTAGGAAATCGAGAGGACTTAGCTTTGAGGTGAGAGGGGAACGATTTTAAAAGAGGCTCCTTCTTCACACAGGGAATGGCACGTATATGGAACCAGCAGCCAGAGAAAATGGTTGAGCCAGGAACAATAACATTTAAAAGACATTTCGACAGGTACAAGGACAATAAATATTTAGAAGTATATGGGCCAAACACGAGCAAATGGGACATCTCGGTTGGCCTGGATGAGTTAGTGATGGGTCTGTTTCCGTGCTGTATTACTCTCTGACTATATCTCCCGTAACACCTGAATTAATATAAATAATATTGCTCATTTTTCTGCAAAGTCCAAAGGTTCTGAAGTGAGAGTAACAGCAGCTCAGTGTCATGAAGTACAAATCTTGGTAATGAGGAATTTTCCATTGTTCAGACTAAATATGAAATAAGTTCAGATGTTTTTTTAGACTTGCAGTGTGGAAACAGGCCCATTGGCCCACTGAGTCTGCGCCGACCAGTACACTAACACTATTATACACAATGGGGCCAATTTACAATTTCACCGAAGCCAATTAACCTACAAATCTGTACATCTTTGGAGTGTGGGAGGAAACTGGAGGACCCGGGGGAAAAGCCACACACTGTCACGGAAGAAGGTACAAATTCCATACTGACAGCACCCGTGGTCAGGATTGAACCCGGGTCGCTGGTGCTGTAAGGCAGCAACTCTACTGCTGCGACACTGTGCCTGCCCCCCGTTCATAAATTCTAGGACTAGAATTAGGGCATTTGGCCCATCAAGTATAATCTGCCAATCAATCATGGCTGATCTATCATTCCATCTCAACCCCATTCTCCTGCCTTCTCCCCGTAACCTTTGACACCCTTATTAATCATGAACTTATCAATCTCTGCCTTGTCTTGGCCTCCACAGCCATCTGTGGCAATGAATTCCACAAATTCACCACCATCTGACAAATGACACACCTCCTACCAGACCACATCTTTTACAAAACACAATAAAAAACCTAATAGGATAATGCTACAAATAACAGCACTTATTTACTTATGGCTCTAGTTCATTAAGATTTGTAGCATATTTAACATAGTCATTTGTCATGATTATATGATCCGATTCTATTCCCTTAAAGGAAATAGATATTAACATACATGGTAATGTAGACAACGACGCTGATAAATTATTTACTGGCAGGTAAATAAAGCTCCAGATGATTGCAATGGAAACAGAGTGCAGAAAAGAATCAGCAATATATATTCTTTAGACTTTATAGAAACAGAAATCATAGAAAATAGGTGCAGGAGTAGGCCATTCGGCCCTTCGAGCCTTATACTTTAAAGATACAGTGTGGAAATAGACCTTTCGGCACACCGAGTCCATGCTGACCAATGATTATCCCATACACTCGCACTATCCTATACACGAGGGACAATTTTACAACTTAATGAAGCTAATTAACCTATATGTCTTTGGACTTTGGGAGTAATCTGGCGCACCCGGAGAAAACCCACATGGTCACAGGGAGAATGTGCAAACTCCGTACAGATGGCACCCATAGTCAGGATCGAACCTAGGTCTCTGGCACTGTGAGGCAGCACTTTTACTGCTGCGCCACTCCGATAGTCTTTTTTCTGAATTTTGTGAATAGATTGGCTTGGTATAATTGTGAATTGTCCCTAGTGCATGTGGGATAGTGTTAGTGTTCGGAGACTGCTGGTCAGCATGGCATCCGTGGGCCCAAGGGCCTGGTTCCACACTATATCTCTAAACTTCGTTTTTAGTTTGAGAGCTACAGTGTGGGAACAGGCGTTCAGCCTACCGAGTCCACGCCGATCAACGAAACCCGTAAATTATTTCTATCCTACACACCAGGGACAATTTCCAGAAGACGAGTGGAGTACCGCAAGGCTCGGTGTTGGGGCCGCAACTGTTTACCATATATATCAATGATTTGGAAGAGGGAATTAGGAGCAACACTAGCAAGTTTGCGGATGACACAAAGCTGGGTGGCAGTGTGAACTGTGAAGAGGATGTTCGGAGGTTGCAGGGTGACCTGGACAGATTGAGTGAGTGGGCAGATGCGTGGCAGATGCAATATAATATAGATAAATGGGAGGTCATCCACTTTGGCGGCAAAAACAAGGGGGCAGATTATTTTCTCAATGGGATTAGGTTAGGTAAGGGGGAGGTGCAGCGAGACGTGGGTGTCTTTGTACACCAGTCACTGAAAGTTGGCTTACAGGTACAGCAGGCAGTGAAGATAGCTAATGGAATGTTGGCCTTCATAACAAGAGGATTTCAGTGTAGGAGTAAAGAGGTTCTTCTACAGTTGTATAGGGCTCTGGTGCGACCATTTCTGGAGTATTGTGTATAGTTTTGGTCTCCTAATTTGAGGAAGGACATCTTTGTGATTGAGGCAATGCAGCGTAGGTTCACGAGATTGATCCCTGGGATGGCGGGACTGTCATATGAGGAAAGATTGAAAAGACTAGGCTTGTACTCACTGGAGTTTAGAAGGATGAGGGGATATCTTATAGAAACATATATAATGATAAAAGGACTGGACAAGCTAGATGCAAGAAAAATGTTCGCAATGTTGGGCGAGTCCAGAACCAGGGGCCACAGTCTTAGAATAAAGGGGAGGTCATTTAAGACTGAGGTGAGAAAAAACTTTTTCATCCAGAGAGTTGTGAATTTGTGGAATTTCCTGCCACAGAGGGCAGTGGAGGCCAAATTACTGGATGGATTTAAGAGAGAGTTAGATAGAGCTCTGGGGGCTAGTGGAGTCAAGGGATATGGGGAGAAGGCAGGTACGGGTTATTGATTGGGGACGATCAGCCATGATCACAATGAATGGTGGTGCTGGCTCGAAGGGCTGAATGGCCTCCTCCTGCATCTATTTTCTATCTATGTTTCTTAGCCAATTAATGTACCGACCTGTAGGTTTTTGGAATCCGGGGGAAACCTGAGCACCCGGAAAAAACTCATGTGGTCACAGGGTGAATGTGAAAACTCCGTACAGACAGCACCCGTAGTCAGGATCGAACCTAGGTCTCTGGTGCTGAAATGCAGCAACTCTACCACTGTGCCACCGTGCAGCCCCAATAATCTTTTTTTCTTAATTTTGTAAATAAGTTGTATGAAGCCTTCATGACCATCTTTCTGATATCATCTGTATATACCAAATAGTTCACATAAATATTAATACTTGGCATTGAGAAAGGTTTTGGAGCATTCTTAAAGAAGCTTTGTGAATTCCTATTCTTTATATATGTAATAATTTGTCCAAGTTATTGATCCGGGAACCTTTTAAGTTAATTTAGGAGAGAGTGGGCTCTTGACGTGGCACCTGGCCGTTAATAGTCTCACTGGGTCATTTGTAACCATTTGTGGAACCTGAGACACATTTGTCAATGTCTTCTCGAATTATTCAAAGTTCGTGTAAGTTATTTTACATGGAGAAACCTACTTTATGACTCCCTGGCACAGAGTAGAAGCACCTGCAATGCTTTGCCTACTGCTGCTCCTGTCCAAGGGCTTGGGGGCTCGTCCAATCATCAGCTCAGAGATCATTGATTTCACAGTTGCAGTTAATCTACATACATTCGGAGAGGACTGAAGAATCAAATGATCAATTCAAAATTTGGACAAGTCAATATTGCATACGATAAAGACAACACAATCGGTAGAGCTGCTGTTTCATAGATGTAGAGATACGGGCGCAAACCCCTCTGAGCCAGAAATGGCGGCCTAAATTTATGCTTTTTATCGGTATTCACAAAGGAAATTAGTTTAGTTTTAGGTGTTAGAGATATGGTGTTGAAACAGGCCCTTCAGCCCACCAAGTCCAGGCTGACCATCGATCACCCATTCACACTAGTTCTACCCTGCACACTAGGGACAATTTACAGAAGGCAATTAACCTACTAAACCTGCATATTTTTGGAACATGGGTGGAAACCTACAAGATTACATGGAGAACGTGCATACTCCACACAGACAGCACCAACGGTCTGGATCAATCGATCTATCCAGGTTCAATCCTGACCATGGGCGCTGTCTAAACAGAGTTTGTACGTTCGGTGACAGCGTGGGTTTCTTCCCACACTCCAGAGACGTGCAGGTTTGCAGGTTAATTGGCTTCGGTAAGAAAAATTGTCCTTGGTGTGTAGGATAGAACTAGTGAATGGGTATTCACTCGTTGTTGTGGACTTGTTGGGCCTTAAGGTCTGTATCTCTAAACTAAACTAAATTAAACAGTATTTGCTGCTGATCCTGAACATTCTTGCAGTAGTTTAAATTGCCCCATTAATTCTTCCAATCCTTGCAATGATGTGCTTAACAAATCTGGTAGAAGAACTTGTTGTCAGAACGGACTATTTTTAATGATCGAATCTGAAAGGTATTTTTGTTCTCCATTGAAGAAGTTAAGTTTAGTTTTGAGATACAGTGCGGAAACAGGCCCTTCAGCCTACCGAGTCCGCACTGACCAGAGATCCCACACACTAACACTATCATACACGCACTAGGGACAATTTACAATTAGCCTACAAACCTGCAGGTCTTTGGAGTGTGGAAGGAATAGGGGGCCCCGGAGAAAACGTACGCTGGTCACGGCGTGAACGTAAAAACTCCGTACAAACAGCACTGTGGTCAGGATCGAACCTGGATATCTGGTGCTGTCTGGTGGATGATCAGCCATGATCACATTGAATGGCGGTGCTGGCCTGAAGGGCTGAATATCCTACTCCTGTGTCTATTGCCTACTGCTGCGCCATCGTTTGATGAAGCTATCCAGGCATTTATTGTGAAATGATTTAAAACACCACACGGCATTTCAACAATGGCAAAGCATCTCACGTGTAGAATAAATTGATCCCAACTGCACAAACAATAAAGTGAAATGTTATGCTGTGGTAGATATTCGTTACTAAACAAAAGTTGGAATCAGATAACAATAAAGACTCCACGAGTGGCCAAATTCAAAAGAAAGTCATTTTGTTTTGATCCTGTGTAGAAGGCAAAGCAAGATAAAATGAACTGCAGGTGCAGGTTTACAAAATAAAACACAAAGTGCTGGAGTAACTCAGCAGGTCAGGTGTCATCTCTGGAGGACAGGAATAGGGTCCTGACCAGAAACATTGCCTTGTCATGTGCTTCAGATATGCTGCCTGACCTGTATAGGTACTCCAACAGTTTAATTTTGAGATAGTAGAGAAGCCTTCCTGGGTTGAGACAGAAGATGGGAGTTGTGTTCTGGCCAACTCTACGACATTTAGGTCCACAGATGTCTTCCCATAGCACATGGGTTAGGTTCAGGGCAAATACTGGATCACTTCTGGATCTTAGAGAAGGAACTTGGTGCAGCGGTTGAGTTGCTGCCTTACAGCACCAGAGATCTGGGTTTGATCCGGGTGCTGTCTTTGTGTGTAGTATCCACATTCTCCCCGTGACCTCTGTGGGTTTTATCAGAGAGGTCTACTTTCCTCCCACACTTCAAAGACGTACAGGTATGTAGGTTAATTGTCTTGGTATAATTGTAAATTGGCCCTAGTGTGTGTAGGTTAGTGTTAGTGTGCAGTGGATCGCTGGCCAGCGCGGTCTCGGTGAGTGAAGGCCTGTTTCCGCGCTGTATCTAAAAAACTAAAACTTTGTCTTTAGTTTTGGAGATACAGTGTGGACACAGGCCGTTCGGCCTTACAAGTCCATGCTGGCCACTGACACCCGTACGTTAGTCCTATCCTACACAAGTACAGATGCCAATTAACGTACAAACCTGTACGTCTTTGGAGTGTGGGAGGAAACCTGAGCACCAGGAGAAAACCCACGGAGGTCACGGGGAGAATGTGAAAACCCCACACAAAGACACAACACCTGTAGTCAGGATCGAACCCAGGTCTCTAGCGCTGTAAAGCAGCAGATCTACTAGTGTGCCGCTGTGCTGCCTATATGGGATGATAACCTTTGGAAATTATCTGAATTTTTCCCCAAAAAATTAAGAGAGGAAAATATGTTGCAGTGTAAGACTTGCTGTAATGCAGTTTCAGCTACAGAACACATTTTAAGATCAATACATCTAATCTTCAGTCAGCAGAAATTCATTTAAAAACATTCTTGTGTTCATCTGTCTTCATCTCCTCCATGTCACTCATTCACTGCTATTAATTTGATCCAAGGTGATAAATGGTTTGTGTGCCTAGCCCCTTCAAAGCCATCTCTCAGCTCTGTAAATGCTTTCTATTAATTGGAATCTGGGCTTTAATCATTCTACAGCCATGTGTGGAATAAGATCCATGTGTGGACACCAGAACAAATTCTATTCCCATTTGGTGCAGGTAATAGCATCAAGGCACACCATTGTGTAGTGTTATTCTAATCAATGCTGCATCCTTGAGAAGGACAGCTACTATGGTTTATTGTTTAAGAAGGAACTGCAGATGCTGGAAAATTGGTAGACAAAAATGCTGGAGAAACTCAGCGGGTGAGGCAGCATCTATGGAGCGAAGGAAATAGGCGACGTTTCGGGTCGAGACCCTTCTTCAGACTGATGTGGGGGTGGGGGGGGGGGGGGGCGGGAAAGAAGAAAGGAAGAGGCGGGGACTGTGGGCTGTGGGAGAGTTGGGAAGGGGAGGAGAAAGCAGGGACTACCTAAAATTGGAGAAGTCAATGTTCATACCGCTGGGGTGTAAACTACTCAAGCGGAATATGAGGTGCTGCTCCTCCAATTTATGGTGGGCCTCACTCTGGCCATGGAGAAGGCCCAGGACAGAAAGGTCGGATTCGGAATGGGAGGGGGAGCAGTTTGGTTATTGCGAACCGAGCACAGGTGTTGGGCGAAGCGATCGCCAAGCCTATGCTTGGTCTCATCGTACTATGGTTTAGTTCAGTTCAGTTTAGAGATACACCATGGAAACAGGCCCCTCGGCCCATCGAGTCTGCGTTGACCAGAGATCCCGCACACTTACACTATCCGACATACACCAGGGACAAATTACATTTTTACCAAGCCAATTAACCTACAAACCTGTACGTTTTTGGAGTGTGGGAGGAAACCGGAGATCCCGGAAAAAACCCACGCAGGTCACTGGGAAAATGTACAAACACTGTACAAGCAAGCATCCGTAATGTGGATCGAACCTGTGTCTCTGGCGCTGTAAGGCAGCAACTCTACTACTGCGCGACCATGCCACCCATTCTTGCTAACTATTTTTGAAGAAGGGTGTCTGGTTTAGAAGCCATTCAATGTCATCATTCATTGCAAATGTCTATAAAAATTAAAAATTACAGGAAGTTTTGCCAAGCAAAATAGTTCCCTCTCAAAATTATTTGGCAAAAATTCAGCTAATTTTCAGTCTGTAGAAACATCACCCATCCATGTTGCTGTAGTTTAGCTTAGTTTAGTTTATAGTCATATGTACCGAGGTACAGTGAAAAGCTTTTACTACGTGTTATCCGGGCAGCAGATAGACAATACATGATTAAAATCGAGCCATTTACAGTGTATAGATACATCATAAGGGAATAACATTTAGTGCAATAACATTCGGTTCCCATTCCTTCCCTCCAATGATGCTGCCTGTACTTCAAGCCAAAAAATCTGCAGGTGTTTTGAATGTGGGAGGAAACTGCAGCACCCGGAGAAAGCCCATGAGGTCACAGAGAGAATGTACAAACTCTGCACAGACAGCACATGTAGCCAGGGTCGAACCCGGGTCTCTGGCACTGTAAGGCAGCATCTCTACCGCTGTGACACTGTGCTGCCCGATTGTAATGCTTCAGTTCCATAGTGGGGACACATTTAATTTGAACTTCACATTAAATGTTGTTCCTGACCTGCTGAATCTACTTCATTTGTAGTTTAATCATAAACTGCAAACACCTTGTGTAATGGTTGCTTATTTTCAGATGCAAAATTTCTCCAAATTATCAGTTACCGGCATTTGAAAAACACATTTAACATCTCTGCAAAATCCTGCAAATCAAAGTCTCATCCGAAGGCAGAAATATAATACTAGGCTCTGTCTGTGACAGATTTTTAAATAACTATGTTTTCTCATATCATACATCTTCTCTAAACATCAAATAGATGAGAGCCCAGAGTCAATGAGAGAAAGGTTGACAAATAAACAAAGTGCTTCAGTGTGTAAATCATCAATGATTGCATCTGCCATTCAACATTTGTCTTGTTTCAAATTATCCATCACAACCAAAAAAACAGAATAAATTAAATATAGACACAAAAAGCTAGAGTAACTCAGCGGGACGGGCAACATCTCTGGAGAGAAGGAATGGGTGACATTTTGGGTTGAGACCCTTCTTCAGAAGCCTGGCACACAGATTTTGCTTGGGAGATAGGCTTCAGCAGGTCAGATGATAGGTATGTTACAATACTTACCTTCAGCGGCGCTGCAATTCTGTCACTGCCCGTGTGCGCGACTTTGGCGCCTTTGAGAGGGGGGCGGGTTTAAAATGCCGTTTTCTCCAGGCTGTTGAAATCGATGTTCGTCAGGGTGTTTAGTTGATGAAGAAAAATCGCTCCGACATTCGTTCCCTGGAGTTATTTTTAAACTGCGCTGGATAATTTAATTGCTAGAGTAAATTAAAAATCATCTTCTAAAGCTGTGAACGCAGACAGCGGGACGGATCTCACGTTTTGTAACATTACTCCAGGTAAGGTGATCATAAATCAGCTCTCAAACTTGTTGGGGAATACAAAGTTCATTCATAATGACAATGGGTTTAAAGTGAGGGGAGAAAGATTTAATAGGAACCTGAGGGGTAACTTTTTCATACAAAGGGTGATGGGTGTATGGAATTAACTGCCAGCGGAGGTAGTTGAAGCAGATACTATCACAACTTTAATGGCAATTTCAAACCGTTCCATTGTCATTACTGTGCAGACAGGAAGGAGTGAAACAAACCTATGCAGTCGATGAAAAAAAACAAATCTTCCAGTTTCATTTCCAGTTTCATTGATTTTTATTGAAGTTGTAAAAACAAAGAAGTGAACAAAAGCCAACCCTCTTTATTCTTATACAATTGTAGCTTTCCGTTCTTACTATCTGAACTGTCTGAGGAACGGTATCCCTTCTCTCCAGCCGGCTCCGGTCGATCTGACCACTCCCTGTGGTTTCACTAGCATCATCCTGATGTATGTCATGCCCATCTATGTATTAAAAACCCACCCCCAAGAGTTCAAAATAATTCTGCAAGAAATATCTAGACAAAATAATAAAATATGCTAACATTAACAAGCCTAAGCAAAAATGGCTCCAACAACAACTTTTAAAAAACATTTGGACAGGTACATGCATAGGATATATTTGGAGGGATAGGGGATAAATGCAGGCAGGTGGGAGTAGTGCAGATGGGACATGTTGGTCGGTGTGGGCAAGTTGGGCCAAAGGGCCTGTTTCTATGTTTGCATGACTATGACTATGAAAAGGAATCAGTCAGAAGAAGGGTCTCGACCCGATGCACAATCTTTTACGCAGAGTAGGTAAATCACCAACCAGAGGACAACCTAGTCACACAGAGGATGCTGGGGATATGGAATGAGCTGCCAGACGGGGTAGTTGGGACAGGTACCATAAACAACATTTAAAAGGCACAGGTGACCTAGCCATGTTCTTCAGAGATGCTGCCTGACCTGCTGAGTTGCTCCAGCACTTTATGTCCTTTTGGCAAACATAGCAGGACCAAATGGCCTCCTCCTGTACCTATTTTCTAAAGCAACCCGAGAGTGCTGCTTCAAAGACCGAAGAACGTTTAGCATTCTTTTAAACTAAATTATTGGAAGGTAAGTGACTTGCAAGCGAGGACAGTGCGAGTGATCTTTATGCCAGTCAGGGATTGCTACAATGTCTTATGGCATCTGGATATCTGAAAGGATATAATGACAATCTTTTTCTTGTGAACGGTCACAATAGCTGGTGTTTTGTCGGCAGCCACAACAGCTAGTTTCACACAGTAAACTCCATCGGCGAGTTCTGACATGGGATACATTGCTTCCCTGGTTGAGCATGGAGGCCAGGATTAGAAATAACACCGTGTTCAAAAACCACGCCACACTCCCTCTGCACTCCCACACAACACCTGATGTTCTGGAATAGAACGACACGGTGCGAGAAATAATTGCAAATCATTTTGGTCGAATAACTAAATTGTAAGATTGAGCCTATAATTTCTAGAATTTGTGATTGCTTGATTGAAGAGGTGGTACACTGGGCACAGCGGTAGAGTTGCTGCCTTACAACGCCAGAGACCCTGGTTCGATCCTGTCTATGGATGCTGTTTGAACGGAGTTTGTACCTTCTCCCTGTTACCATGTAGGTTTTCTCTGGATACTTTAATTGCCACCCACAATCCAAAGACGTACAAGTTTGTAGGTTAAAATGGCTTCTGTAAAGTTGTCCCTAGTGAATCTGATAGTGCTAGTGTACGGGGTGATTGCTGGTCGGTGAGGACTCCGTGAGCAAAAAGGCCTGTTTCCTCGCTGTGACTCTTAAGGTCTTAAAGATTTATGTTATTTCACTTTCATGTCTGCTCCATACACTAGGGGTAATCTTCCAGAGGTCCATTAACCTACAAACATGGACCCATAGTCAGAATTGAA
The DNA here is from genome assembly GCF_028641065.1 of Leucoraja erinaceus. Lineage (NCBI taxonomy): Eukaryota > Metazoa > Chordata > Chondrichthyes > Rajiformes > Rajidae > Leucoraja > Leucoraja erinaceus. The sequence goes on from NC_073384.1 coordinate 40,349,209, forward strand.
CCTGGTCTCTGGCGCTGTAAGGCAGTGGCTCTACCGTTGCACCACTGTGCCACCCGTATGCGCCTCTATGACTATGTTGAACATGAATATAAAAATCCAATGTCCAATTTTCATAAAGTTATTAACTAAAAGCCAAGCACTTTGACAAAAGGTTAATGAAGAAATAATGAAAGTTAGCGAAAGTGGCATTACAAGTAGTTAGGGTGGTAAACAAGGCATTTGGTTGATACATTGTCTATTCTTCAGTCAGGGTAATGAATATAAAAGTTAGGACGATATGTTACAGTGTACAAGACATGAGTGAGAATAAATTTAGAGTATTGTGTTCAGTTGTGGTCACCGTGCTATAGAAAGGATATCTTTGCTGGAAAGAGTGCAGAGAAAAAGTATAAAGATGTTGCCATCACTCGAGGGCCTGAGCTATAGGGAGAGGTTGAGCAGGCTCGAACTTTATTCCTTGGAATACAGGAGGCTGAGGGGTGATCTTATACAGTCGAGGAGTATGAGGGGAATAGATAAGGTAAAGGGGAATAGATAAGGGAAATATTTAATTGGAATCTGAGGGACAATGTTTTTCACTCAGATGGTGATGGGTACAGAGGAGGTAGTTGAGGAAGGTACAATAACAGCATTTAAAAGACCCCTGAACTGGTACATCAAAAGAAAAGGTTTAGGGGAATTAGATACAGGATCATGAGTGGAATAGGTTGGGTAAATGCGCAGTGTCTCTTGCCCAGAGTGAGGGAACCGAGGAACCAGAAGACATACGTTTAATGTTGGGGGGGGATTTAATACGAACCTGAGGGGTAACATTTTTACATAAAGGGTGGTGGATTTATGAAATGTGCTGCCGGAGAAAGCAGTTGCGGCAGGTACGTATCGTGCCATGGATAGGACAGGTTTAGAGTGATATGGGCCAAACACAGGCAGGTGGGACTAGCGTAGATAGGACATGTTGGTCGGCGTGGACAAGATGGGCCAAAGAGCCAGTTTCCACGCTGTGTGATTCTATGACTATGATATGGGCCAAGTGCGGGCGAATGAGCTAAGATTGGGCACCTTGGTCGGCATGGATGAGTGGCCTGTTTCCGTGCTCTGTGACTATGAAAGTCTTCTCATTAGCATGAACAACATGGATTCAAGCTTTGTAAACTATTTCAGGTCAGAATATGATTTGTTACTCTGTAGATAAGCAATTAAAGACCAAACTGCCTTCCTTCGCTTCTGCATTTTCTATTGTTACTTTGGGTCCGGTGACGTTTCGCCTACTTAATAAAACTAGCTCTCTTTTATGCTTTGAAGACAACAGGTTCAATGTTTATTAATCAGGCGTTGGTTTCAAAATTGAGTAGGTGGATCAGCCTCGGGGAAAGCAAGTGGGCAAAGTTCATCAGCTGACATGTATAATTAACTGTGATTTATGACCCACCGGAATCATCTTCACACACCACCGGCCGTTGAATGCCAAATCAAAGCATTCAGAGCCAAGCAGAGAATTCTACACAGAATTAGAAGTAAATTCTTCGGGAAACTTTTGCAGGACCTGCTCACCATTCAGACTGGTCTTTTCAGCTAATAAAAACACAGCTCTACCGTTTCATAGCCTCCAACCAATATATTCTGCAGATTTAAAGAGGGAAATGGTACATTGTCATCCACTCTCAAGCATTGGGGACTGATCTCTGTACTCCCACATCCTAATCCTTGTTTCTTTTCCCTGCATAATTAATGTATAAACTCTGTTTTATTTTGATTAGTTTTGTTTAGTTTATACATGTCACATTGGCCTTCATCAGTCATAGTATTGAGTATAGAAATTGGGAGGTTATGTCGCAATTATATTAGATATTGGTGAGGCCACATTTAGAGTAATGTGTTCAGTTTTGGTCACTCTGTTACAGGAAAGATGTTGTCAAGCTGCAAAGGATGCAGTGGATGTTGCCATTTACGTGGATGTTGCCAAGATTTGAGGGCCTAAGCTAGAGGGAGAGGTTAATCAGTGTGAGCAAGTTGGATCGAAAGGCCTGTTTCCACGCTGTATGACTATTTATGACTCTAGTTTAATTTAGTTTCATTTATTGTCACGTGTACAGAGGTATAGTGAAAAGCTGTGTCGGAAAGAACTGCAGATGCTGGTTTATACCGAAGATGGACATAATATGCTGGAGTAACTCAGCGGGTCAGGCAGCATTTCTGGAGAAAAAGGGTTGGAACCCTTCTTCAGAATTTTTGTTGCATGCAATCCAGTCACCGGAAAGACTATCGATTATTATAATCGAGCCGTCTACAACGTATAGATACAGGATAAAGGGAACAATGTTTAATGACGATAAAGTCCAGTAAAGTCCGATTAAAGATGGTGTTCAAGGGTCTCCAATGAGGTATATAGTAGCTCCGGACCGCTCCCTAGTTGTTTGTAGGTTGGTTCAGTCGCCTGATAACAGCTGGGAAGAAATTGTCTCTGAATCTGGCGGTGCGTGTTTTCACACTTCTGTACCTCTTACCTGATGGGAGGGGGGAAAAGAGGGAGTGACCAGGGTGAGACTCGTCCTTGATGATGCTAGTGACCTTGCTGAGGCAGCATGAAGAATTTGGAGAGGCAGTTGGCGAATCTGTCAAAAGTGCTTGTCATTTCAGTGGTCTATAGTGTAGAGGGAGGTGTGAAATGTGGACTTTGGCTTCAAGGTTTTAAATACGGGGGGTGTGTGGAGATCACAATTTTTTGCCTCTCGTGAAAGCCTTCTGGGAAAACTTGTATTGTATGTGATACAGGAGCAGCCAGACCTGATGACTGGGCAATAACATTTATCATAAAGGGTCATGTGAATGCACAGTCTTTTGCCCAGAGTAGGAAAATTAAGAACTAGAGGACAAAGCTTTAAGGTGAGAGGTGAAAGAGTTAATAGGAACCTGAGAGGCAACATTTTCACACAGAGGGTAATGGGTATATGGTACGAGCTGCCAGAGGACATAAAGTGTTGGAGTAACTCAGCGTGTCTGGCAGCATCTCTGGAGAACATGGATTGGTGATGTTTCAGGTTGGGACTGATGGAGTAATGGTCAGATAAAAAAGACAAACCAAATAGGCTTCCTTATCATTAGGTTTTCTGTGTCAACAGTGCATTGCCTCTGCTTATTTAATATTTGCCACCTTTAGTGAACTTGTAACAGTCAAATGATTAATTACAGGACGGGTGATATATTATTTGAGCAATTAAATGTGCCTCAAAGAAAAGCTGCAGAATGAATCAATTTAAGATTAATGAACTAAAGAGATTAATTCTTCTGTTGTAATAGATAGAGGAATGTTCATACAAGGGTGGAACATTAAACAGCACAGGAACAGACCCTTCGGCCCATAATGTCCATGCCAAACGTGAAGCTAGATCCTGATCTTATCTCACTTCCAGCTCTTCATCCCCCCCAACCCCCCCCCCCCCCCCCCCCCCCACCCCATACCCCCCCCCCCCCCCCCTCCCCCTCCCCCCCCCATCCCTCTGACTCTGAGTTACTCCAGCATGTTGGTATAAGCCAGCATCTGCAATTCCTTGTTTCTACATTTGGACTAATCTACTCTGACTGCATTACATCCAGATCCCTCCATTGCATGGGACTATGGCCGTGCTTAACAAAGGGCGGGTAGACCTGAATTAAAAGGTTTGCAGTGTCATCCCCCAATGCTGTGTTGCATTGGGATCTAAGAACTGGGTCAAACATAATTTGGTGTTAAATTATATTGTAATAGGCTGCTGTAGGAAATATTTGACCACCACAAAGTTCATAACAGGGGAGACATTTACAGTGCAGTTTGAAATTAAATATTAAAGTCTGCAATTATGATTTTATTTTCTTAATACCAAACAGGAAATCTCTCCCTGTGACCCCAGACCTGTTGATTAACGTCTTTCAAAAGAATATAGAGATATAACTGGTTCAATGCCAGAACAAGATCATATTTTATATTTTGAAAACAGGCAGACAAGGTCAGATGCTTTATCGGCCGTGATGGTTTCTATCCCATTAATGAAACTGCTAAGCTCTGGGGATTCAGGGAAAGCCTTGGGAATATAATAGGAAACTAGCTGAAGGACAGGAAACAAAGAGCTTTCAATGAAAGATTATACTGGTGGGAGAGTGGTGTTTGTGGAGTCCTTCTGGGTTCAGTGATAGGCCAATTGCTGCTCCTAATTTACTCAGAGAACATGGATATCAATGCCAAGTGATTATTGGTACTGGTATAAGTCTGGTTTCTTATAATCATGTCTACTGAGTTTAGTATTATTTAGTTTAGTTTATTGTCACATGTACTGAGGTAGAGTGAAAAGCTTTTGGTGCATGCTAACCAGTCAGTGGAAAGACTATACATTATTACAATCCACAGTCCACAGTGTACAATAACGGGAATAATGTTTAGTGCAAGATAAAATCCAGTAAAGTCCGATTAAAGACAGTCTGAGGGTCTCCAGTGATGTACATAGTAGTCCAGGACCACTCTCTAGTTGTGGATAAGATAGTTCAGTTGCCTGATGGCAGCTGGGAAGAAACTGTCTGTGAATCTGGAGGTGTGCTTTTTGAAATTTACGTACTTCACCTTTCAACACAAAACATTTCACCGTACCTCACTACATGTGACAATAAACCTAACAGGTTTCTCTCATTGAGTCAAACAGCATGGAAACAGGCCCTTTGGCCCGACTTGTCAATGCAGACCAAAATGCCCCATCTACACTAATCCCGCCTGCCTGCATTTGGCCCATATCCCTCTAAACCCATCAAATCCATGTACCTGTCTAAATGTTTCTTAAACATTGCGATAGTACCTGCCACAACTACCTCCTCCAGCAGCACATTCCATACACCTACCACTTTTTATATTAAAAAGTTGCTTCCCAAGTTTCAATTAAATCCCCCCACCTCACCTTAAACACATGTTATCTACTGTCCTGACTTGGAACTATAATAGCATTGCTGAATCTAACTTCAGCAATTCATTTCTCATCAGCACAGCAGGGGCATTACCATAATCAAGCAACTCCTGACACCAATTACAGTTGAAGAATGTCGTTACATTGATAAGGATATGAATTACAGGCAATCACTGGAGATTGACATCTGTTAGTTCTCCATTGTCTGCAAAGTCACAGTTTCTCCACTCTATTGCACCTGTGGACATTATGTTGTAGGAGGTGATGGCGTCCGAGAGCTGCCACCGCTGTCGAGCGTCCATCTGTGACTCCATCTATACAAAGGAACTGCAGATGCTGGTTCAGACCGAAGATGGAATTAAAGAGCCAGAGTAACTCAACGTGTTGGGCAGCATCTCCGGAGAAAAAGGGAGGGTGACGTTTCGGATCGGAACCCTTCTTCAGGCTGAGGGTGGTGGGTGTATGGAACGAGCTGGTTAAAGTAGTTGAGGGAGGTACTATCGCAATGTTTAAGAAACATTTAGACAGGTACATGGATAGGACAGGCTTAAGGGGATATGGATCAAACACAGGCAGGTGGGAATAGTGTTTAAGAAGGAACTGCAGATGCTGGAGAATCGAAGGTACACAAAAAAGCTGGAGAAACTCAGCAACAGCAACTCAGCAACCCTTTAGAAGGGTTTCGGCCTGAAACGTTGCCTATTTCCTTCGCTCCATAGATGCTGCTGCACCCCCAGGTGGGAATAGTGTTGGCCAGCGAGGGCAAGTTGGCCTGGAGAGCCTGTTTCCATGCTCTATGACAGTATCATCTATGTATGACTCTATAGTTGCTGGCTGTTTCTGCATTACTTAGGCAGTTGATCAGCCACTGCTTGTCTTGTTGTGGTGGGCAGTCACTATGGGATACATCACTCAACAGCCCAACCATGCTGGGTGCATCTCTAGATGGGTCATTTAACTGTGATTTTATTGCTTTATTGTTTTGTTTTAGCCCCACATGGTGCCCAATTACACAGCAGCGAGCTGTTTGTTTATTGTGACATGTGAGGGTCACTTCTGTTCAGTTATAATGTGTTGTCTATGAGTGTTAGTTTTCAATGCCATTGACTGGTCATTTGTAACCCAATATGCAGCCACTCGTAAAGTAGAAATTGATCAATCACATCCATTTGAATTTGTAGTGCCTTTACTGTATATAAACACCCCATGGTGCTTGGTCAGAGATGCTGCCTGACCCGCTGAGTTACTCCAGCATTTTTTGTGTCTATCTTCACTATAAACAGCCCATGATCTTGATGGATCAGTGGAAAGTTGGCACATGTTGACTACTGTGTATCGTTCCCAGGTTGTTACATTCCTTTGTCGTTGGATACTGGCACATTCATAAGTTCATCAGACGGCAGGATCTGAATCAGTCCATTCGGCCCATCGAGTCTGCTCTGCCATTCAATCATGGCTGATCTAACTTTCCCTTTTGACCCCATTCCCCTGCCTTCTCCCTGTAATCGTTGACACCCTGACTAATCAAGGGGGTACTAATCAATTCCTTGCTATTGATCCAACCGTCGGAAGCCAAGCATTCTGCTATCTGTGACCCCAAATCCCTTCCTCACTTAAATTCCTTTCTGAAACCAATCTTTTTGATCACATCCCTGTATATCTCCTCCATTATCCTGGCTAGTCTGCATTTATATAATGTCGTATTACATGAAACATAGACCATTACAGAACAGTAACAGGCTCTTCAAACAACAACGGCCATGCCAGGTTAAACAAATCTTCTCTACTTACACATGATCCAATACCCTACATTTCTATGCAGATGTATCCATCTGAAAGCATCTTAAATGCCACTATCATATCTGCCTCCAACATCATCCCCAGCAGCGTGTTCCAGGCACCCAGCAGTCTCCGTGTAAGAAAACTTGCCCAGCACATCACCTGTAGTCTATGCCCCCGGGTCTTTGACATCTGCTCTCTATCCTATCCATGTTTATATCATAATTTTACGGGTGCTGTCTGTACGGAGTTTGTAAGTTCTCTCCGTGACTGGATTTTCACCAGAATCTCCAGTTTCATCCCACACTCCAAAGATGTACAGGTTTGTAGGCTAAGTGGCTTGGTATAATTGTAAATCGTCCCTAGTGTGTGTAAGATAGCGTCAGTGTGCGGGGATCGATGGTCAGCACGGACTTGGTGGGCCGAAGGGCCTGTTTCTGCGCTGTATCTCTAAATTAAACGAAACCTCCGCCGCTCCTGAGGAAATAATCCAAGTTTGTTCAACATCACCGTGGGGATGTGAAGTTAAACAACCTCACAAGTTGTTCGACCTCAAGATGGATGGCATGGTAGTGCAGTAGTAGAGTTGCTGCCTTAAAGTGGCAGAGACCTGGGTTTGATCCTGACTACGGGTGCTGTTTGTAAGGAGATTGCACGTTCTCCCTGTAACGGGGTACTGATTTTGGATGATCAGCCATGATCATATTGAATGGTGATGCTGGCTCGAAGGGCCGAATGGCCTACTCCTGCACCTATTTTCTATGTTTCTATGTAACTGCATGGGTTTTCTCCGGGTTCTCCGGTTTCCTCCCACATTCCACAGATGTGCAGGTTTGTAAGTTAATTGGCCTCTATAAATGGTCCCTTGTGTGGAATAGAACTAGTGTATGGGTGACTGCTAGTCATCATGGCCTTGATAGCCTGAAGGGCCTAATTCCATGCTGTATCTCTAACCTAAACGAACTACATTTTCATCCAGCATCTGGCTCTGTCTTAAATTGTTCTTTGTTCGGGTTTTGCTGGCTGTCACCATCGCTCTACATATTTATTATTTTGTTCCGACAACATTGACAGCGTAGGAAAGCTTGGCATCACTGGCTCTTGCCTTGATAGTTCGAGCTCGCTTGGCATACACTCTATGTTTCTACATCAGTACCAGTCCAAATAGGGTCATGTACACATGTAGCATGCAAACAGGCCCCTCGGCTCAACTTGTCCATGTCAACTAAGATGCCCCATATAAGCCAGTTCCATATACCCGTATGTGGCCCACATCCCTCTAAACCTTACTCCATGAACCTTTCCAAGTTTCTTTTAAATTCTGTTATAGGACCTGCCTCCACTAACTCCTCTGGTAGTTTGTTTCATAAACCAACACCCTCAGAATGAAAAAATTGCTCGTCAAATTCCTATTAAATCTTTCCCCTCTCACCTTAAAGCTAAGTCCCCTGGGTTCTTGAGTCCCCTAGCTTGGTTAAAGACTGTGCATCGGGTGCTATCTTTACGGAGTTTGCACGGTCTCCCTGTGATGCATGGGTTTTCTCCGGGTGCTCCGGTTTCCTCTGACATTAGTTTGGTTTAGTTTAGAGATACAGCACGGAAACAGGCCCTTTGGCCCACCAACTCCATGTTGATCAGTGATGCCCGCACACTAACACTATCCTACACACTAAGGACAATATATAATTTTTGCCAAGCCAATTAGCCTACAAACCTACATGTCTTTCGAGTGTGGGAGGAAACCATAGAACCCGGAGTAAACAGGAGCAGTTCAAGGGGAGAACGTACAAACTCCGTCCAGACGGCACCTGTAGTCAGGATCGAATCTTGGGTCCTTGGCGCTGTGAGGCAGCAACTCTACCGCTGTGCCACTGTACCAAGCACATCCCAATCCCACATCCCAAAGACGTGCAGGATTGTATTGTAGATTAATTGGTTTCTGTAAATGGTCCCTCGTATGGAGGATAAAACTAGTGTATGGGTGATCGCTGGTCGGCAGGGACTTGGTGAGACGTTGGGCCTGTTTTTATGTTGCATCTCTAAACTAAACTAAATTAAAATAATCCAGAATGCTTCCAAAGTGCTGCTGGTTCAGTGCAGTTCATTGACATTTTGTGATGGGAATTGTGACTCAAAGACCACAGACCATGTTAGTCTTGCACCTCACACAACCAGAGGATATCCCTCCCATCTGATTGACGGAGGTTAAACCATTTCCCAATGGTGAAATGTGTTGACACCAAATGTTCGTCTCAGAGGGCTGACTGATGTGAGCAACATCACATTGATGCATGACAAGAAATCTTGTATGTATAGGAAGGAACTGCAGATGCTGGTTTATACCAAAGTACTGGAGTAACTCAGTGGGCCAGGCAGCATCTCTGGAAAAAGAAGGATGGGTGATGTTTCATGCCAGAACCCTTATTCAGAAGTCTTGCATGTTTAGCATTGTAACGTTTTGTTGTAAATTGTCTCTTTGTAACAGAGTAAACAGGGAGAGACAACTTTGTTTAGCAGAAAAGTAAACAACATAGATTTTAGTGTAAGGTACACAAAAAAGCTGGAGAAACTCAGCGGGTGCAGCAACATCTATGGAGCGAAGGAAATAGGCAACGTTTTGGGCCGAAACCCTTCTTCAGACATAGATTTTAGTTTAGTTTATTGTCACATGTACCATGGTATCGTGAAACGCTTTTTGTTCCGTGCTAACCAGTCAAAGAAAGACTATACATGATTATAATCGAGCCCTTCGCAGTGTATAGATAGAAGAGTGCAGAGATTGTAATGAATGATCTGCAGAATCCAGTATAAATTGAAGATAGACACAAAATGGCTGGAGTTACTCAGCGGGACAGGCAGCACCATTGGAGAGAAGGAATGGGTGATGTTTCGGGCCGAGACCCGACACGTCACCCATTCCTTCTCTCCAGAGATGCTGCCTGTCCCGCTGAGTTACTCCAGCATTTTGTGTCTATCTTCAATTTAAACCAGATTCTGCAGTTCTTTCCCACACATTTTGTAATGAATGATTGCAGATCCACTTTTGGCACCAGCATGTAGAGAGTCGCTAGCTTGAGCACCATCTTGGAACATCTCGGACATTTTAAGCAGAACTAGAGGGCATTAAGGAATATTTTTGCTGAAGATAAAATCTCATGCAGTCTAAAACTTACTGCCCCAAATGATGGGGAAACAGATGCCCTCCTATATTTATGTTTAGCTTTATTATTGCCACGTGTACCAACTTTTTGTTTGCTTGCACCTAATCAGATCAGATAATACTATACCTGAGTACAAGCAAGCCAAACACAACGGATAGAACAAAGAGAAAAATACTAGAGTGCAGAATATAGTTTCCTGGCATTATAGCATAACAGCTTTAGAGAAAACGACCAGTGTTTGCAATGAGGTAGATTGGCAAATCAAGATTAGACTAAATCCTAGCTTATGTAAGGAGCATTCAGGGGTTGTCAGGGTTATGGGGAGAAGGCAGGAGAATGGGGTTGAGAGGCAAGATAGATCAGCCATGTTTTAATGGTGTAGTAGACTTGATGGGCCAAATGGCCTAACTTCTGCTCCTTTCACTTATGAACAAATGAACCATTCAGCAGCCTGATAACCAAGGTGGAAGATGCTGTTCCTGAGTCTGGCATGATGTACTTTCTAGCTTCTGTACTTTCTGCCCAAGAGGAATAGGGAGAAGAGGATTGACTTTGATGGAAATGGTCCTTGATTATGTTGGCTGCCTTCCCAAGACAGTCGGCAGTGCAGATGGATCATTTGCCAAGTTTGGTCGAAGCGATGGACTGGGCTACATCAACAACATTGAAAAATTACCTGTATCTTTGAAGAGCTGTAACCCGCAGGGCTGTGCACTGATAACTAGCAGTGAAAAGATACTAAATAGGTCCATGTTTGGTTAGAGTAGACATGAGAGGTTGTATGACTTCCTCATGATTTGGTTTGACACTGCCAATGTTAATACTGGGTGCAGATCTGGAAACTTGTCAATTGGCCACAAAGAACATTCCTCCTGCTTTCAATTGAAATAAGTCCAAGTCTCATTCTGTCCAAAACAAATATCACTGTAATAACTATTGTCCCGTTTCCATAAGCCCCTTCATTCTCTCACTGTTGCAGTTTTATTCAAAGATTGACATTTCTGCTCTCCAGAGCTGTTTGTCAAAATGTCTAGCCGTTTGATTATTAGTTAGTTTAGTTTATTGTCATATGTACCGAAGTACAGTGAAAAGCTTTTGCTGCATGCTAATCAGTCAGCAGAAAGACAATACATGACTACAATCGATCCATTTACAGTGTATAGATACTTGATAAAGGAATAACATTTAATGCAAGATAAAGCCAGCAAAGTCCAATTAAGAATAGACTGAGGGTCCATAATGAGGTAGATAATAGTTCAGGTTTGCTCTCGAGTTGTTGGGAGGATGGTTCAGTTGCCTGATAACAGCTGGGAAGAAACTGTTCCTGAATCTGGAGGTTTGCGTTTTCACAATTCTGTCCCTGATGCCCAATGGGAAAGGGGAGAAGAGGGAGTGATTATGCTGGTGGCCTTGCTGAGGCAGCGTGAAGTGTAAATGGAGTCAATGGAAGGGAGGTTGGTTTGTATGATGGTCTGGGCTGTACTTCGATACATGTGACAATAAACTAAATTAAAACTAACTCAGCTGGTCAGGCAGCATCCCTGGAGAAAATGGAGAAAATAATATTCCCCAGAGGGGTGGCGCAGTGGTAGAGTTGCTGCCTAACAGCGCCAGAGACCCAGTTTTGATCCTGAGTACGGGTGCTGTCTGTATGGAGTTTGTGCATGTATGGAGTCGCCCCATGCCCTGCATTGCTTTTCTCCGGGTGCTCCGGTTTCCACCCACACTCCAAAGACTTACAGTTTTGTAGGTTAATTGGCTTCAGTAATATTGTAAAATAGTAAATTGTGTAGGATAGTGTTGGTGTGCGGGCATCACTGATTGGCTTGGACTAGGTGTCGAAATGGCTTGTTTCCCCACTGTATCTCTAAACTGAACTGAACTAAACCCGCTGAGTTACCCCAGCATTCTGTGTCTATCCTGTTCCTATTTTCTTGTCATTGCCAATTGCTGGCAAATTCTAATCCAGGAAAAGGACAACTTTTTCTGCATATTCAGTGGCTGGCTAATCAAGCAGACACGATGATATAATGACAGGTTTCATCACTTATAATTCCCCGCTTTGTGCCAACGTGCAATGTAATTGTTGAGCTATCAAGCTTGAGGCTTGGTGCAATTAAAATAAGTGGCATCACTGCTACTGCAGTCCTACCACTGCCAGTAAAAAAAATGATTAAAATAAATTGCAACAAAAACTCGGCAGATTAGAGAGTGTCTCACCCATCTCCATCTTGACACCCTTTTCTCAACCAGTGCACAGCACTGTGATAGATCTGTCAGCTTCACGATTGCATCTGTCATTCCAGCCAATGTTGGTTGGAGTCACAGCTCTTTGAAACACACTTGATTGGTTGTACACAAAATAAATACATTTCAATTTTCTTGTATCAAGTGTGGGCTTGCAGTGGTGGGGTGGTGGACACTATCCTACACACTAGGGGACAATTTACAATTCTTGCCGAAGCCAATTAACGTACAAACCTGTACATCTTTGGAGTGTGGGAGGAAAATGAAGCACCCGGGGAAAACACACGCGGTCACGGGGAGAATGTGCAAACTCCATACAGACAGCACCCGTAGTCAGGATCCAATCTGGGTCTCTGGTGCTGTGAGGCAGCAACTGTAGCAGTTTAGTTTAGTTTATTGTCACGTGTAACGAGATAGAATAAAAATAGGCCCTTTGAGCCAGCACCGCCTTTCAATATGATCATGGCTAATCATCTAAAATCACTAAATCTAACTCACTAAAGGTACGGAGAAAAGTTTTTTGTCAGGTGCTATCCAGTCAGCAGAAAGACAATGCATGATTACAATCAATCCATTTGCAATGCAGATACATGATAAGGGAATTGCATAAGGAGTAGCATTGTGCCACAGTGCCGCCCTCTAATATGCCTGTAAAGCTGCAGCAAGTAAGAATTTCTTGTTTCCAATCTCGGTTCTTGTGAGAATCAGGAAACACTCCTGACTCTGTTGATTATATTGTGTAGTTTTTCCTCACTAAAAGGGCAGCACAGTGGTGCAGTGGTAGAGTTGCTACCTCTCAGCGCCAAAAACCCGTGTTCGATCCTGATGACGGTTGCTGTCTCTACAGAGTATGTACGTTCTCCAAGTGTCAACATGCGTTTTCTCCGGGTGCTCCAGTTTCCTCCCACGTTCCAAAGACGTGCAGGTTTGTGGATTAAATGCCCTCTGTCATTTGTCCCTAGTGTGTAGGATAGAAAAATTGTATGGGTGATCGCTGATCGGCGCAGACTCAGTGGGCCGAAGGGCCTGTTTGCTCACTTTATCTCTAAATTTTAGACTCTAAAAAAGCAGAGATCGGGGCAAAGGGGAAATATTGTGCGTAATACCTTGGCATCAGAGGATAATACAATAGTGCTAAAGAAAGCTTGAAACCTTCGCAGCACTGAAAGGAGGCCAAAAGCTTTTTCTCATCCATATCAATCTTTTGATCAGCTAATCAATGATACCCAATTTATTTTGGCTTCACTCCTCAAACTTTTATCCTCGGCTCATTCTTGTTATATTGGCCTTATCCCTTTCATCTTCTATTCTAATTTAAAAACAACCTCATTAAAAATAATTATGTTTCCCGCCTCTGTCGATCAGATAAATCCTATCCGAACTGATTTGGCTAATTATAGCTCGTTGTGAAAACACTGCGATTACTGTCAAACAAATCCTTAACAACTGCACCAAAGAAGAGTTTGTAAGCTTCAGCACCCGGAGAAAAGAGGGACATTAATGCCTAAATTTGGCTCAAATTGTTTTTGCATCAATTAATTTAGTTTGTTTTGGCATTTACTCCATGCTTCTCCTCTCAGAGGCTTCACAGTTAACTACTTATTGACAATTAGTGTCATACAATGTGGAAACAGACCCTTCGGCCCAACTTGCCCACGCCGACTAACATGTCCCATCCAAACTAGTCCCACATGCCTGCTTTTGGCCCATCTCCCTCTAAACCTATCCTATCCATGCACCTGTCTAAATGTTTCTTAAAAGTTGCAATAGTACCTGCCTCAACTACCTCCTCTGGCAGCTCATTCCATACAACCACCATCCTTTATGTAAAAAAAGTTACCCCTCTGGTTCCTATTGAATCATTCTCACCTCACCTTCAACATATGTCCTCTGGTTCTTGATTCACATACTCTGGGAAAAAGTCTCTGTGCTCTTTCCCAATCTATTCCACTCAAATCGTAGGTAAGTCAAAATCGTTCACTGTCCTTGTAATCCTGACTGAGCAAATTTGGCATTACGCAAGAAGACACAAAGTGCTGGAGTAACTCAGAGGGTCAGGCATCATCTCTGGGGAAAATGGATAGGTGACGTTTCGGGTTGGGACCCTTCTGATTGATTATAGGGTGGGGCGGAAAGAAAGCTGGAATAGAGGAGGGACAAGCCAAAGTCTGGCAGATAATGGGCGGATACCGGTGAGGAGGGTCTTTCGATGGTTGGACAAAGGCCAGAGATGAAACACAGAAGGTTTGAGGCAAAAGGATTGAAGAGTTACGAATTGTGAAGCTCAAAGAAGGAATGGTGGAAGGGGAGGAAGAAGAGAGAAATAGGTGCAAGTCCAGATGGGACATAAGGGGGGAGGGGGAGGGGGGTATATACAGGTGGAAAGGAGAGCGGGGAAGTTGATGAATTAATACGTTTATTGTCATTGCACAATACTGTGCAACAAAATTCCATTACATCTCCTCCGGTTTAAAAAATAAATAAAAAAATAAAAATAAAAATACAAACACGACAACCATTGACACATATGTACACTTATTAGTAAAATAATAAATAAGTATTTAAAAAGAATTTAAAAGAATTTGGCGGCATTTCTTGGAATTACATTTTGCTTCCCCAACGTTCTCTGTTGGAATTAAGCTATTTTATCGCACATGGGTAGAAACTATTTTTTAGTCTACCGGTGCGAGCCTTCAGAGACCTGAATCGCCTCCCAGAGGGTAGCAGAGTGAAAAGGTGGTTGGCAGGGTGGGATGTGTCCTGCTTGATATTTGTGGCCCGGCGCAAGCATCGGACCCTATATATATCATCCAAGGAGGGCAGTTGGGCGTTTGTAATGCTCTGTGCAGTTTTTATAATTCCCTGCAGCGCCCTCCTCTCAGCCACAGTACAGCTAGCAAACCACACCAGGATTCATAGAAGAGGATACTTTCCACGGCACATCGGTAGAAGGACAGCAGCAGCGGCTGTGAGATGTTTGCTCTCCGCAGAGACCTCAGGAAATACAGCCGCTGATGTGACTTCTTCACGAGAGTGACGGTGTTCATTTGCCATTTGAGGTCCTGGGAGATGTTTATTCCCAGGAACCTAAAGCCAGTGACTCTCTCCACCATGTCTCCTTTGATGTATAAGGGAGCAGGTTCCTCTCCTCTTCCTCCTGAAGTCAACAACCAGTTCTTTTGTCTTTGATGGGTTGAGTACCAAGTTGTTTTTGGTACACCAGACAGTCAGTTTTTGGACTTCATCCCTGTAGGCAGACTCGTCGTTGTTGTTTATCAGTCCCACCACAGTTGTGTCGTCCGCAAACTTGATGATCCTGTTTGTACTGTGTGTTGGTATACAGTTATAAGTGTATATTGTATACAAGATGGGACTCAGCCCACAACCTTGTGGCGGTTATGCAGTTACATAAAATTGGAGAATTCAATGTTTATACCATTGGGTTGTAAGCTACCCAATGTAAGCTATAAGAGGTGTTGTGGCACTGGAGGAGGCCCAGAACTGCAAGGTCAGTTTGTGCATGATGGTGCAAATGGCAGCATTTATCTTTAAAATTCAGTAATAACCTGCAGGCTGGAGTTGTCAATTTGCCTGTTCTGGACCAAGAGTCTGAAAAAAGGTCTTGATCCAAAATGTCACCTATCCATGTTCTCCAGAGATGCTGTCTGAACTGCTGAGTTAGTCCAGCACTTCATGTCCTTTTGTGTATTAACCAGCATCTGCATTTGTTTGTTTCTACTGCTCATACAATGAGAATTTGTTACTCGGTTATAGCAGACAATCGGCAATAACGGACATCTCTCCTCCCCCGGTGGTCTGTTAGAACAATATTTGATTGTATGTAATGTATAGTAAGATGATTACTGAATTGTATGCAAAAAAATAATTTCACTATACCTAGCTACAGAAGTTCATATGTTTTTGGAGCAGAATAAGGTAATTTGGCCCATCAAGTCTACTTCACCAGTCAATCGTGGCTGATGTATCCTTTCTTTTCAACCCCATTCTCTTGCCTTCTCCCCATAACCCCTGACATCTGTATGTGTCAACAAAGTACTATTGAACCAATACCAATTTCACTGCAATTAAATTCTTCCTGTCTCAGGTATGGAGGCTGGGGCTCTTTATATCAGAAGCATTTCTGTGTTGTTAATTTTCCAAAACAAATGCAATTTTCAAGCATAGATTGATTGCAAAAGTAAGGCCTTTGTGGTATCGTAGAAACAAAGAACTGCAGATGCTAGTTTATACCAAAGATGGACACGCTGTGCTGCAGCATCTCCAGTCTGACGAAGGGTTCCGACCCGAAACATCACCCATCCTTTTTCTCCAGAGATGCTGCTGGAACCGCTGAGTGACTCCAGCACTTTGTGTCTGCCTTTGTGATATTGCTCATCTTACAAACTTGTTAATCTGCCACTAAAACATTTGGCAGTAGGATACGCAAGATTGCCTCTGCATTCTCCTGATTCCCGTGCCTCAGCTAACAAAGCGGTCACATATTTTTAAATGTTTTCCTTCAAGAGTTGCCTGTGAGCTTGTGATCCTGCTACTTAGTCCTTGGCAAAGAATCGGGCTACTGAATCCAATGCAATGCTATAAGGCAATGTTTAGAGCATTTCTCTTTTGGTGGTAAGAAGGGGGGGGGGGGGGGGGGGGGGGGAGGGAAACAGTGACCTTTTAAGTCTGAAGAACCGTCTCGACCCAAAACGTCACCCATTCCTTCTATCGAGAGATGCTGCCTGTCCTGCTGAGTTACTCCAACATTTTGTATCTATCAGCGACTATTTAAGGCTCCTTTTACTAATCTGTGCCCAGTGAGCAGTGTTACATCTCACAGTTATTTCCATGGTTAAATAGCTTGTACACATTCACTGGCCAGACTGAAGAATAACCAGTTCTAAATAAGGCGGGAAGAGTAACTGCCAATTGATCCCTCTTTAATTATCTGCTAAGTCGAGGTTTGTTATCACGAGGGATTGGCTTTGATTTAAATTCAAATAAAGCAATATTAAATTAAGGGAGGCGAGCATCTTGCAGGTTTCTTGGCCATTATCAAAGAGACACATCCAAGTACTCAGTAGAAAAATGTAAGTAAGCAAACCTGCTCGAGTGACCGCAAAGAACAATGTTTAACTAAAACAAATAAACAATCCGCAATAGACAACCTTGTAACCTGGAGACTTCAGGAAGCGTAGCGGTGCACATACACCGGTATTCCTTGACGGCACTGAAGAAGAGATGGTTGAAAGCTTCAAGTTCCTAGGAGTAAATGTCACCAGCGACTTGTGCTAGACAACCCATATCGAAGCAATGATCAAGAAGCACACCGACACCTCTACTTCCTTTGAACATTTAGGAGGTTTGGCATGTCCCCTACAACTCCCACCAACTTCGACAGATACTCCATAGAAAGCATTTTCTATGGTTTGGGAACAGCTCCGTCCAAGTCTGCAAGAAAGTGCACAGAATTGTGGGTGCAGCCCAGAACATCACACAAACAAACGTCACCTATTTCTTTTCTCCAGAGATGCTGCCTGACCCGCAGAGTTACTCCAGCATTTTGTGTCGATCTCCCTTCCATTGACTCCAGCTACACCTCACGCTGCCCAGGCAAGGCCAGCAGCATAATCAAGGATGAGTCTTACCCTGGTCACTCCCTCTTCTCCCCTCTCCCATCAGGCTAAAGGTACAGGTGATTGTAAACGTGTATAGTCTTCCGCAGACGATAAACTAAACTAACTAATTTACTCGGCACTATAAAAATTATCCCCTTTGCAATGGGGTTTGCGGGAGTCAATATAATGGCCTCTACCTTTCTTGATGTACATTAGATAAGTGAATACTTCACTTGCGAAATAACTCAATGCCTTTTATTCATGCTTTGCAAAGACATGCTTTCAGAAGTCCTTACACCCCTGATGCCTTTTGATTTCAGTTTCTGAGGTGTTTATATAAGTTTATGTGCTTCTGAGGCGACTGCTAGCAGCATTTTGATTGATTTTACTTATGCATATAAACTCGACTTGATCTGACTTGACTTGTTATGTGAAACCTAATGTTAATGTTTGCAACTTTCAGGAATGCAGTGAACAATGAGATGATTGGCACCAGGTTTCCAGATAATAAAATGTCAAATGCGACAAATAGCAAATTAAATTTAATGCGTGGGATTTGAATAGAAATAGCAAATAGCAAATAGAAATTTGAACTAGCTACATTTTAGTCAAGAAATGAACGGTGAAATAGAAACATTTTAAAACATGAGGGAATGGTGTCATAGTATACGTTACGATACAATAAACCTTTATTCATCCCCGGAAGGAAATTGGTCTGCCGGCAATCACAACATACAAGGTACACGGAAACTTGCAAATAAAAATTGAAAAAGAAAAAGAAAAAGACTGTTGTCTGGCCACCGTGTGCTCAGCACCTTCACTGGAACAAATGAACCAACAAACAAACACTGACATCCCCTGGACAGAGGATTCTAAAATAGTGCCCACCCCTCCCCCACACCAGGTCCCCCTTTGTTTTCCCACTGTCCCTAATGGTGCCCCCCCCCCCACGCGGGTCCTGTTTTATTTTTAATTGCCTACTGTATATCATGTTGTTAGTTGCGAGCAAAGGACCAGTTGTATGTATACATACTTGGCTAATAACATTTATTCAATTCAATTCAGTGTCTTAGAAACATAGAAACATAGAAAATAGGTGCAGGAGTAGGCCATTCGGCCCTTCGAGCCTGCACCACCATTCAATATGATCATGGTTGATCATCCAACTCAGTATCCTGTACCTGCCTTCTCTCCATACCCCCTGATCCCTTTAGCCACAAGGGCCACATCTAACTCCCTCTTAAATATAGCCAATGAACTGGCCTCAACTACCTTCTGTGACAGAAAATTCCACAGATTCACCACTCTCTGTAATAAATGTTTTTCTCTTCTCGGTCCTAAAAGATTTCCCCCTTATCCTTAAACTGTGACCCCTTGTTCTGGACTTCCCCAACATTGGGAACAATCTTCCTGCAGTTAGCCTGTCCAACCCCTTAAGAATTTTGTAAGTTTCTATAAGAACTTCAATAAGAATTCTATAAGAACGATAAATCTTCCCCTCCCCCCTCGAAGGATGAAAGAGGAAAAGCTTAATAGGACCCAGAGGGGCAACTATTGAAACAAAAGGTTACTTAAATCAAATTACAAGTATTTTTTCTAGGAAGGTTGGTTTTGTCAGGAAACTATACCTAAACCTTTCCTATCCATGTACCTGCCTAATGTATTTTAAATTTTGTAATAGTACCTGCCTCAACTAACTCCTCTGGCAGCTTGTTCCATGTACCCACCACCCTCCATCTGACAAAGTTGCCACTCAGGGTCCCATTAAATCTTCCCTCACTAAACCCCACGCACCTTAAACTTATGTCCAATGTGGCCGTGGGAATAATTGCAGGACTGTGGAATTAATTGTAGACATATGGACATGTACATCAATAGGAAAGGCTATGGGCCAAACATAAGCAGGTGGGACTAAAGTAGTTGGGGCATCTTGGTCAGCTTGGGCCAAAGGGCCTGTTTCCATGCCCAATGACTATATGACTACCAAGGAGCAGCCACAGTCGAAATGGGCCAAACGGATGTTCTCTGGGCTGTATCATTCTAGGTTAAAAAGTGAAACCAACTTCTCATTACACAAAAATAACAGAAATGTTGTGACTATTTAAAAGTTCAATTGTTTTTTTAAACTCCTCCACTTTTCTCTTGGTAATCAGTAATGTGCAATTAAATTTGCATTAATTATTTCAGTGCTTCATTAATTCACTCTTCATAGAATGCATCCCTCTTCGATGGTGGGGAGGCCAGTACCTGTGGCTGGTAGGTGTATGGAACGAGCTGCCAGAGAGGGTAGAAGGAGGTAGTTGAGGCAGGTACTATCGTAAAGTTTAAGAAACATTTAGACAGGGATAGGATGGGTGCAGAGGGTATGGGCCAAATGCAGGTAGGTGGGACTAATGCAGATGGCACATGTTGGTTGGCTTGGGCAAGTTGGGCCAAGGGTCCTGTTCCCCCGCTGAATGACTACGATTAAATAACACTAAAAAGACATTTGGACAGATCCATGGATTGGAAACGTTTAGAGGAATGGGGGCCAACCGCGGGTAGGTGGGACCAGTGTAGATGGGTCCTATCTTGGTCGCATGGCCAGATGGGCTGAAGGGCCTGTTTCCGTGCTGGTTGACTCTGACTTTCTGCCTCTACACAGCTTGTTCCAAGTTTAGTTAATAAATGTGGGATATTTCTGACATGTTAAACTTGCAATATATTTTCAAGTTGTTTTTCTCTTGCTGAATGTCAAAATGAGCTGAACTAAATTGCACCCTGCAGTGAAGTTAATTTCCCACCATTGCGCGGAAATGAAATATTCCTGACAGGGAGTGGGTATAATAGGTACGAACTCCTATCTTGCTGTCTTAGAATTAAGTATACAATTGCGAACATAAAATATCGAACTGTACAGCACAGGAACAGACCCTTCGGCCCATAATATTTGGGCCAAACACAACGACAAGTTAAAGTAATCTTCTCTGCCTGCATGTGATCCATAACTCAACATTCTTTGCATATCCATGAGCCTATCCAAAATCGTACTTAAATCCCACTATCGTACCTGCCTCCACCACCACCCCTGGCAATGAATTCCAGGCACTCACCACTCACTGTAAAAAAAAATTGCCTCGCACATTGTCTATAAACTTTTCCCCTTAAAACTATCTTTGACATTTCGATGCTGGGAAAAAAATATTCTGGACTGTCTATTCTATCCATGCCAATAAAACCCACCCCCCCCCTTTGGGGAATTGAACCCCAATCCTCCACGTGACCGGCAGGAATAATCATCAGCAACAAGACCACGTTCTCTTCCCCCCTCTCTCCCATCAGGCAAGAGGTACAGAAGTGTGAATGCGCACACCTCCAGATTCTGGGACAGCTTCTTCCCACCTGTTATCAGGCAACTGAACCATCTGATCAACAACTAGAGAGCGGCCTGAGCTACTATCTACTTCATTGGAGACCCTCAGACTATCTTTAATCCGACTTTAATGGACTTTATTTTGCACTAAACGTTTTTCCCTTAATCATGTATCTGCACAGTGGACAGCTCAATGTAATCATGTATAGTCTTTCCGCCGTCTCGAAAGGAACTGCTGATGCTGGTGTATACCGAAGATAGATACAAAGTGCTGGAGTAACTCAACGGGTCAGGCAGCATCTCTGGAGAAAAAGGATAGGTGACGTTTCTGATCAGAACATTACTTCAGACTCTGAAGAAGGGTCTAGACCCGAACCGTAGCCCATGCTTTTTTTCCAGAGATGCTGCCTGACCTGTTGAGTTACTCCAGCACTTTGTGTCTATCCTTGGACTGGCAGTGAGAAACATTGCCATACAGGTCAATTACATGGTGAAGGGAAATATATTGTAATTCTCTGTTAAGTAAATTTTGAAGCAGATACATTTTTATAAAACAATGTAACTACGAGTGAAAAACACAGAACAAAAACAAGACACAGAAATACATAAAGTGACTGGGAATGTGAGATTAGCCAGTCATGATGGAATAGGCAAGGTTTTTCTGTTACAACAGCCCACCACTAATTTTTTGGCAACTGGTGGTCCGACATCTCCTTTAATCCGGATTAAATTACGAGTGCACTTGAAATCCCCCGCTGTAGTCCCCCAAAAATATAGCTGCGTGAGGCGGTCGATCTTAATCTCATCGGGTCTTTCGTGGCCGATCGACAGGTCAATGTTGCCCCCTGTGGCCGGGGCTCTGGAACTCTGGCCCGGCCGAAGCCAGCAGATCCTAGGTGAACCGATCCAATACCGTCCGACTCCCCTCAGAGGCCGTAACCTCCCTTGGTCTGGCAAAATGGATAATCCGGCAGGGCTCAGGAACCAAGGGTGCCGGACAGTTCGTGGTGGACCAATATTAGTGGAAATAATAGATGTCAGCCAAAAGCATGTATTGTGATATTAAAACTGTGCCCCTTCTTCCATGAAGTTACTGTAATTTCAAACAGTGACTAATCTTCAGAGATTGGATTTGCTAACTCCAGTTCAGTACTGTACTGGATAATCTTGCCTAAGTCTGAAGAAGGGACCCGACTCACCTATCCGTGTTCTCCAGAGATGCTAAATAGACACAAAATGCTGGAGTAACTCAGCGGGTCGGGCAGCATCTCTGGACAGAAGGAATGGGTGACATTTCGGGTCGAGACTCTTCTTCAATCTGAAGAAAGGTCTCAACCCGAAACATCACACCTCTCCAGAGATGCTGCCTGTCCAGCTTTTCGTGTGTATCTTCGGTTTAAACCAGCCTCTACAGTTCCTTCCTACACATTTGTCCAGAGATGCTGCCTGACTCGCTGAGTTACTCCAGCACTTTGTGTCTTTTTGTGTAAACCAGCATCCGCATGTTCTTGTTTCTACATTCTTGCCTTTTGCATAGTCGCTCCACTCCGCTCCACCCCTGTTTCCAATATTTTCCTGACAAATAATTAAGGTGTTTGTTCAAAGAGAAAAAAAATGATTAAATTAAATCACATTAATGGCATGTGATTTTTTATTTTCCCCAGGGTTGCATGCAGCAATGTCCAGCAGAGAACACTACCATTCCCTGTTACAACCCAGAAGGGTGAGAAGTCCCAGGTAAGACAAACATTTTCCTGTCATTCACCAATGCCATGTTGTATCGAGCGGCCATCACCTGCCAGTTTTGCTTGTTGTCAATCTTCTTTGTTCAATAGAGTCACAGAGTCATGCGGTGTGTAAACAAGCCCTTCACTCCAACTTGCCCACACCGACCAACATGTCCCATCTACATTAGTCCCACCTGCCCGCATTTGGCCCATGTCGCTCTAAACCTACTCTGTCCATGTACCTGGCAAAATGGTTCTTAAACGTTGCAATAGTCCCTGCCTCAACTTCCTCCTCCGGCAGCTCGTTCCATACACTCACCACCCTTTGTGCCCCTCAGGTTCCTCTTAAATCTTTCCCCCCTTACCTATGTCCTCTGGTTCTCGATTCCCCTACTCTGGGCAAGAGACTCTGTGTGTTTACCTGATCTATTCCTTTCATGATTTTGTACACTCCCATATAAGTTCACCCCTCATCCTCCTGTGCTCCAAGGAATAGAGTCCTAGCCTGCTCAACCTCTTCCTGTGGCTCAGGCTCTCGAGTCCTGGCAACATCCTCGTAAATCTTCTCTGCACCCTTTCCAGATTGACAACAATTTTCCTATACCAGGGCTCCCAAAATGGAACACAATACTCTAAATGTGGCCTCACCAATGTCTTATATAACTGCAACATGACCACCCAACCTTTGTACTCAATACTCCGGCTGATGACCACCCTATCTACCTGTGATGCCGCTTTCAAGGAACTGTGTACCCGTACTCCTAGATTCCTCTGCTCTACAACATTCCCCTGAGGCCTGCCATTCACTGCGTAGGTCCTGCCCATGTTGGACTTCCCAAAAATGCCACACCTCACATTTCTCACATTAAATTCCATCAACCATTCCTCAGCCCACCTGCCTAGCCGATCAAGTTCCATCTTCTTTGTTCATTACAAAGATTTTGTTTTCCACATACAACCCAGAAACCTGTTAATAGGATTGTTGTCACTCTAACCACTTCTGACTTCTTAAAAAGAATATCACGTGGCAGCTTTGGACAGAGGCGATCTGAGGTGATATTAAAAGTATGCCTTGTTTCACCCAGTAATATCTCTCGATGAATCCAGCCTTCATTTCGGAAGGAATTATTCACGTCAGTTTAAAGCGGAGTGCTTGGATTTTTATTTGTGTGAAAGAATTACTCTGGAGGCTCCTGGTTCGGGTAGTCTTTGACGGATAATCCTCCTTGTTCTCCTTCAATGCAAAGGTAGTTTTTGCATTATATATGCCTTCATTCTGTTGTGACTAAATGTAATTATTTGTGCTCTCTTGCCATATAATTAGACTGCTAATTCTAGAGGAAAATGTTTATTTGGCAATGCACACAGAATCTTTCAGCATTCTTCTCAGTTTATTAACATAATAACTTGTCTATAATTACCTTGCAAATGTTTCTTGCCTGATAAGCAAAGGTGTATGCAACTTGATATTACCATTGTGTCAATGTCAACCAAATGTGACATAGTTATTTGCATTTTTGTTCATCTCTATTTTTGGAACGTGTGTTGGTTCTCCTGTGAGCAATACATTTAGTAAATTCCCACAATTATCTTTGATCCTTCAGGAAATGGGGACATTTATATGTTAATGTCCAGTGAGTAAGACAGGAAAGACTGAATATTATGCTCAAATAAAATTCTGCTCGTTACTCAGGAAAAATCAGGGCAGGGTACAAAAGCAAATTAATTTAGTTTAATTTTGAGATACAGCATGTAAACAGGCCCTTCGGCCCACACCGACAATAATTACCCCGTATACTAGTTCTATCCTACACTCTAGGGACAATTTGCAGAATAGTTTCTCCTACGAACCTGCACATCTATGGGATGTGGGAGGAAACTGGAGTACTCAGACACAACCTATGCGGTCCAGGGGTAATGTTCAAACTACATACTGCGAGCACCCATAGTCAAGATCCAACCAGGATCTCTGGCGCTGTAAGGCAGCAACTCTACTTGTTGTGGCCACTGTACCGCCCAAATGCAGGCAGTAATGAGTTTATCTTGACATCATGTTTAGTATGGACATTATGGGCCGAAGGGCCTGGTCTTGTGCTGTTCTGTTCTATGTTGCATGTCCTGCAATATGAGTGAGTTCAGAGTTTGGTTCATATTTTTGTGACAATTTTCCAAACTTTCTGACCATTACGGACAGAGATATTATCAGTTCCACATACGATTACAACTTCTCAGGAAAAGTGAGCCATTACGTGAAAACATGCACCATCACTCGATGAGCATCGTAATCACTATGGTAATGGGCATCAAAACCTATTTTTCTGTTTCAAAGGAGTTGAAGTGCGTCATTTTGGGCGGCATAGTGGCGCAGCAGTAGAGTTGTTGCCTCATAGCGCCAGAGTTACTGAAACGGGGTTCGATCCTGACCAAGGAGGCTGCCTGCACAGACTTTGTATGTTCTCCCTGTGAATGCGTGGGTTTTCTCTGGGTGCTCCGGTTTTCTCCAACATTCTAAAGGTGTGCAGGTTTGTAGATTAATTGACTTGTGTAAACTGTCCCTGTAAATTGGTCAGCATGACCTCGGTGGGCCGAAGGGCCTGTTTTCATGCCATCAATTAAACTAAAGAATAATAGAAAAGTTAGTGTTAAAAGGATGAAGAAAAAGGAACATTTCAAATAAATCCTTTGCCCATTTTCTCTAAGTAACTGTTCAAAAATATTCCTAACTTATTTTATTTATTGAATGTTGATAAGTAAAATAATATTCCTCAAATATTATACCTATCTTCCTCTGCTCACTTTATCCACTTCATTTCACTTTGTGCTCTATTGAGTCTTAAATTGGCATTTATCTTTTGGGATTAAATCCAAAAATTAGTTTGGCCAGGACAAAGAGCTGCTGAAAGTACAAAGAAACAATGACACTTCCAGTAAGCAAGGATTTGACTTCGATGTTTGTGGGGACATTCATGAAGGCTTCAACAGTGAGACAAGCATGCAGAGTGGCTTCAATTTAGATAAAATGCAAATAGCTTCAATCACTTTGCCTTGTTCTTCAATGGTCTGAAGTACACTCGCTAACTAGTCTTCCTTTTCATGCAATGGGCTTGATTTTCTCCTGAATAATATATTTCCCACTTAAACTGCCTGTGGTTATTTCCGGTATGATGTTTCGAAAAGTCCGGACAGAATGAAGTTGTTTTTCATTACGGTGGTAGATATATCATTCTGGATCACATCATTATTTTCTTGTACCGAGAGCCTGCGTGCTGCAGATATAATCTAAAGGAGAGGGAGCAATTACATAAAGAATAATGGAAACCAGACGTCGACTTGCAAAGTGAATATTTGATACATGGGAGTGATTAGATAAAATATAATGAATATTGCAGTGAGTGTGCATGGATGGAAACTCATGTCACACGATAAAATAAGAATGTAAGAATAAGAAAATCATTTAACTGTTATCTTTCCACAACCTCAACATCCCTTTAGATTAGGAATTGTCCCAATTGCATTTTTGATGTATATTGCAAAATACAGTTAACAATCCAACTCCAAATAAGTGCGGAACAGTGGTGCAGCGGTTGAGCTGCTGCCTTACAGCTCCAGTGACCTGGGTTCGATCCTGACTACAGGTGCTGCCTATATGGAGTTTTCCCATTCTCCCTGTGACCGCTTGGGATTTTCCCCAGTTTCCTCCCACACTCGAAAGACATTCAAGTTTGTAGGTTAATTGGCTTGGTAAAATTGTAAAAATTGTCCCTAGTGTGTAGGATAGTGTGTGGGGTGATCGCTGATCGGTGCGGATTCGGTGAGTGTGTTTCCCTGTAGATACAAAGTGGCATAGTAACTCAGTGGGTCAAGCAGCATGTTTGGAGAAAATGTATAGGTGGCGTTTTGGGTTTGGAGCCTTCTTCAGACTAAATTAAGTCTGAGGCAAATCACTCTTTCCCCATGTTATTTATTTGACCTTGGTGTTGTACAAATTACTTTGCTGTATTGATGACAGTTACTTCTCCGTTAAAATCTTGAAGGTAGTTTGTATTTACTTAGTAACATTCCTGACTTTGAAATCACAAAACATTTCACATTATAGTCATACAGCAGGGAAGCAGGCCCTTTGGCCCAACTTGCCTACATGTCCAACATGTCCCATCTACACTAGTCCCACAGTGACACTGTGGATGGCTTGATTGTAATCATTTCTGTTGACTGGTTAGCATGCAACAAAAAGCTTTTCATTGCACCTCAGTACAAGTGACAATAAACTAAACACAAACTCAAACTCCACTCAAACCCACCTGCCTGCATTTGTCCCACATCCCTATAAACCTGTCCTATCCGTATACCTGTCTAAATGTTTCTTAAACATTGCGATAGTGCCTGCCTCAACTGCTTCCTCCTGCAGCTCGTTCCATACACCCACCAAAAAAGTTATCCCTCAGGTTCCTCTTAAATCTTTCCCCCTTCACTTTATATGTATGTCCTCTGGTTCTTGATTCCCTTAGTCTGGGCAAGAGGCTTGTGCGTTTACCCAAACTATTCCTCTCATTATTTTGTACACCTCTCTAAGATTATCCCTCTCAATATAAAGTAGAGAGTCAGAGTCTTTTTCCCTGGGTTGAAATTTCAGAGGACATAGCTTTAAGTTGAGAGGGGCAATGTTTAAAGGAGATGTGTGGAGCAACTTTATTACATTCTCATTGTGACTGCATGGGTTTTCGCCGGATGCTCTAGTTTGGCTTCTGTAAGTTGTAAATTGCCTCCAGTGTGGAGGATGGCGGGGTCAGGTAGCATCTCTGGAGAAAAGGAATAAGTAATGCTTTGGGTCGAGACCCTTCTTCAGACACTTGATTTGTGGGAGTAAGTTCAGCACATTGTGGACCAACGGGCCTGTTCCTTTAATGTATGTTCTTTGTAAATTGTAAATTTTTGTTGATTTCTACCACTTTCTAGCATTACCTCTGCAGCCCTTCTTCGATAGGATGACCGCACCTGCACATGGCTTCTCACTAATATTGAACATTATCAGCAGAGCAGCCTGGAATTGTGCTGTGCATCTCCTGCTACTGAATCACTTACCTTGAGTCAGTTTTCAGCACTTCAGCCATTCACAGCTGGAGAGTAAGCCAAGTCATTCACCACCTATAGGTTCATGCAATCATCAGCAGCTGAGAGAGAAGTCTAGCTGAATAATTTTAACAAAACATATTTTTATCTACTAACTATAAGATCAAAGAATAAAGTATTTCAAGTCTCAGCCATTATTAGTAGTTAGACACAAAAAGTTGTAGTAGTCACTCAGTGGGTCAGGCAGTATCTCCGGAGAAAAGAAATCGGTGACGTTTCGGGTCAAAACCCTTATTCTGAAAGTCTGAAGGGTCTGTCCGACTGCAGCGACCTAATTTGCGAGTATCGAAGAGTTTGCATTCAACTCAAACTTGCAGCATGGTCGTCACGTGCTCCTAGGAGTCCAAGGAGGTCACTGTAACTCTCCTTCATGCTCGAGGGAAGTTCCCGCATACTCGCGGCCTCAGTTTGGTGGAGGAAATTTTTCCAGCATGTTGAAAACTTTTCCGCGAGTAAAAATTGGTTGGCATGGTCCTTTTGAACGTAGTGCAGTGGAGTGAAGTCGCTATGTAGTTATAGACAGTCGAGGGCAGCCATAGGCAATCTCCGGGCATTTTAATTGGCTCATTGGAGTTTTCAGAACCAAGGAAAACCGACCGGAAATGTTAAATGCCTGCTAAACTTTATTAAAAGTTGGCTGGCTTCTTAAAAGTGTCTCCACTCCTTCTCCCCCCCCCTTCTCTCCCCTTCTCTCCCCTTCTCTCCCCCTTCTCTCCCCTTCTCTCCCCCTCTCCCCCCCTCTCGCCCCACCACCCCCCCACCCCCCCCCCCCCGCGCTCTCTAAAGGACTTAACGTACACTGTGTCAGCCATCTTTTACTTTCCTGTTCATCGCGGGTGTGAATTTCAGACAGTGCTCCCCTGCTTTCCCTGACCCCCGCCTTTGCGATGTGTTTGTGTGTGTGTGTGTTGACGGTCGATCCAGCTCACAGTTTCATCGTTGACGGGCGATCCAGCTCGAGGTTTTTCAGGCGAGTGCCCTCGAACTTGAAGGTCGAAGACAGTCGCTGAAAAGTCGCGTTAGTGGGACAGGCCCTTTAAGGTCCAAAGGTCTGAAACAGGATTTCGACCGGAAATGTCACCTATTACTTTTCTCCAGAGAAGTTGCCTGACCCAAAATTACTCCATCATTTTGTGTCTATCTTTGCTGTAAACAGCACCTGCAGTTCCTTCCTACACGCTACTAGTTCTTGTTTAGTTTAGAAATACAGCATGGAAACAGGCCCTTGTGCCCACCGAATTAATGCTGAC
Source organism: Leucoraja erinaceus (assembly GCF_028641065.1). NCBI lineage: Eukaryota > Metazoa > Chordata > Chondrichthyes > Rajiformes > Rajidae > Leucoraja > Leucoraja erinaceus. The sequence goes on from NC_073384.1 coordinate 40,378,398, forward strand.
CATCAATCACCCGTTCACACTAGTTCTGTGTTATCCCACTTTTGCATCCACACCCTACACACTAGGGACAATTTACAGACGCCAATTAACCTACAAACCTGCACGTCTTTGGGATCTGGGAGGAAACCGGAGCACCCAGAAGAAACCCACGTGGTCACAGGGAGAACGTGCAAACTCCACACAAATGTCGCACAAGGTCAGGATCGAACCCGGGACTGGCGCCATGAGGCCGCAGCTCTACCAGCTGCACCACTGTGCCACCCTTCTTTTGGCTTCTTGTGCTAAAGGGGTTATTAATGTTAATACAAACATGTGACGATGGCAGTGTGCCTACTGCTATGTACTAAGTAGAGATACACCCACTGAACATAGTCCCACTCCTGTCCCTCCATTAAAAGCCCATTAACCAGTTCCGATTCAGATTCAGATCAGATTCAACTTTAATTGTCATTGTCAGTGTACAGTACAGAGACAACGAAATGCATTTAGCATCTCCCTGGAAGAGCGACATAGCATATGATTTGAATAAATATTTATATTAGCATATATACAGACATAGTGTTTTTCCTGTGGGAGGAGTGTCCCGGGGGGGGGGGGGGGGTGGTGGTGATTGGCAGTCACCGAGGTACGTTGTTAAGTAAAGTGACAACCGCCGGGAAGCTGTTCCTGGACCTGCTGGTCCGGCAACGGAGAGACCTGTAGCGCCTCCCGGATGGTAGGAGGGTAAACAGTCCATGGTTGGGGTGAGAGCAGTCCTTGGCGATGCTGAGCGCCCTTCCCAGACAACGCTTGCTTTGGACAGACTCAATGGAGGGGAGCGAGGAACCAGTGATGCGTTGGGCAATTTTCACCACCCTCTGCAAGGCCTTCCGGTCGGAGACAGAGCAGTTGCCATACCATACTGTGATGCAGTTGGTAAGGATGCTCTCGATGGTGCAGCGGTAGAAGTTCACCAGGATCTGAGGAGACAGATGGACCTTCTTCAGTCTCCTCAGGAAGAAGTGACGCTGGTGAGCCTTCTTGATCAGAGTTGAGGTATTGTGGGTCCAAGAGAGGTCATCGGAGATGTTAACACCCAGGAACCTGAAGCTAGAAACACGTTCCACCTCCGTCCCGTTAATGTGGATGGGGGTGTGCGTGCCGCCCCTGGACTTCCTGAAGTCTACAATGAGCTCCTTGGTCTTCTTGGAGTTAAGGGCCAGGTTCCACAGTTCACAACAATGTATCTCTCTTGAGATTACATTTTCCCCGGCCAACTATTGCCCTGTCAGGGAGATACCCTGCCTGAGGCCATCTGCTGCCTTTTGCTTACTTCCAGTTCCTTCCCCTACTAGTAATCAGTCTGAAGAAGGGTCCCAACCCAAAATGCCACTTATCCATGTTCTCCAGAGATGCTGCCTGACCTACTGAGTTACTCCGGCACTTTGTGTCAATGTTTGGTATAAACCAGCACCTGCAGTTCATTTTTGTGACAGTCAAGGTCTATACCTGGACAGTGATTATTGAGATTAGATCTCAGAAGGTGCCTTACACATAGGAATCTTACTCCATCAAGGAAACAGAAAGAAGCTGATCAAATTTCCCAAATTATTTTCTCCTTTATATATTCTTTGATTCCGTTATCCTCCCCATAATGATATTTCACATGCTTGAATTGAATCTGTCATTATAACACAGTCGGCAGCACTCTTGCCTCTCAGTGAGAAGGTTGTTAATTCTCCAGGGATCAGAACTCAAAAATCTGAGCTGACATTCTTATATGGTACTGATGAAAGTTTCTTTTGGATGAAATATTTAACTCAAGCCCAAATATAATGGCACTAGAACATAGCACTTAGCACATAGAACATAGACCAGTACAGCACAGAAACGGGCCCTTCGGCCCACAATGTTTTTGTTTAAACTTTGACTTTAGAGCTACAGTGTGGAAACAGGCGCTACGGCACACCAAGTCCGAGCCAACCAGCGATCACCCCGTACACCAGCACTATCCAACTAACTAGTGACAATTTACAATTTACCAAAGCCAATTAACCTACAAACCTGTTTAAGAAGGAACTGCAGATGCTGGAAAATCGAAGGTAGACAAATGTGCAGAAGAAACTCAGCGGGTGCGGCAGGATCTGGGGCGCAGCATTTCGGCCCGAAACGTTGCCTATTTCCTTCGCTCCATAGATCCTGCCTCACCCGCTGAGTTTCTCCAGCACTTTTGTTAACGTACAAACCTGCATGTCTTTGGAGTGTGGAAGGAAACTGGAGCATCCAGAGAAAACCCACGCAGCCAAAGGGAGAATGTACAAACTCCATGCAGACGGCACCCATAGTCAGGATCAAACCCAAGTCTCTGGCGGCGCTGTAAGGCAACAACTCTTACCGTTGTGCCACTGTGCCACCCATGTACCAAACATGATGCTTAGTTAGATAGGTTGAAGAAGGGTCCCAACCCGATACGTTACCTATCCATTTTCTCCAGAGATACAGCATGACCTGCTAAGTTACTCCAGCAATTTGTATCTATCTTTGTTATAAACCAGCATCTACAGTTCATTTTTATTACATGATGCCAAGTTAAACTGATCTCAACTGCCTTTACATGAACCTTATCCCTGCATTTCCATGTGTTTATTTAAAGACCTCTTAAATGCCACTAATTTAAAGAGGAACAGATATTTATCACCTTGTGTAGGAAAGAACTGCAGATGCTGGTTTAAATCAAAAGTAGACACAAAATGATGGAGTAACTCAGCGGGTCAGGCAGCATCCCATTCCTTCTCTTCAGAGATGCTGCCTGACCCACTGAGTTACTCCAGCATTTTGTGTCTACCTTAAATATTTATCACCAGGGGCAGCACAGTGGTGCAGCTGGTGCCGGAGGCCCGGGTTCGATCCTGACGTTGACTGCTGTCGGTGTGGAGTTTGCACGTTCTCTCTGTGACTGCATGGGTTTCCCCTGGGAGCTTTGGTTTCCCCCAACATCCCAAAGACGTGCAGGTTTGTTGGTTAATTGGCCTCTGTAAATTGCCCCTAGTGTGTAGGGAGTGGATGGGAAAGTGGGATGATATAGAACCAGTGTTTGGAGTGGACTTGGTGTATCCCTCTAAATCTTTCCAATCTATTTACCTGTCCTAGTGTTTTTTTTTAATTCTATTATGGTACCTGCCTCAACTACTTCCGCTGGCAGTTCATGGGCTGAAGGGCCAGTTTCATGCTGTCACCTTCAGTCACTCAAACCAATATTCTAGATGATTCATTTATTTTGGCATTTCTGTACTTTGTATATTTACTCACTTTCCAAAATGTACGGATTTTGTAATTTAGCTACCAATGATTGACAAGGGATGTTTTTGACATGTTAGTTTTGTGGCCAGCTCCCTTTATTATGGTTTTCACTGTTTGCATGGATTGTATCATAGTCCTGTCCCTCTTCCTGTTACCCGATCCCACTGACAATGTGAATAGAGTTATGGAGTTATACAACATGGAAATAGGCCCTTCGGCCCAACTAACCCACACCGACCAACATGCCCCATCTGCACTAGTCCCATGCTGAACCTATCTTATCCATATATCTGTATAACTCTTTCTTAAACGTTGCAATAGTACCTGCCTCATCTACCTCCTCCAGCAACTCGTTCCATTCACCACCACCCGTTCTGTAAAAAAGTTATCCCTCAGGTTCTTATTAAATCTTTCCCCCCTCACTTTAAACCTATGTGTTCTGGTTCTCAATTCCCCTACTCTGTGCAAGAGACTCAGTGTGTTTACCTGATCTCTTCCTCTCATGACTTTGTACACCTCTATAAGATCACCCCTCATCCTCGTGTCCTTTCCTGCTCAACCTCCCCCTATAGCTCAGGCCCTCGAGTCCTCGGATGTTAAATTGTTGTGATATTTTGCCACACTGTGTGAGCTGTGATCTTGTCCAGTGCCCTCACAGGCAGGCCACCCATTCTTGACAGTGTTCAATTACCAAGGCAGCTTGTTTTTCTGCATCTGGACACTTGACTGAATAAAAGCTCCTTGGAGCATGAAGTTGTGGTGAAAAGGCACTTATTATTTGTCGCCTGCACGCGTGTCGTGAAAGGGAAAGGTCTTCTGCATTCTCCAGGCTCCTCATAACAGTAAAAGGCCTGCTCATATTCCAATGTAGTGGACTGCCCTGGTTATTTTTTTTATCATTCTCTTTTGAATATATCCTTGTAACGTTCACTGTTGCCTTTCTCCCACCACATTGAATATACAGTGCTTTGCTGGTACTTGGCATTCCACATTGAATATACAGTGCTTTGCTGGTACTTGGCGTTCCACAGTATTTTCTAACAACACAAAGAGAAGTTGTTTCTCCCCAGAGCTCCTTGTATTTTGATGTTAGCTGTGTCCATATGCTTTAGGCAGTGAAATCTGAGACATGTATCCATTCTTGCCCTGATGCACAATCTACATTCTTCTGGGTAAACAGATCTCTTATTAATTGTTCAACAGTTCAGGGGCAGTATGTTCCTGTCAGAGTGAAGGACATGGCTGGTTTAGGTTTACATTGAGGTATATTACTGTCATAAGTACCAAGATACAGTGGAAAGCTTTGTTTTGCATGCTATCCAAACAGTTCAGTTGTATATATCTTTGCATAGATATATTGCATAGATACAATCAATTCAAACTCTACAATAGATAGAGCAAAGGGGAAGATAAAGAGTGCAGAATATAGCTCTCAGCATTGTAGCACATCATTGGTTGAATGGTGCTGTTTATTGTCACATGTGTGAAGAGCTGACACAGTGACATTCTTTTTCATACAAACAGTCCAGTAGAATATTGCCACTCCCACGATCCTTGACTAGCAAGTGTACAGAAATAGTCTATTGAGCCTGCATGCAAGAGGCACCATTTTTGTGCCATATCCAGGCTCTAGTTCTTATGAACAGTGCCTGTTCCAGGCAAGTCCCAGGCTGTTGTGGGTCTCCATTCACCTCCTTCCTTGGACGCCACGTCTATCTCCTCAGCAGTCCACCCTTGTTTCTTGTGGGAGCCTTCCGCAGCTGACCTTGAGGATATAGACCTTGAGTTTGACCCATAGATTCATACCTGATCAGTTTTATAGACAAAGTCCAAGATGCTTTGTTCTAAAGCCGGGATCCTGAAGCCATGATCTGGCGGGTCTTGAGTTTGACCCATAGATTCACACCTGATCAGTTTCATAGACAAAGTCCAATGCCTTCTATGGGGTCGAGGTGAATTGGACTGTACTCTAGCTTGTGGAAGGAACGTTCAGAAGCCTGATAATAGAGGGTAAGAAGGTCTCGCTTAGTCTGGTGATGCACAGTTTCAAGCTACTGTACCTTCTGCCCGATGGGAACAGGGAGAAGAAGGAATAAGCAGGGTGGAACAAGTCTTTGATTATGTTGGCCGCTTTACTGAGGCAGTGAGCTGTAGTAAGTAGTGGGAAGTCTGGCCTGGTGTACCTGCAGAAGTTCATGAGAGTATTCGTCGACATGCCAAATCTCCTCAATCATCTAAAATAGAGGTGTTGATGGGCTTTCTTTATGATTGTATCAATGCGCTTAGTCCAGGACAGATCTTCAGAGATATGCACGCCTAGGAACTTGACAACCCAGATAATAAGAACTTGATAATAAGAATTCAGGGCCAGCGTTTTCCAGTAGGATCCAAGTCAAAGATGATAAGGTTAGGGAATCTTGGGTGAGAAGGAGATTAAAAGATTAGTTACAGATAAAAAAATATATTTGACAGGTATGGAGAACTGGTATTGAGAGAATCTCTTGAGGAATATAGTCAGGCTGAGTTTATTGTCAGATGCACAGGTACTGTAGCATAGAGGTAAAGTGAAAATCTTGCTTGCAACAGCATCAATGGCACATTGGGGTGATCTTCTTCTACTTCTTGCATGTGGCGTGCACAGCCTAACATTAGAGGGCAACTTGTTCTATTCAATTTTATTTGATTGTGCTTGCCAGGTTGATTGCATTCGGCGAAACAGGGCGGACCACGTGAAGGTTGCAATCTCCCACCCCAGGGGTGATCTTATAGAGATGTATAAAATCTTCCTGGAATAGATCAGGGAGGCGCACAGTCTCTTGCCCAAAGTGGGTGAATCGAGAACCAGAAGACATAGGTTTCACACAAAGGGTGGTGGGTGTATGGAATGAGCAGTCAGAAGAGGTAGTTAATACAGGGATCATTGCAATGTTTAAGAAATAATTAGATAGGTACATGGATATGAAGGATTTAGAGGGATATGAGCCAAATGCAGGCAGGTGGGACTAGTGTAAATGGGACATGTTGGTCAGTGTGGGCGTTGGGCCGCCGAAGGGCCTGTTTCCATGCTGTATGACTCCATGACTTTATGAGTGTTGGAAGATTGAATTTAAGCCTAACAAGTGCAAGGTTTTGCATTTTGGGAGATCAAATAGGGTAGGGCATCTATAATAAATGTTTGGAATGTTAAAGGACAAAGGAGCCTCGGATTCTGAGTCCATAAAGGGCCTGACCCACGAGCATGCGACCTGCATGCGGCAAGCGCGACCTAAAGGGCCGGTCCCACCAGCATGCGCCACCTAACATGGTCGCTTGAGCCGTACGGCATGCGGCAAGCGCGACCAAACCAGAAGCGGGAGCCGCGCGGAGGTCGAGTGAGTGACACGGCGTTGAGGTGGCTGCGGGCAGGCCGTTGCCGCGCGGAATTTTTAAACACTGTCAGCTTTTCGGAGTCCCGCGCGATGTCGGGACCAGCTCCGCACAACTCCATACGGCTCCGGCGATCGAAGTGGGACCGGCCCCGAGAGGCCGTATGGCTCAAGCGACCACGTTATATCGCGCTTGCCGCATGCAGGCGCATGCTGGTTGGACCGGCCCTTTAGGTTGCGCTTGCTGCATGCAGGTCGCATGTTTGTGGGACAGGCCCTTTACTCACTTAAAGAGGCCACACAAGTAGATTGAATGATGAAGTACATGGCATGCTTTTCCTCTGGGTTTTCTCTGCATGCTCCAATTTCCTCCCACAAACTAAAGACATGCAAGTTTGTAGGATAACAAGCTTCTATAAATTGGATAGAACAAAATAAAAGGACGTCCTTTAGAAAGGAGATGAGAAGGAATTTCTTTAATCAGAGGGTGGAATTCATTGCCACAGACGGTTGTGGAGGCCAAGTTAATGGTTATTTTTTAAGGCAGCGATTAACAGATTTTTTTTGATTAGTATGGGTGTCAGGGGTTATGGGGTGAAGGCAGGTGAAAGGGGTTGAGAGGGAAAGATAGATCAGCCATGATTGAATGTCAAGTAGATGATGGACTGAATGGCCTTATCTACTCCTAAAACTTATGAAGTTAGTGGATGGGGTGATGGTTGGTCGGTGCAGACTTGGTCGGCCACAGGGCCTGTGTCCACGCTGTAGCTCAAACCTAACCAAACTAGTCTTTCCGCTAACTGGATTATACACAACTAAAAAGCTTTTCACTCTACCTCAGTGCAAGTGACAATAAACTCAACTAAACTAAAACTAAACTAAATGTGCAAACTCCACATAGACAGCGGCAGAGGTCAGGATCAAACCCCCTGTCTCTGGCGCTGTGAGGCAATGACTCTACCAGCTGTCACGGTTAAAGCTATTAACTGAACCCTCATCCTCAGTCACTTACTACCTTGGGATTCACTTTCTTCTCACACTCTCTCAGATCACTGCCACCTTTTTTTCTGCAGGCTCAGAGATGTCTGATGTGCCACTTAACTATACATTATTCATGTCATCCCATGTTATGTTTGATTTGTGTCTCTTCTCTTATTTTTTTGCAAGTTATCCAAGCTTGAAAGTTTGCCTAAATTTCAAAGCTAACTTCAAATATTACTTACTGCCTTTTCATCAGCTGAGCTCAAAACTTTCTTGGAAACTACGGCAGCTGAAAAATGACATAATTTTTCTAATTATATCAATAATCGTTAATGGGATTTTATCTCAATTATCCAAATTTCTTGATTTGCCAATGTGTTTGACACATTTGCAATCTCAATGTGACTGCTCAGTTTAATAGCCTCATAATAATTGTCTAAAGCATTACCATAGTGATTTTTATTTGAACCCATCTTTATATTTTATTGGAATTTGCTATCGTTGATTACAATGTGGAGAGGATAAAGGATTGTACACTCTATTGCAATGAGATAATTAATGATTTTTGACACATCATGGTTATTTAAACACTTCCATTATTCACACTTCCATCAGCAAAGCAGATGGGGAAATGCTTGTTAATTTGCCTCACATCGGCTCCAGTGCACTGTATTTTTGTTCACTTACCTCATTAATTGAAGACAGAACATTTATGAACCTTCAAAAGATGAACTGCGACATGGAGATGGGAGTGGACGATGCGGTGAGCTTTAATTCACTCTCATACATGCAGCGCAGTTGACGTAGGAGAATCTTTCTCAGAAGCAAAATGCATTGTGTTTTATACATTGGGGCATCACAGAGGCGCAGCCTAGAGTTACTGCCTCACAGCGCCAGAAACCAGATCCTGACGGAGTTTGTACGTTCACCCTGTGACCATGTGGGTTTTCTCCGGGTGCTCCGGTTTACTCTCACATTCCTAAGACATGCAGTTTTGAAGGTTAATTGGCTTTTGTAAAGTGTCCCTAGTGTGAAGGATAGAACTGGTGCATGGGCGATCATTGGTTGGTGTAGCCTCGGTGAGCCAAAGGACCTGTTTCCACGCGGTAACTCTAAAACTAAAACCAAGAGCTGGGTTCGATCCTGACCTTGGGTTCTGTTGTTTGTACGTTTTTACATTCTCCCTGTGACCGCGTGGGTTTCCTGCAGGTTCTCCGGTTTCCTCCCACATTCCAAACACAAGCAGGTTTGTAAATTGCCCTTGTCTGTGGGAATGGATAGTAAAGTGAGATGACATACAAATAGCGATGGCTGAAGGCCCTGTTTCCACACTTTATCTCTATACCAAACTAAACTAAACTAAATCGAACGGACCTAAACTAAACTAAATTAAACAGATTTTCTAGCAGGGTTTGATAGCCCATCAGATGTGACATCGATCAGACCTATTATGTTCCTTTGGTCAAGTATGCCAGAATGCCACGGAGTCATGTCTCATCCGCCAAAGAACATAGAACAGTAAGCACAGGTATAATGTTCACCCACAATGTCCGTGCCGAATATGATGCCAAGTTAAACTAATCTCCTCTGCCTACACATGATCCATATCTCTCCTGCATTTCCATGCGCCTCTCTGAATGCCTCTTAAATATCGATATCGAATCTACTTCCACCATCGCCCATGACAGTGTGTTCCAGACACCCACCACTCCCTCTGTATAAACCCTGCACACCCCTTTCAAACTTTGCCTCTCTTAGCTTAAAGCTAAGCCCTCTAGTCCTTGACAGTTCCATCCTGAACAAATTCTGAATCTATGATGATTATACTTTGTCACATGTACCAAAATACCTAGGTACAGTAAAACAACTTTGTTTTGCATACAATCCAGTAAAATCGTACTATAGATGAGCACAATCATAGATAAGTACAAAAGTGCAATGATTGTAATAGTAGGCCTCACTGAGACAGTACATAAAGAGTCACCACAGGGGGTAGGTTTCTTAAATGTGTACATTTTAATGCTAGGAGCATTGTAAGAAAGGTGGATGAGCTTAGAGCCTGGATTGACACCTGGAAGTATGATGTTGTGGTGATCAGTGAAACATGGTTGCAGGAGGGCTGTGATTGGAAACTAAATATTCCAGGATTTCGTTGCTTCAGGTGTGATAGAATTGGAGGGGCATGAGGTGGAGGTGTCGCATTGCTTGTCAGGGAAGATATGGGTCCACTGTTGTTTGTCATGTACATCAATGATCTGAATGATGGTGTGGTAAATTGGATTAGTAAGTATGCAGATGATACTAAGATAGGTGGCGTTGTGGATAATGAAGTAGATTTTCAAAGTCTACAGAGCGATTTATGCCGGTTGGAAGAGTGGGCTGAAAGATGGCAGATGGAGTTTAATGCTGATAAGTGTGAGGTGCTACATCTTGGCAGGACAAATCATAGGGTGTACATGGTAAATGGTAGGGAATTGAGGAATGCAGTTGAACAGAGGGATATAGGAATAACTGTGCACAGTTCCTTGAAGGTGGAATCTCATGTAGATAGGGTGGTAAAGAAAGCTTTTGGTGTTGCTAGCTTTTATAAATCAGAGCATTGAGTATAGAAGTTGGGATGTAATGTTAAAATTGTACAAGGCATTGGTGAGGCCAATTCTGGAGTATGGTGTACAATTTTGGTCACCTAATTATAGGAAGGATGTCAACAAAATAGAGAGAGTACAGAGGAGATTTACTAGAATGTTGCCTAGGTTTCAGCAACTAAGTTACAGAGAAAGGTTGAACAAGTTAGGGCTTTATTCTTTGGAGCGCAGAAGGTTAAGGGGGGACTTGATAGAGGTCTTTAAAATGATGAGAGGGATAGACAGAGTTGACGTGGATAAGCTTTTCCCACTGAGAGTAGGGAAGATTCAAACAAGAGGACATGACTTGAGAATTAAGGGACAGAAGTTTAGGGGTAACATGAGGGGGAACTTCGTTACTCAGAGAGTGGTAGCTGTGTGGAATGAACTTCCAGTGAAGGTGGTGGAGGCAGGTTCGATTTTATAATTTAAAAATAAATTGGATAGTTATATGGACGGGAAAGGAATGGAGGGTTATGGTCTGAGTGCAGGTAGATGGGACTAGGGGAGAATACATGTTCGGCACGGACTAGAAGGGCCGAGATGGCCTGTTTCCGTGCTGTAATTGTTATATGGTTATATGGTTATTTCTGGTGCCCACAAATTTCAAAGTTCTTAAGAGTCCAGTTGAGTGTTTACAGCATTCGCTGAGTGTTTACAGCGTTCGCTGAGTGTTTACAGCATTCGCTGTTTCCAACTCTCTCAATTGCTAGTCCAATCCTCTGAATTCGATACTGGAGATTGTGTAAACTGCGCACTGACAGCGCCTGTAGTCAGGATCGAACCAGGGTCTCTGACATTGTAAGGCAGCAATGGTGCTGCCCTGAACAACTGCTATTGACAACCTGTATGTTGCAAGCCTTGCAAGACCCGCGGTCGATGAGTGTGTGGAGGAGCCGTAAGGGGCGAGGGAAAGAACGATGGAGGACCCGGCGTGGGGGAACCGCCGCCGTGAGGGAGAAGAATGGACAATTGGTGCCCGACGTGGGGGAACTGCTGGGGGGGGGTTGAGAACAAAAGGGGGAGCCAGCGTGCGTTGTAACTTTGTCAGCGCTGTAGGTGGCTGCTATTTGTATACATTGTGTAGGCAAGCAAAGAATCTCACTGTGCCTGGTAATAAAGCATTCCATTCCAATCCATTCTATTCCAAATCGGGAAAGAAAACAGTAGGAAACTAATCTTTCTCCTTTGAACTGAACAAATACCAATCTACGAGGAAGACTAGATGGCTTTTAACTTCTCTCCTGCTCTTCTCCTTCACATATCTGAAATATTAATTGTCCCAATTCACTGGAGAGTAGCTGGTCTGTGCTTAAAGCTGCTCCTCATGCCTTAATTATCTTACTGACAAAGTGAGATGAAAGTATGTGAAGCAGTAAAAGCCTCATTATACGAACACCAAAAATCTATGCTGAATAACACAAGCCTATTACTGTCGGGACTCTCGAAAATTTTCGACAATTTATAACGGCAATATCTATCAGGATGAAACATCAGGAAGAATGTTTTTATAATGAACAATACAGCCAAAATATAGCCAATAAATCCTGTCAGTCTTGAAGCTCATTAATAAATAACAACACACTTAGTTCAGTTTAGTTAAGAGATATAGCGCAGAAACAGGCCCTTCGATCCCCACACATTAGCACTACCCTGCACACACACCAGCGACAATTTACAATTTTTACCTGTACGTCTTTGGAGTGTGGGAGGAAACCGTGCACCTGGAATAAAGTCCGAAGTGTGAGGTGCTTTGCTTTTTGAGCTTAAATGTCAGGGAAAATAATACAGTTGATGGTAGCACCTTAAAAAGCATCGAGGATTCTTGAGGTCCAAGTCAATAGTTCCCTTAAAATAGCAACACAAGGCGTTTGGATGATAAAGAAGGCATATACTTATGGTCAGGGCATTGAATATGTCAGGAAGCATATTGCGGCTTTATACAACTTTTGTTAAGCCGTATTTGTTAAACTGTGTCCCTTTGGGCGGCGCGACTCACGTCGCAGCGGCCTCTGAAGTCCGTCTGTCTTTTTGCTATTTTTTGTCCTGTTTTAATGTAGTTTTTATTCTTTTTTGATGGGGTATGTGTGTGTGTGTGTGTGTGTGTGGGGGGGGGGTGGGGGGGAAACTTTTAAAATCTTTCCCCTGCACGGAGAACCCGACCTTTTCCCTGTCGGGTCTCCGTTGTCGTTGGGGCTGCAACGTGGAGCTGCCTCCAGCAGGAGCGACCTGGGGCTCCAGTCACGGAGCTGCGGACTACTTACCATCATGGAGCTGGCCGAGTTCGGAGCGGGAGGAGCTGTGGTGGCGAGCTGTTGTGGCCCGACCCCCAGGGATTCGGAGGCTCCGGCCGCGGGTCCGGTGGACGGTGATATCGGGAGCCCGCGGGTCCCTGCTGGGAGACCGCTTTTCAGGGCTTCTGCAACGCCGACTTCTCCCGCCTGAGTCGCGGGGTCAAGGAGTACCTGGAGCGGGGCCTGACATCGCCGCCCGGCGCGGCTCGGAATGGCTGCAGGACTTTGCTAGCGCCCACCGGGGGCTCCAACAACAAGACCCAGAGCGCGGCCTGCCATCGCCCACCGGGGGCTTTGACTTTGGCTCTAACATCGGGAGAGGAATGGGAAGTGCAGGGGAGATATACGTTTTTTTGCCTTCCATCACAGCGAGGAGGAGATGCGCTGTGATGGATGTCTGTGTGAATTGTGTTGTGTCTTGGGTGTTTTTTTCTTGTGTGTATGACTGTAGAAACAACATTTCATTTGAGCCTCTATGAGGTTCAAGTGACAAATAAATTGTATTGTATTTGGCTTATTATATGCAGTTTTGGTTGCCTTATTACTATAAGGAAGTGGAGGCTTTGGAAGGGGGTACAGAAGAGGTTTATAAGAATGTTATCTAGATTAGATGGTATTAGCTATAAGGATAACAGACATAAAAAGCTGGAGTAACTCAGCAGGTCAGCCAGCATATCTGGAGAAAAGGAGTAGGTGACGTTTCTGGTCGAGATCCTTCTTTAGAAACATCACCTATTCCTCTTAAACCACTGTTAAGACTGAAGAAGTGTCTCGACCTGAAACGTCACCTATTCCTTTTCTCCAGAGAGACTGTCTGCCTTTTGAGTGTTGGAGGAAACCGAAGCACCTGGAGAAAATCCATCTTGTCACAGGGAGACCGTACAAACCCGTTGTCAGGATCGAACCCGGGTCTCTGGCGCTGTAAGGCAGCAACTCTATTGCTGCGCCATTGTGCAGCCCTAAAGTTCACTTAAAGAAAGTTCAAAGGTCTCCAATGAGATAGGTGGGAGGTCAGGACCACACACTGATGGTTCAAACCTTCCCAGAGACTAGTCGGGCTGTATTGATGCAGGCAAGCAGGCAGAGACTACACCATGATGTGCCTGGCTTGTGCTCTGAAGAAAAAGGAAAGGCTGTGGTGTATCAGGAGATGATTCATTTAGCACACGATACCCAGCCTCAAACTTCTACTTGACGCTGCCGGGTGTAATTATGTGCATGGTCTTATTGAACTTCTGAGCAATGATGAAGCTCACAAACTGGTGGTGAGAACAAGGGAGAACACTGGCTGATAATTTTATGGTGTGGATGCTGCTTGTTTCTTGCTATTTACTTCCAGCCCAGCTGCAACAGACCAAATATAGAGGACACTCAGCCTTCAGGGGCATGGGGTTGCACATGCACCCCTCTTCTCTCCAACTCCTCAGCAACGCGACTAAGTTGGAATTGTGGAATTGTCATAGGTTGATGCTTACAAATACACCAGGCAAACCAGAATCCATTTGAAGAAAAGACACAAAATACTGGAGTAAGTCAACTTGTCAGAAAACATTTCTGGAGAACATGGATAGGTGACGTTTCGGGTCAATAGTTCAATGGTTCAATTGTGCTTTATTGTCACATGTACCATGTGCAAAGACACAGTGACATTCTTTCCTTACAAACAGTCCAATAGAGAATCACCTGATTAGCAATTGTACAGAAATAGGCATTCAAGAGTCGTCAAGTTTTGGCTCCATTTTCCAAGTCCAGCCCACATTCCAGTTGTTAAGAGCGGTGCCCGATTCAGGCAAGTCCCAGGTTTCTGTGGGCCTCCAGCCGTCACCTTTCTTGGTTGACCAGCAACCGACATCCTCTCCTCGCCCGTCCACCTTTGTTCCCCCGGTTCAGGACCCTCCTTCAGACTGAAGAATGTTTCTTCAGCCTTTTTAGACGCTTCGTCAGACTGATTTTTGATTCCCCTACTCTGGGTAAAAGACTGCGCATTTACCCTTTCTATTCCTCTCATGGTCTGAAATACCATTATAAGATCCCCTTGAGGGTTCTCAAGAACCCTCTGTTGATTTTATCCATTTTCCTTTTTTATTTTTTTTAATTTTTATTTATTTTTTTATTATTTAATTCTTTATTTTGAACAGAATAAAAATAATAAAGAGCAAGTATGAAACAGCATACAAAAAATAAAACACGAATATTTATAAAGTGTCATAAACAATATCTATAAATAAATGAAATTGTATGTGTCTGAAAAGGAGCAGGAAGAAGCCAAAGGTTATTCATTCCCACCCCTTATTCAACTGCTTATAATTATCTTATACAAATTTAGCAGCTATATGTACACCATATGTACACCAGCAGCTATATTTTAAAAGGACATGAAGTGCTGAAGTAACTCAGCAGGTCAGGCAGCATCTCTGGAGAACTTGGATTGGTAACATTTTGGGTCGAGACCCTTATTCAGACCTCGATTCCATCCTATCCCCTCCCCCCCTTGGTTCAATCCCTTCTCACCTTTGTTCAAGACACCTCACATGCTCTTCGACTCTTCAATGACTTTTGGTTTCCAAGCCCCCGTTCCCTCATCTTTATAATGGACGTTCAAATGCTCTACACCTCCATCTCCCACCAGGAAGCCCTTAAAGCCGTCCATTTAATCCTTGACTAAATTCCCTCTACAAACACACACTTGTCTAAAGGGTCCTGCCCTGAAATATCACCTATCCATGTTCTACAGGGATGCTGTCTGACCCATATAGTTACTCCAGCACTTTGTGTCCTTTTTTTGTGAACCAGCATCTGCAGTTCCTTGTTTCAGAGAATCCATTTCGACTCCTCAGCCTTCCCTGCTTGCCTGCAACATTTTAAAATACTTCTTTCAATACACCAGTACATGCTCTGCCTTCCTTAACAGAGTAATTTCTGAAACTGTTCAGTCAGGCAGATAAGCTGTGTGGATTAAAGCCTGGCGTTCTCAAGAGATACTCAGGGTGTCTGGAGACCGAGAGAGAAATCCATTGGCAAGCGGCAGTATAAAAAACCATTGTTCTCGCTAAATCAGGATCTGGGATGAATTGAAACAACCTCCTAATTAATATTAATGCTCCTGAAGGTCAAATGAATTTGAAACAACTTCATTAAATCAAAAAAAGATATCAAAATGGTTTCTCAATCAAAGATGGGGAAACAAAAGACTCTAGGAGTATACTATATGTTTATTAAACAAACTGCAAAGATAATGCTATATTTTTAATTTATATTTTATCAATTAGCTTTTTATGTGATATAAGTTCATGTTATAGGAACAGAATTTGACCGTTCGGCCCATCAAGTCTACTCCACCATTCAATCATGGTTAATCTATGTTTCCCTTTCAACCCCATTCTTCTGCCTTCCCATAACCCCTGACACCCTTATCAAGAATCAAGAATCTGTCAATCTCCGCCTTAAAATTATCCATTGACATGGCCTCCACAGCCGCCAGGACAATGAATTCCATAAATTCACCACCCTCTGACTAGAAGAATTCCTTCTCATCTCCTTTCTAAAGGTATGTCCTTTTATTTTGAGTCTGTGCTCTCTGGCCCTGCACTCTCCCACTGGTGGAAACATCCGCTCCACATTCACGCTATCCAGACCTTTCACTATTTGCTAAGTTTCAAAGAAGTTACCCCTCATCCTTCTCCACAATATACAATTTTATACAACTATTCTACAAAACTATTAAATCTGCTGAGAAATTAATCGAATGTAAACCTCACA
Source organism: Leucoraja erinaceus (assembly GCF_028641065.1). Lineage (NCBI taxonomy): Eukaryota > Metazoa > Chordata > Chondrichthyes > Rajiformes > Rajidae > Leucoraja > Leucoraja erinaceus. The sequence goes on from NC_073384.1 coordinate 40,394,700, forward strand.
TCTGAATGCCTGTGGAACAACAAAGACTGGGAGCACAATCTTGTGAAAGAAAGTTTAATCTCGTTAAAATTTATTACTTAACATTCACGAGTGAGCGTTTTTGTTATACTGATCAAAAGTAGTTATCACCATGACATAACTCGTGTGAACTGTGCTCTCTTCTGATAGTCAGAGACATACAGTGTGGAAACTGGCCTGTTGGCCCAACTTGCCCATGTTGACCAACATGCCCCATCTGTCTGCATTTGCCCCATATCCCTCTAAACCTATCCTATACATGTACCTGTCCAAATGTTTTTTAAATGTTGTGATAGTATCTGCCTCAGCTACCTCCTCTTTGAATTAAAAAAACTGGCACTATCCTACACCTACCACCCTTTGTGTAAAATGTTTGTCCCTCAGATTCCTATTAAATCTCCCCCCCCCCCTCATCTTAAACCTATGTCCTCTGGTTATTGATTCCCCTACATTGAGTAAAATACTCTGTGCATTTACCCTATCTATTCCTCTCAGGATCTTATACGCCTCTATAAGATCACCCCTCTTCCCCTTGACCCCTTTGATTCAGATTCAGATTCAATTTTAATTGTCATTGTCAGTGTACAGTACAGAGACAACGAAATGCATTTAGCATCTCCATTGAAGAGCGACATAGCAAACGATTTGAATAAATAATAATAAGTGTCCGGGGGGGGGGGGTGGTGATTGGCAGTCACCGAGGTACGTTGTTGAGTAGAGTGACAGCCGCCGGAAAGAAGCTGTTCCTCGACCTGCTGGTTTGAAGAAGGGTCCCAATCCAAAACGCCACCCATCCTTTTTCATCCAGAGATGTTGCCTGACCCATTATTCCAGCACTTTGTGTCCATCTTTGGAAAATCGGTATCGGCAGTTCTTCATTTCCAACTCTTTTACTTGTATCCGTTTTATTTATGTTTTGTTCCCTTTGCAAGGTGACACATTTTCTTCTTAGTTTAGTTTAGTTTATTATCACGTGTACCAAAGTATGGTGAAAATCTGTTGTTGTGTGCTAACCAGTCAGTGGAAAGACAATACATGATTACAATCAAGCCATCCACAGTTACAGGTTAAAGAGAATATTTAGTGCGAGAAAAGGTCCAGTAATGTCTGATTAAAGTTAGACCGAGGGTCTCCAGTGAGGTTGATAGTAGCTCAAGAACTGCTCTTCAGTTGTTGATAGGATGTATCAGTTGCCTGTTAACAGCTGGGAACAAACTGTCCCTGAATCTGGAGGTATGCGTTTTCACACTTCTGTACCTGTTACCTGATGGGACAGAGGAGAAGAGGGAGTGACCATGGTGAGACTCGTCCTTGATTAAACTAGAGGCCTTGCCAATGCAGCATGAAGTGTAAATGTAGTCAATGGAAGGGAAATTAGTTTGAGAGATAATCTGGGCTGCATCCACAATTCTCTGCAATTCCTTGTGGTCTTGGATTTGGCTGTTCCCAAACCGTGCTGCATCCCGATAAAATGCTTTTTACAGCGCATCTGTAGATGTTGGTGAGAGTTGTTGGGGATGTGCAAACTTTCTAAGCCTTCTGAGGAAGTAGAGGTGTCAGTGTCCTTTCTTGGTCATTACTTCAACAGGGCTGGTCCACGACAATTTGCTGGTGATATGTACTCCTAGGAATCTGAAGCTTTCAATCATCTCTACCTCGACGGCTTTAATGCATGACGGGGTATGTGTAACGCTTTGCTATCTGGTCGTATACTATCTCCTTTGTCTTGTTGACATTTCTTGGCTGGAAGGGCCAGAGTTTTCTTTCAGTGTCATTTCTCAACCTTTAATACTATGATCGGCTGAGCCACTCTGAACATAATTGCATTATTTTGATCAAACAATATCTGCCTTATGTGCTCCGAAGTTATTAATAGCAGATGCCCGTAAATGTACAATCACTCCCAGTAAATATGGCATTCCAATGACTTTATGGCACTGCGCAAAGATTGCCTTGTGCTTGCTGTAATATTTTGAAAGCCACTTTATGTGATCACACTAATCTCATGATTATAATCGGCTGATAAATAACAGCCGATTATAAATACTACGGAGGATAATTATTGTCACTGCTTACAACTATGTTTAGCTGTGGTAGCATTATTTATTGAAACCACAAACAAGGTGGTTTCACTAAGTAAAGACACTCTCTACATGGTTATGCAGCATAGAAATGCTTCCTCAATCAAATATACGATGGGCATACTTGTAAGTGTCCGTTTGCTTACATTCAACTTTAATTTTTGATTGGATTCACTGCAATGTTGGGGGTGGTTGTAATTCTTTTACCCTCCATCCCCTTTGGTTCTGTGTCTCCATTAAAATTAAGCAGACTTATAGATGCAGCGTGGAAGCACGCCTGTCAGGCCACCGATCCACGACAACCAGTGATCACCTTGTACAATGGCACTATCCTACACGCTAGGGACTATTACAATTTACAGAAGCCAATTAACCTACACACCTGCACGCCTTTAGAGTGTGGGAGGAAACCGGAGAACACGGAGAAAACCCATGCGGTCACAGGGAGAACATGCACACTCTGCACAGACAGCACCTATGGTCAGGATCGAAGCCAGGCCTCTGACACTGTAAAACAGCAGCTCCACTGCTGCACCACCATGCTGCTATGATCTAACACAGTATTAGTGGAAGCTAAAATACCGATTTAACACCATTAAAAGGCAGTAAAGCAATCATTTGCGTGATAATGGATTAAGCACGGATGACATTAATTGGAAAAAGGCAAGCTGCCTCTTAAGAATGCTGTTGTGGGCCACTTAAACAGTCAGGAGGTGTGGATCACACGTTGCAAACTTGTGCAAGCACATGATCCACAGATTTTACAAAGAAGGAAAATAATGTGTTTGAGAATGAGTGTTGACCTGTCCTCGCTCTGGTGCGGCCTTGGATCCCCTCTTGGGAAGATGCCTGCAGATCTCTTGGCAAGGCTGGAGTACAAAACAATACTATCTGGATACAGAGGACATTTCTAAATTTTAAAAGCCATCTTCTTCCTCTTATTCTCTTTAAAAAGTAACTTAGTGATATTTCCTTATCCTCCACACCTAATTAATTTGTAAATGTCAAAAGGAATCTTACTCTACTAATTAAAATCTTCTTTGCACTGACAGAACAATTTAATGTCAAGGGAACTGCCTACATCCTATTGTGTAAATGCCTTTGATCTCCCAAACGAACTATTTTATTAATTATGGTCATTGGAATCATGTGGTATAACCAGAGGGTGACACCATGTGCTAACTGGTCCATCAGCAGCTGATAGAAGATTAACTTTCTTTTAAACTATATATCAGGCAAGTAAGGTGCTTAATGGGTCAAATGGTATGGTCCTTTTCCAGCCAAGGCTATTTCAAGAGCTTGTCAGTGACAGGCCTAGTTTGCTGCCACCAAGAAGGGCCTGGTGGACTGCGGCCTGCAGGAGGGAAGGTCGTAAAATGCCGAGCTTGACCCTGAACACTCTAGAGAGCCGAAGAGGAGAGGCCCCCCGGCAACGATGGAGTGGGCCGGTAGGAGAGGGAGCGGGGTATTGCCTCCAGCTCCTTCAAGGTGGGCTGCAGAAGGCGTCCCCGGGACACAGAGGCGGTCGGGATGTCAGTGATGGCCCGAGCCAGTCGAGGGCGATGGAGGAAGTCCTGCAGCAGCCTGGGGCTTACCTGAGCTTACCTGGATCGGAGGCGCTCCAGTACATCCAACATGTGGACCGGACTTTGGACTATTTCTTTCTTTCGTAACTGGCGCCAAAACATGGCGACGGGTGCAAGGATTTCGCTGTGTAGTGCACACGTGGCAAGGCAGGTACTATCACAATGTTTTGGAAGCAATGGGACAGGTTTAAAGGGATATGGGCCAAACGTAGACAGGTGGGGTCTAGTGTGGATGGGACATGTTGGTTGGCATGGGCAAGTCGGGCCTAACGGCTTGTTTCCACGCTGTATGACTCTATGACTCTGCCCTGGTGTGGGGCCAAGCCTATGCCCTGTATGTGTTGGGAGCAATAAATGGTGTGGGAAAGAACAGAATCACGAAGATCTTTTAGTCATATGAGGGAACCTGTGTCTCTACATCAAAATTTGTAAATTAACACAGTTAAGTAGATAATCCGGCCTGCGATTCAATACAGTATTGACAAAATGCTGTTTTGTCAAGAATTATTGTTCTTTGAATGAAATGTTAAACCAAAATTCGATTTCTGTATTCCAACAATATTAAAATAAATGGATCAGGAATTTCTCACAATATTCTAGACAATACTGGGACACAAGGGCAGCATGGTGGTGCAGCGGTTGCTGCTTCTCAGCGTCAGAGACCCAGGTTCGATCCTGACCACGGGTGCTGTCTGTACGAGGTTTGTGCGTTCTCCCCGTGACCGCGTGGGTTTTCTCCGTGTGCTCCGGTTTCCTCCCACATCCCAAAGCCGTGCAGGTTTGTAGGTTAATTGGCCTCTGTAAATTGTCCCTAGTGTGTAGGACAGAACTAGTATAGGGGTGATCGCTACTCGATGTTGAACATGACGCCAAGACCAACTCTTACCTGCCCACACATGAGCCATGTCATGTCACGCCAATGATAGATGCAAAATACTGGGAGTAACTCAGCAGGTCAGGCAGCATCTCTGTAGAAAAGTAATAGGTAATGTTTCAGATCAAGACCCTTCTTCAAACTGTCAGAGGGGAGGGAAATTGAGGTATGAAAAGGTTCAGAAGAAATCCGAGCCAGCAATGAAAGGTGGAGCCCATAATGGTCCATTATTGGCTGTGGAAAAGGTGATATTGAAGGGATATATGGATGCGAACTGTGATATCCAAGAACCTGTCCAAACGTCTCTTGAATGCAAAGTATTGCATCTGTCTCAAACATCACCTCCAGCAGCGCGTTCCAGGCACCCTCCACCCTTTTGTGTAAACAAAAACTTGCCCCACAGATCCCCTTTAAATTTTGCCCTTCAGGCCCCTCCCCCCCCTCCCCTCCCCTGGAATGCGTTGAGGGGACAGGACACAACAGGTTCCCCTTGGTCTAGTCTCCTTTAAAATTTGCCCTTCTCATCATAAAGCTATGCCTTCTCAACTTTGACATTTCCAACCTGGGAAATAGTTTATGATTGTCTATCCTATCTATGTTACTCATAATTTAACATACTTCTTTCGGGATCCCAGCATTGAAGAGAGAGCAACGCAAGTTTGTCCACCCTCTCCTGATAGCTAATACTTTCTAATCCATGCAGCATTCCAGTAAACACCCTCTGCATCCTCTCCAAAGCCTCCACATCCTTCCTGTAATGAGGGGACCAGAACTGCACGCAATAGTCCAAATGCGGCCAAACATCAGTGGAGAGGAGGGATTAAGAACAAACGATACAGGAGCAAAATTAAGCCATCCGGCCCATCGTGTCTGATCTGCCATTCGATCACGGCTGATCTATTTTTCCCTCTCAACCCCATTCTACTGCCTTCTCCCCATAACCTTTGATACCCTGACTAATCAAGAACCTATCAATATCTGCTTTAAAAATACCCAAAGATTTGGCCTCCACAGCCGCCCATGGCAATGGATTCCACAGATTCACCACCTAAAAAAATTCCTCCTCATCTCCTTTCTCTGCCAGATTCACTATGCAACAGCAGAAAGTGAAGACAATAAAGTAATGCACTTGACTTGGTAAGAACCTCAGAGATTAGGATCTCAGCAACTGAAGGCACCAACTACCATGTCAACATCAACATCAAGTGGGAGATTGCAACCTTCACGTGGTCCGCCTTGTTTCAACGAATGCAATCAACCTGGCATGGACAATCAAATAAGATCAAATAGAACAAGTTGCCCTATAACGTTAGGCTGTGCATGCCATATTCAAGAAGAAGAAGATCAAGTTCTGCTCAACAACTCGGCCAGCGATGGTGGAATCAGGTCACGCCCAAAGGCGAACATTGAAGATCCATTTTGCAGTCCTGTTTTCATAGAACAGTACAACACAGGTACGGGCCTTTTGGCCCACAATGTCTGTGCCGAGCATGATGGCTAGTTAAATGGATCTCATCTGCCTGTACACGATCCATACCCCTCTACTCCCTGTCATTCAACATGCCTATTTAAAAGCCTCTTAAACACCATTATTATATCTGCCTCTACCACCATCCCTGGCAATGCGTCCCAGACTCTCACCACTCTCTGTGTAAACGTAACTTGCCACCTCTCCATTAAACTTTCCCCCTCTCAGCTTGTACCCATGCCCTGTAGTGTTGGACATTTATGGTTTAGAGGGATTTGAGGGACAGGTTTAGAGGGATTTGAGCCAAACGCAGGCAAGTGGGACTGATGTAGACGGGTCATGTTGGCTGGTGTGGGCAAGTTGAGCTGAAGAGCCTGTTTCCACCCTCTACAGCTCTATTGCTATTTCCTGGGGAAAAGGTTCTGACTGTCTACCCTATCTATGCCTTTCATTATTTTATATACTTCTATCAGGTCTTCAACCTCTGACCTCCGAGCATTCCTTTGTATGTTTTTCAATTAATGCTTAACAAGTAAATTTATGCTACCTCATCTCTCCTACCATCTCAGCCTTCAATGGCGTTCTTATTTACACCAGACTTACAATTTTTTGTATGTTGGCATCATTGCAAGATTTGTGCCTGAAGGTAGATTAGATTAATGACATAACTGACTTTGTTCTCTTTACCCTGTGTGCATAGTTGCTTCCTGTTACTTATTTTTGTGTTCTGTTAATACGACCACAAGTGATGAATAATCTGATATAATATGCAAGTAGAATTAAATAATTTACTTGATACTTAATGAGGCTCATTTTTAGTTTAGTTTAATTTGGCGATACAGCACGGAAACAGGTCCATAGACACAAGACTAGGGATGACTTACAATTTTTTTTTTACCAAAGCCAATTAGCCTACAAACCTGTACGCCTTTGGAGTGTGGGAGGAAACCGGAGCACCCGGGAAAAACCCACGCATTCACAGGGAGAACATGCAAACTCCGTACAGACAGCACCCGTAGTCAGGATCGAACCCGGGTCTCTAGCGCTGTGAGGCAGCAACTCTTCCGCTGCATCACTGTGCTGCACCTGCAATCTGTTGCTGATTGTTTCATAATCGTATCAACAATGAGTGAGCAGGCTCGAAAAATGGTGGAGAAGATCTTTACAAATGTGGCCGACACGAGCAGGAAAAAGGTTTGGCATGTAGAAACAAGCATGTCCCTGGGCCAACACCTAAACTGAGAGCAAAGTCTCAGTAAATAAGTCAGTAGATTAGGAGAGGCATGTGATCACTCTGGAAAAGTTCTCAAAGTATACAGAACTTGAAAGCTGAGACATTTTCATATTTGCAAGCATCACACAAAGGACTAGAATCAGTCTGGAGACGGGGCCCAACCCGAAACGTTTCCTATTTATTTTCTCCTGAAACCCTGCCTGACCCGCTGAGTTATTTCAGCACTTTGTATCTTTTTATGTAAACCAGCATCAGCAGTTCTTCGTATCTACATACAAAGGACTACAGCAAACCCTTGTGAAAAGGTACTATAGTGGGAGGGAAAAGGCGGGGTCATCGGTCTAGATCCTCAGGTGGCTGGAGTGTATCTAAGGGGACGGAGGTGGTGTCAGTGGCTAGCATGGCCTGGAAGATGTGTGGGCCGGCGGTGGCGGCTGTAGGTCCAGCCTGGAAGTGGCCGGGGTGGCGGTGCAAGCCATGGGCAGCATCGGCAGCCTGGCACGGCGGTGAAATCCGGTAGCTCCTCCGCTATAACCAAAATCCATTATATACAGGTCTGTAATAACAGGGGTTTACTGTATTTGGTTTTACACAACCTATCCAACTACGAAAAGCATAGCAGAGACAAAACCACCACCTGACACATTATACCATTTCCTTCTCCTTCATAACAAACTTCTTAGATTCTGCCTTTGAAAATCCAGCAGAGGTAAAACATTTGTTACAAGGGATATCTTTTTTATGAACTGATTTGGTGTGTATTCGCAATGCAACTTTTATCGATTTCACATAGTTCAAAAAGCAATGAGGAATGTTCTTTTGCTTCCCATTTTATTTGTACATTTATCCATTCATTCCTCATGGGTTCAAGGGAGGGAAGGATACAGACGCAAATCCTCAACCGCGACCTCGACATCTTAACCATCACACAAACCAACCTCCCTTCTATTGACTCAATTTACACTACTTGCTGCCTTGGCAAGGCCAGCCACATAATCACGAACGAGTTGCACCCTGGGTTCTCCACTCCCACCTCCCCGTCTCCCATCAGGCAAAAGGTATAGAAGAGTGAAAACACACACCTCCAGTTTCTTCCCAGCTGTTAACAGGCAACGGAACCATCCAAGCAACAACTATGGGGCTATCTTGAGCCATCTATCACATTGGAGACCCTCGGACTATCTTTGATTGGACATTATCTGCCACTAAACGTTCACACCATTCACGTTATTCCCTTTATCATGTATCTGTACAATGTGGATGGCTCGATTCTAATCATGTATTATCTTTCTGCTGATCATTAGCACACATCAAAAGCTTTTCACTGTACCTCATACACAAGCTAAATTTGACACTAATATGTTTATCTTTGCAGCACTTACCTGACTTCTGAATACATGCTCACTTGTCTTAGAGGATTCACATACTACAACTAATGTAAACCAGATTAAGCAGCATCTTATTTAAGTAAACTGCTTTGAAGATACCGTGTATAAAATTATGAGAGGCATAGATAGGATAGATGGTCAGAATTGTTTTCCCCGGATGGAAAAAATCTAATACTGGAGGGCATTGACTTCTAATATGGAAAAAAATCTAATATGGGAGGGCATAGACTTAAGCTGAGGGGGCAAAGTTTAATGGAGATGTGCAGAGGGAAGTTTTTTACGCAGAGGACGATGAGTACCTGGAACGCTCTGCCATGGATGGTGGTTGAGGTAGATTCAAAGAGTCGGAACTTAATAATTTAGATTTTAAACACTCATCAATCTTTGGTCTAAAGATTCCTACCATCTTTCGTGTGGTCAATGTACAAATGGAAGTGTTTATTCTGTCAAGTGTCAATGTGGTAAATAATTTGGTTTGCATCAATGACTGTAATACCAGTTGTAAAAATGTTAGGCATAGGTAGGGAATATGGTGGCCTGCATTTTTAAGATATTAGACACCTATTGGGTATGCCATTGGGTATATTGGTCAACATGGATGAGTTGAGCCAAAGGGCCTGATTCTATGCTCTATGATTTTATGACTTTGGGGAGAAGCAATGTCATCATGTTTGACACAGACGTTGTGGGCTGAAGGGCCTGTTCTTGTGCTGTACTGTCCTATGGTCTACGAGTCCTCCAAAGCATGAGTGTGACACACTTCCATTTCCTACACCATAAAGGCCTGCCCGAATTGGAGAGGATTTCTGTTAAAGCTACACGTTTACCTGCGACCATTATTAAAATAAAAAAACTCTTGATGTCTGCTATGGGGCATTAGATCAAATTGATAAGGAAACGCAACAAAACTGATCCAAGTTGCCCTAGGGGCAGCAATAGAATTACTGCCTTACAGCACTTGCAGCGCCAGAGACCCGAGTTCGATCCCGACTACGGGTGCTGTCTGTACAGAGTTTGTATGTTCCCCCCGTGATTGCGTGGGTTTTCTCCGGGATCTTCCCATGTTCCAAAGATGTACAGGTTTGTAGGTTATTTGGCTTGGTATAAGTGTAAATTGTCCCTAGTGTGTATAGGATAGTGTTAATGTGCAGGGATCACTGTTCAGCACGGATGGTGAGCTAAAGGGCCTGTTTCCGCGCTGTATCTCTAAACTAAACTAAACTAAACTAAACTAAAGTTAAATCACAACTATAATTATGCTTAATTTGCTTCACAATTCATATCCTTCATCAATATCTAATGAATGCAATATGCAAATAATGCAATATGATCATGGCTGATCATCCAACTCAGTATCCTGTACCTCTTAAAAGTTGTCTCCACTCCTTCTCCCCCACCCCACCTCTACCCCCTCTCCCCCCCCCCCCCCCCCCCCCCCCCCCCCCCCCACCCCCCCCCCCCCCCGCCTCTTTTAAAGGACTCACCACAAACCTTCTTGTTCATCACGGTGCGTGTCTGTATCACCTTGCCTTTGCACCGTGTGAATTTTTTAGACACTGCTCCCCTGCCTGCATAACGGGCTGGTGAAGGAAGCGATGTGTTTGTGTGTTCCACTCTGACAGTCGCTGTTTCAGTTGCCGGTTTTTCAGGCAACTGCCGGCACCAACTTGACAGTCACCGGCAGTCCGCTGAAAAATCGCCTACATGGGACAGGCCCATTATAGCACCTTGGACACAGGTTCAATCCTGACTACTGGCGCTGTCTATATAGAGTTTGTAAATTCTTTCTGTGACTACATGGATTTTCTCCGGGTGCTCCAGATTCCCCCCACACTCCAAAGATTTTGCAGGTTCATTGGCTTGAGTAAAAATTGTACATTGTCCCTAGTGTGTAGAATATGGGCCTGTTTCTGCGCTGTATCTCTACAAACTAAAAAATTGCAGATGCTGGTTTACAAAAAAAAGACACAATGTGCTGGAGTAATTCCATCTATCACTTGCCTGGCTTTGACCTACACAACCCCTCACCTCTCTCCTCCTTATTAGAATCAGTCTGAAGAGGGGTCCTGACCCGAAATGTCGTCTGTCCATTTGCCTGCACAAATGCTGCCTGGCCCATTGAATTCCTCCACCCCTTTGCTTTTTTGCCAATTCAATTTAATAGCTGTCTTCATCATTTCAAAGTGTTGTCAAGAGTCTGGAGCTACAGATAGGTCAGACCAAACTGCAGATATTCCTTCCACGATAATATCAGACAACCGAATGCATTCAATTGTACAATAATCATCACATGATCATCATAACTAATACTCAAATATTTCCTCTGGCCTCACAATGTGCAATTCTTCAATCCTATTGTCTCACACCTTCATTTAGTTTATTTTATTTTAGTGATACAGCGCGGAAACAAGCTCTTCGGCCCACCAAGTCCATGCCGACCAGCAATCCCCACACATTAACACTATCGTACACAAGATAGTATCAGTGTATGGTTGATCGCTGGTCGGTGCAGACTCGATGGGCCGAAGAGTCTGTTTCCACGCTGCATCTCTGAAGTCTACAAGCACCCGTGGTCAGAATAAAACCCGGGTCTCTGCCGCTGAAAGTTAGCAACTCTACTGCTGCGCCACTGTGCAGTGCGTTGTGGGGTTTTTTTTGCAAACCAGCACATCTGCAGTTCCTTGTATCTACAACTAATACACTTAATTTTATGCTTCAGACTTACTTCATTACTTTCTTTTACATTACCAAGCCACTATTACAGGATTCAAGCCAGCTGCTACAAATCAGTATTCAAGGCTTCTGAAGACTTTTCTGATGTGTGACATATCAAATCCAATTGTTGTTGCAGCATTCCTCCTCTTTGTGGGACTTTTAACAAACATCCAGCAGAATTCAACTTCAAATTAAATGGAACACTGATGTGAGAATCTGTTGCAGGTTCTTAATCCTGTGACCTGCCCACGGAGAAATCCATTGGAATTAAGTCCTTTGGAGTCATTGAGATTAATGTTTAAAGCACATCCATCTGCTGGTCACATTGCAACCATAGAGCACAAGTTAATAGCGATGGAATAGCTTTTTTCTCTGAAAATATTATTTCCATTGCTGCTCATTTTAGTCAGTGTCACACCCCAGCTGCACTGTCACATAATGATGGCAGATAAATGTAATCCTTGCACGATTTTTATACCACAGCACAGCCACAGACGGGGAAGGAAAGCTTCAAAAGACTGACTAAGATTTGTTGCCTCAGCCTTCCGAGACCAAATGGATTCTTGTATTTAATGGGATCCGTTCGTATTTATATATGAGGAGGAGGCTATAAATCTTGCTACACCACAAGGTTTGGTACCGTGCTTTGAAATGACTGCTTTCATTCAGCAGTCTTGGTTATCAGTTTAGTTTGAGTTTAGTTTATTGCCACGTGTACTGAGGTACAGTGAAAAGGTTTTGTGGCATGCTAACCAGTCAGCGCAAAGACAATACATGATTACAATCAAGCCATCCACACTGTACAGATACATGATAAAGGGAAGAATGTGGGTACTGTTTAGTGCAAGATAAAACCAGTAAAGCCCCATCATAAATTGTCCAAGGGCATCCAATTAGATAGATGGTAATTCAGGACTGCTCTCCATTTGTTGGTAGGATGGTTCAGTTGCCTGATAGCAGCTGGGAAGAAACTGTCCCTGAATCTGGAGATGTGTGTTTTCACACTTCTGTACCTTTTGCCCGATGGGGGAGGGAGAAGAGAGAGTGGCCAGGGTGTGACTCATCTTTGATTATGCTGGTGGCCTTGCCGAGGCAGCGTGAGGTGTAAATGGAGACAATGGAACGGTTGTTTTGCGTGATGGTCTGGTGAATTGCTGCACCACAATTCTCTGTAATTTAGAGAGACAATGTGGAATCAGGGCCTTTATAATAATAATAATAATAATAATCTTATTTATATAGCACATTTTTAGTCAACTTGCATTGACCCCAAAGTGCTTCACATAATTACATTACATTTACACACAGGCAAAGGTGGGTGAAGTGTCTTGCCCCAAGGACACAACGACAGTATGCACTGCAAGCGGGATTCGAACCGGCTACCTTCTGGTCGCCAGCCGAACACTTAGCCCATTGTGCCATCTGTCGTCCCTTTGACCCATCTAGTCTGCGCTGACCATCGATCACAGGTACACTAATTTGTGCTACTCTATTTTCCATTGTACCTGTACTGAACCAACTGGAAATAGATTGGCACCGGAACAGCAGACACTTGGCTAAGAATTAAAAGGAGTTGGAGTGGATTCTAAATCTTCTTGGATACAAAGTGCTCAGGAAGGATCAAAAAGCAAAGAACAAGGAGTGGCATCATTAATTAAGGAGAATATTGCCTTGCTGGTGAGAGAGAACATTCTGGAATGAAGAAGGACAGAAGCTATCTGCTTAGAATTAAGAAACGATAGGCTATGCTTACATGATTGCAACTATTCCATAGTCCACTGACCAGTGTGAAGGAAACTGAGGAGAAGGTTTGAAGGAGAATTGCAAAGTTGTGCAAAAGTGCAGCACAGTTGCTCAGTTGATAGAGTTGCTGCCTTACAGCGCCAGAGATCGGGTTCGATCCTAACCTCGGGTGTTGTCTGTGTGGAGTTTGCTCGTTTTCCCGGTGACCTCGTGGGTTTCCTCCGGGTGCTCTGGATTCCTTCCACATGTAAGTTAATTGGCCTCAGTAAAAATTGCCCACAATGTGTAGGGAGTGAATGCGAAAGTGGGATAATATAGAACTAGTGTGAATGGGTGATCGATGGTCAGCATGGATTTGATGGGGTGAAGGTCCTGTTACTAAGCTGTGTCTCTAGATTATGAGCAACAACTACTTAAATTTAGACTGGGATGGTAAGAATATCAGCGGCAAATAGTTCTTGAAGCGTGTTTAGGATAATTTACATGATCGGGAGGTTTAGGGCCAACAAAAATGCCATTGCTCGACTTAGGTTATGAGGTCAACTACCTTTCGGGAAACTTTGATGAAACTGTAATCATATTTTATCTTGGAACGATTTTTATCTTTTTCCAACTATGTTCTGAACCTGTTGATATTTGGGTTTCGAATGGCCATTGAAAAGAATATAAGCAACTCAAATTTCAATGGGGGGCACAGTTGCGCAGCAGTAGAGTTGCTGTCTTACAGGTGCTGCCTGCACAAAGATTGTACGTTCATCTGGTCACCTGCGTGGATGTTCTCTGGGATCTCCGATTTCCTTCCACACTCCAAAGCCATACAGGTTTGTGCAGTAGGTTAATTCGCATGCATAATTGTAAATCGTCCCTAGTGTGTAGGATAGTGTTCGTATGCGTGGATCGCTGGTCAGCTTGGATCCGGTGAGCAGAAGGGCCTGTTTCTGCTCAGTATCTCTAAACTAAACTAAACAATCAAGAGGCCACATGGCCAATACATATGTGGTTTGGCAGGTACCACTCTAAACTCCTGCATCAGAATTTTATGATTTCAAATCTAATCACAATAACCTCTGCCAGTGTCGAGGGAGTTGGTTGCACACTCTATTAATCATCCGTTAAACCAAAGCTGGTTTTAGTTTTGGAGATACTGCGTGGAAACACCATAGATCACCCATACACCAATTCTACCCTACAGATTAGGGAACATTTACAGAAACCAATTAACCTGCAAACCTGAGAGAGACACAAAAAGCTGGAGTAACTCAGTGGGACAGGCAGCATCTCTGGAGAAAATGAATGGGTGACCTTTTGGGTTGAGACACTTCTTCAGACTCGACCTGAAACATCACCCATTCCTTCTCTCCAGAGATGCTGCCTGTCTTGCTGTTACTCCAGCTTTTTGTGTCTATCTTTTTGTTTAAACCAGCATCTGCAGTTCCTTCCTACACAACCTACAAATCTGCACGTTTCTGGAGTGTGGGAGGAAGCCGGAGCACTGGGAGGAAACCCAGCCTTGTGCTAGCAAAGCAGATGTGCTGCTACCCCCATTCCTCTCCTCACTGTGCATTCTTCATTAAACAACGTGTAGAGACCCATGTGGAGAAATGAAACACATTGGAATAAAGCCAATCAACGTAATACCATTTAAAATGGTTTGATGTGTTTAACAGAGATTATTTAGAGTTTCTGAAATGTCTTTTGGACTGTGCTGGATTCTTCCCAAGTGTTCCTCATCCCATTCAAACTTTGCATTTGCAACCCCCTCTCCCGCTTTTCACGGGTCTGAGCTGGACTTCCACTTACCCTGGAAACCTTTAGACTTTAGAGATACACCGTGGAAACAGGCCCTTCGGCCCACCAAGTCCGCGCAGACCCGTGATCACCCGTACACTGTTTCTATCCTACACACTAGGGCCATTTTATAATTTACAGAAGCCAATTAACCTACAAACCTGTACATCTTTGGAGTGTTGGAGGAAACTGCAGAATCCAGGGACAACCCATGCAGTCACAGGAGAACTCTGTACAGACAGCACCTGTAGTCAGGATTGAACCCGGGTCTCTGGCACTGTAAATCTACCTCTGTGCCACTGTGCCGCCCCTCCTGTGACCAATTTATTCACGTTTACTGTTGCAAATTAGTTTTACAACACAAATTACATGTAAAAGCCAATCACATCCTTTTCCAGTGAAGTTTTAGGGTAGTTTATTTTAGTATAAAGATATAACATGAATAAACAGGCCCTTCAGCCCACCAAATCTATGCCAACCATCGATCACCCATTTACATTTACATTTCCCACTTTCTCATCCACTCCCTACACATTTAGGGGCAATGAGAAGAGGTGAGCTCTGATGCTAGTGTTTAGTCTTATTTTTAATTTAGTATTTAGTATTTAACGCAGGAGTGTTTAGTTTTATCTTAATTTTCTAAAACTCACTGGCTATTATTGTTAGTTCAAGCATGGAGGGTTTGTGTTATGAGAAGATAGCTTATTGATTAAAAATAATATTAATAATATGTTAAAGTTTGACAAAGGGATAAATCATACCTCTTTAGTTTAAATTGAAATTGTCAGTCGTGAAAAACTGATTATTTTTTTAAGAGCTGTAATTGAAAAGCATCAGCTTTAGATATTCCTCATTGTAACATGACTATGATTAGCTGTTGCTATATCGCCATTAATGAAATGGTAATTCCTGTATAGATCTGTCTCAGGTAGCAGATTGGGGATTGAAACCCATTCATGTCAACTTCTGAAATAGCATGTATAGCTTAATTAACTACATAGCTAATAATTACAAGGGAATAAATGTGCCCATCATAGGGATATATATCTTAATCAAGTGCAGAACAATGGCATTGCTGAGAACCATTCATAGTCTTGTATGTCATACAGGAGACATCCAGATTCAATTAAATACAAGCTGCACAATGTTAAGTTATAATATTTGAGACAATGCAAAGACAAGATTCCTACATCTATCGTAGCAGAACAATTAGTCGGCAGTGACAGCAACTGATTACACAAACATTGGAGTGCGACGTCTAAGACGGCTCCCAATTACTTGCACGCTATCTCATGTCTGACCTTTGACGAATACAAAGATGCTTCAAGCTGCTCAGTACTGATACCATTTCAACGAGGACCTGTGTACTCCATGTGTGTGTTTGCTCCGTAATGAGCCCTTATGCTGCTTTTTTTTAAAATGGAATGTTTGACTTCTCAAAAGAATATCATGAAAAAATTAGAGAGGAAGCATTTGAGACTTTAGAGATACAGCGTAGAAAAAGACCATCTAGCCCACCATGTATGCACCCACCAACAATCACCCCGTACGCTAGCACTATCCTATACACACTAGAGACAATTTAGAATTTACAGAAGCCAATTAACTTACAAACCTGTACGTCTTTAGAATGTGGGAGGAAACCAGAGCTCCCGGAGAAAACCCACGTGGTCACAAGGAGAACGTGCAAACTCGGTACAGAGAGCACCCGTAGTCATGATTGAACCCGTATCTCTGGCGTTGTAAGGCAGTAACTCTACCGCTGTACCACCGTGCTGCCGGCAAACTATGGTGAAGGTTAAATGGTTCTTTTCATTATGTAAATTGCTCAGTTGGCAAAGAAAACGTCTGTATGACAAACAATAGAAACAATAAAATCCATTGATATCACAATGTGGTGCTATCGTATTCCAGTTATATAATAGACCAAAGAGCAAGAATCAGGAGTGTTTATTTGTGAAACATACTACCAACAGAACAATTACCAGTACATTTCCACTTGCAGCAACTTAGCAGGCATGTAAATGAAGTACATACAGATAAATATAATATTGAAAATTCAATAAATTAATAACCGTAATACCATTGCAAAAATAAAAAGAAGTCCATAGTGCAACCAAAGACACTGTTCATGGAACCTCAGAGTTGCTGAGGTTAATGTTGTGTCAAGTTCAAGAGCCTGATGGTAGTTGGGGAGAAGCTAGTATTGAACCTGGTGGTCACGGGTTTCAGATTCCTGTACCTTCTTCATGATAGTAGGAGCAAAGTGAGAATGTGGCCAGGATGGTGTGGGTCTTTGGTGCTGGCTGCCTTTTTGAGGCAGCACCTGACTAGACCCCATAGATCCCTGTTCTCTGGGTGCTCCAGTTACCTCAGGCATTCCAAAGATGTGCAGGTTAATTGAAGGTTAATTGGCTTCTGTAAATTGTCCTTAATGTGGAGGATAGAGCAAGCGTGTGGGTGATCTCTGGTCGACATGGACTCGGTGGGTTTCCACATTGTTTCCCTAAACTAAAACACCTTTGATGGTGGAGAGATCAGTACTTGTGATAGAGCTATAGTGCTCCTAAGCTGCAAGAGTGCAGAGCATCAGTACTCTTATCCTGGTGTATCTAGAAGATTAGTACTCTTGTGCCTGACGAGCACAGAGCCATTGTATGTCTGTAGGATTGGAGCACGGAGCACGGAGAGTTGTCACCAATGTACTAATGATGCACAGGCAATGTAATATGAGATATTACTTCTACCAGATTGAGGCCAGGCGCCAGCTCTTGGACACCCACTCCTACTTACCCCTGGACCATGACCCCACAGATGAGCACCATGCCTTTATCTCTCAGACTAGCCATGTTACAAAATTTTGAGATTTTAATAATTAAGTCTACAATTTATCCCATCGTATAAAGCATAAAAAGAAGTTTAATTTGACGCTTAATTCCCTTTCATATCTTCAGTATTAAAAAGGTTATGGTCATTTTCATACTCGGAAATTAGCATTGTGTTCCCTATTGCTTTTCCATTGACTTAACTCAAAAGCTGTGATCAAGGACAGTCAAAAAGCCCATAACTTTCTTAAAAAATTAAGATAACTGAATGAAATGTTCAGTTATTATAGATTGAAGCATTCTGAAACAAATATGAAACAATACTTGGATGACCTGAAATTAAAGCATATAATTAGTTAGTTACCTAATTGATTGTCATCAGGGCCATTTCATTGTCCAATCAGGGACAATGTCAGAATTTCATTGTCCGATCAGGGACACATGACAATAAACTCACTTGAACTTGAATTGTAGCTAATTACATAATTCAATTATTAGATCTAAACATCTATCAATTTCTTAAGAAAAGGTTAACATTTTTAAATAGCCTAAGTGCCCAAATAACATTCACGCAAGAATTCACAATATAACATGATTTTTAAATCTCATTGTCATGAATTTATAGGTCAAATGGAAGTAATTTAGTGTTTAATTCCCGTAAATTAATGGCCATTTTAATCATCTTGCGAGTGGGATTTTGTGGAACGCGATCGTTTGGAACGTTGCGGTTGCAGTGAATTTAAACTCCATATCGGCAGGAAAAATACTGCCGGTTTGTATGGGTCCTAAGTCACCTTTTCGCAACGTAAAATTTTGATTAGAGGCATCCTAAGAAGCACGTTTATATGTAAAATAAACGGCTTTCCTTTACCTGTCCCGTACGTGAAATCCGTCCCCGTTGTCGGTGTTGACGGCTTTAGAAGTTGATTTTTAAATTACTCCTGCTCTTAAAATATCCAGTGCAGTTAAAAAAAAACTAAATAAAACCGATGTCGGAGCGATTATTCTTCAGCAGGTAAACAGCCTGACAAAAATCGATTTCAACAGGCTGGGAAAAAAACGCATTTTAAAACGCGTCCCCCTCTCAAAGGCGCCAAAGTCGCGCACACGGGCAGTGGCAGAACTGCAGCGCCGCTGAAGGTAAGTTTTGTAACATACCTACTCAGACCATCTCTGATTTTATAACGTTCGACTGTCTGACCTCTACAGCCTTCAACCTTTTCGTTCAGGAGCCCCGCACATCCTGGTTTTACGTTCTTCCATTAAAAACGTCTGAAGAAGGGTTTCGACCCAAAACATCAAATGTTCCTTTTCTCTAGAGATGCTCCTGCCCCGCTGAGTTGTTCCAGCACATTGTGTCAATGTTTGGTATAAACCAGCATCTGCAGTTTCTTCCTACACATGTAATATAAGATCCATTTTATGTAGTTTTCTAATGTTGTTTTGTTCCTGGCGGGTAAATCACTTGTGATAGATGTATTTGGTTTAGATGATAGGGGATCAATTTTAATCTTGTTGGGAGGTTGAGCATGACAGCCCATGAACTGTGTTTGGTTAAAATAAAGATGATTGATTTTGAAATTCCAATTACACACTGCAGATCGTTCAGAAAAGGTACGAAAGATGCCAAACAGGTTAGAACAGAGCCAAACAGAAGTGAAACCTGCAATCAATAAGCGAGTTCGGTATTCCGACTGCACATGCCCAGGTCATAGGTCACTCGCGATAAACATTCTCGGCAGCTGTGCTGCTGCATGTATACAGACCTGCGTTTCATTTGTAGTCAGGATCGAACCCAGATCTCCAGCACTGCAAGCGCTGTTGAATTGCTACTGGACCGTCCCTGTCAGCTCCCGAGTGTCCCATCCCTGTCTGGGGCGGCCGGATATGTCCGGGGTGACCCTAAACTGACGGGACACCAGCCTGTTGAAGTTGCGGCCCAGGCTTACAGCCAGCGTGGAGAAGAAACGCCAACTCCATTTCAACTCTGTCTGTTCCGCTGGGATACCTGACAGCCCTGGACTGACGGGACACCGGCCCGTTGCAGTGGGGCCCAGGCTTAATGCCAGCGCCGAGAAGAAAATCTAGCTGCACTGTTCCGGGCCAGTGTCCCGTCAGTCAAGGGCTGTCAGTTAACCCGGCGGGACAGGCAGAGTTGAAATGGAGTTAGCGTTTCGTCTCCACGCTGGCTGTAAGCCTGGGCCCCACTGCAACGGGCCAGTCCAGCCCCCCCCCCCTACCCACGCTATCTAAAGGACTTACCGTACACTGTGGCAGCTGTTTACTTTCGTTTTCCGCGGGTGTGAATTTCAGACAGCGCCCCCCGCTTTCCCTGGCCCCCCTTTGGCGGTGTGTGTGTGTGTGTGTGTGTGTGTGTGTGTGTGTGTGTGTGTGTGTGTGTGTGTGTGTGTGTGTGTGTGTGTGTGTGTGTGTGTGTGTGTGTGTGTGTGTGTGTGTGTGTGTGTGTGTGTGTGTGTGTGTGTGTGTGTGTGTGTGTGTGTGTGTGTGTGTGTGTGTGTGTGTGTGTGTGTGTGTGTGTGTGTGTGTGTGTGTGTGTGTGTGTGTGGGTCGCTCGATCCAGCTCACTGTTTCAACGCGGACGGTCGATCCAGCTCGAGGTTTTCCAGGCAATTGCCATCGAGCTTGAAGGTCGAAGACATTTTTCTGAACTCGCGGATTTCGCTGCCGCAGTGGGACAGCCCCTTAAGGCAGCAACACTACCGCTGAGCCACTTTGCCACCTTGAAGTATGTTTAGAGAAATTATGGTTGATTCCTGCTATGTTTAGTTCTTGGTTCTTGGTTCTTGGGTCCTCCAAAATATTCCAACTGGAATTTAAACTGGAGGTGGTGAAGGGAGGGATTAAGCCAGAAAGGGTATAAAGAACACACACTATAGAATTTAACATAAAACATCCCCACACAGCAGAATTAAAGTTTCCCACTGTGTGGGAAGGCACCAAAGTCACTCTCTTCCTCCACTGTTCCTCGTGGTCAGGGCCTCCCCAAGCCCTCCGCAGTTGCAGCTACAGGCGGCCCTATGTCCAGGACCGCTCGCCGGGGTGATACAAGTCTGACGTCGGGGCTGCGGGACTTCCTCAGCGGCGTGGACACCAGAGTCGGCCCTCTTCCTACCGAAGTCTGCGGCTTCCAAAGTCCGTAGGCCGCGCCGGGTGGAAACCGCCACTGCAGACCCTCTGCAACGCGCCCCAGGACTCCACGATGAGGGTCAGCACCGCCCGCGTTGTAAGCTCTCCGCACCAGAGCTCCACGATGTTGGAGCAGCGGCCCAATGCTCCGGAGCTCAAAACGGCGACCCAGGTAGGCATCGCCCGCTCCGCGGTGACTCCAGCGCTGTGCCGTCGCTGTAGCAGCCCTGGTCCGGTTCCCGGTCCCCGGTAGGAAAGGCCGCTCCGATCCAGCTGGTAGGCCGCGAGGTGGGGGGCGAGGACGCGACTCTGAGAAATAGTCGTGTCCCCGCCAGGAAGAGACTGGGAAACGGTTTCCCCCTTACCCTGCCCCCCTACCCCACATAGAAAGTGCAGTGCAGCGCCCCCTCCGACCCTTTGCGGAATAGAAAATAAATACATTTAATTTAGAGCTCCATACAGACTGTAGGTAATTTTCAACAGAACATGAAAGGTCATCTTGCTGGGTGAATAATGTTGAGCCCATCTGACATTAGTTTCATCGTGGATTGAAATTCACGCAGCTCTCCACCAGCAAGGAAATGTGAGGTGAAGATACCTCCTGGAAGATAGTGTTGATCATGATCCTGTCTTTGTACCATTGGACTTCCTGTGTTGGCTTCCAGCCCTTTTTTTATACACTTTAATAAAGAACAGGAACACTGAAACATTCCCCTTGGCTTCAAACTTTGTAATTCCTCCAGTATTGAAGCCACATCCCTGCCTGCAAGTCACATCATGTCTGTCTGTGCTGTTGCTCTCTGAACTATAAAGCAGGAGGACGAAAGAGTCTTTTAATCTTTTGATTAGACAAGCTCACTTTACTCTATTACTCTGGTCTATGACATCCACCAAACTGATAAATTTTGGATAGAATGCCAGGTCTGAGGTTCTTCTGAAGTAGCGTCTGAGGACCTTTAACATTACCTATCTAATTTTCTCCAAAGATGCTGCTTGAACGGCTGAGCTACTCCAGCACTTTGTGTCTATCTGAGGTTTGCCTTCTGTTCACGATTTAGTTGTTCCATTGTAGGCCTGTCTTCGGCTCAGATGCATTAACCACACTACCCGAAGTCAGTGAGGTTCAACTCTCAATGTCCTCAATTTGTTTGGTTTAGAGATACGGCATGGAAACAGGTTCTTCGTACCACAGAGACCACATGGACCATCGATCACCCATACATTAGTCGTGAGCATCAAAACAGGCCCTTCGGCCCAAATTTCCCATCCCGCCCAACGTGTCCCATAAACACTAGTCCCACCTGCATGCTTTTGGTCCATATCTCTCTAAACCTATCCTATCCATGTACCTGTCTCAATGTTTCTGAAACGTTGTGATAGTACCTGCCTCAACTACCCCCTCCAGCAGCTTGTTCCATACACACATCACCCTTCATGCAAAAAAGTTACTCCTCAGGTTCCTATTAAATCTTTCCCCCCTCCCCTTAAACCTATGTCCTCTGGTTCTCGATTCTGATACTCTGGGCAAGAGACTCTAGGCGCTTGGCCGATCTATTTCTCTCATTACATGATTTTGTACTCTAGTTCTTTGTTAACCCACTTTTGCACCCTACGCACAAAGGGCAAATTACTGAAGCCAATTAGCATACAAACCTGCGCATCTTTAGGATGTGGGAGGAAACCAGAGCACTTGGAGAAAACCCATGCTGTTACAGGGAGGATGTACAAACTCGACACAGACCGCACCCATGGTCAGGATTGTTCCCGGGTCTCTGGCGCAGTGAGGCAGCACTGCGCCACTGTGCTGCTATTTCAATTACTTTCATAAGCTCCAGTCCACATCTGTTTAACATCCTCACAAAGCAATTGGTACAAACCAAAGAGTTTATTCTACTTTAGTTTTGAGATACAGCATTGAAACTGACCCTTCAGCCCATGGAGTCTGCACCGACCATCGATCACCTGATCACACACTCGTTCTATATTATCCCACTTTCGCATCCACTCCTGACACAAAGGAAAAGATAGGAGTTGAATATATGTGAGAGAAAATGCAAGTATAAAGTTTAAAAAGGCCAACGGAAGTAGAGGCTGTGTTCAGGTGCTGTTGATCCTTGATTACATTTTAATGAGTAGTTGGCTAGTAAGTGCGAAATATTCAAATGGTCTTACACACTTCTGCAAAGCAGATTTATTTTCTGAAAGAAATACATCTAATTTGCATTTTTGAATGTCAAACCATTTTTCAACCTGAAAATTATTGGCTGCCACCATTAAGAAACGAGCATTTGATGAAACTGTCACAAAGGTTCCGTCAAGGCAGATTGATTAAAGACAATAAATTCATTCAGAATTATTCATTATTTGCGTAAAGGAGACTGCATTATTTTGGTATTTTTTCACTTTTCTCTAGCTCCAATGATCAGCTTCATGTCAGGACCATTAATGCATCAAAAGATTCTTTAAAGCAAAACCAAGTGCAGTAATGTACAGGTCTGAAGAAAGTTTCCGACCTGAAATGTCACCTTTTCCTTTTCTCCAGAGATGCTGCCTGACCCGTTGAGTTACTTCAGCATTCTGTGCCTATCTACAGTAAACCCTCATTATAAAGGACTATAAGGGGGGGGGGAATGGTGTCCATTATTTCTGATTGACTGCTATAAGTAAGGTATTATCATTGAATATAGTTGACACAAGGAACTGCTGGTCCTGGTTAATACGGGAACGGATACAAAGTGCTGGAGTAACTCAGCGGTTCAGGCAGCATCCCTGGAGAACATGAATAAGTGACGTTCGGGTCAAGACCGATGTTTAGACTTGCTGCATCACTTGATCTTATAGAAGTGTGATCACGAGGGGAATTGATAGGATGAATGCGTATGAATAGAGTATTTTACCCAGAATCAGGGAATCAAGAACCAGAGGACACAGGTTTAAGGAGAGAGAGGAAAGATTTAATATGAATCCGAGGGGCAAACTTTTAATACAGGGGATGGTGGGTATATGGAATGAGCTGCTGGAAGAGGTACTATAACAACATTGGACTGAGGGGGCGCTGTCGAGTATGGTTGTCCTGCCTGCAGCTGTTTGTCCTTTTCACCCTTTTTTTGGTTTTTAGTGTTTTAAGGGTTTTTGTATTGGGGGTCTAGTTTTTTTGTGTGGAGGGTGGGAGTGGGGGGGGGGGGGGGGGGCATCTTCGCCCCTTCCTCGCGTCCTACCAACGGGACTGGAGCTGCGTTTCCTGCAGGACCCGGGAAGCACCTCAGCTTCGGTGGCGGCACAGCACTGAAGCACCATCGCGGAACGGGCGATGCCTTACCCTGGGTCACCGTGTAGTAAGCGCCGGAGTGCTGAGACCGCCGACTCCAACATCGTGGAGTTGTGGTTGCGGAGCGCCCAGCTGCGGGCAGGGATGACTTTGAACACAGCGGAGCCTGGGATCTCTCGCCGAGATCGCCAGTATTGGAGCTCCGACCAACGCGGCCTGTGGACTTCTGGAGCCGCGGTCTCTGGGGAGGAAGCGGCCGTTCCAGACACTCCAAGCTGCTGAGAGTGTTAGACAATAGATAATAGGTGCAGGAGTAGGCCACTTGGCCCATCGAGCCAGCACCGCCATTCAATGTGATCATGGCTGATCATCCCCAATCAGTACCCCATTCCTGCCTTCTCCCCATATCCCGTTACTCTGCTATTTTTAAGAGCCCTATCTAGCTCTCTTGAAAGCATCCAGAGAACCTGCCTCCACCGCCCTCACAGAGAATTCCACAGACTCACCACTCTCTGTGAGAAAAAGTGTTTCCTCGTCTCCGTTCTAAATGGCTTACTCCTTATTCTTAAACTGTGGCTCCTGGTTCTGGACTCCCCCAACATCGGGAACATGTTTCCTGCCTCTAGTGTGTCCAAGCCCTTAACAATCTTATATGTTTCAATGAGAATCCCTCTCATCCTTAAAAACTCCAGAGTGTACAAGCCCAGCTGCTCCATTCTCTGTGTTCGTTCGACACCGAGCACCATCATCCGGCGAGAGGGCCTATAACACTGGGCCGCAGTTGCGGCGACTGCGGAGGCCTCAATAGGCCTGACCATGGATGAACAAGAGGAAGAGGACTGGACTTTGCTGCCTTCCCTCGCAGTGGGAACCATTGTGGTGGGGATGTTTTCATGTTTAGTGTTAATTCTTTGATGTTGTGTTTTGTTTTTGTTGGTGTGCTGCAGATGGCTCAGAAAAGATGGCTGCCGAGGTGGGAGTGAACGCTGGCACAATTGGCTGCCGTTGCTCTCTCTCTGAATTGTGTATTGTTGCTGTATATGTTGTTTTTGTTTCATGCTTGTTTTAACTGTGAGGTGTCCTTGATAGTCCTTAAAGGCGCCAATAAATAAAATGCATTATTATTATTATTATTATTATTATTATTATTATTATTATTATTTATTATTATTATTATTATTATTTAAAAGACATTTGGTCAAATATATGGATAGGAAACGTTTAGAGGGATATGGGCCAAACGCGGGCAGGGAAGATTAGCGAAGATGGGGCACCGTGGTCGGCATGGGAAAGTCGGGCCAATGGGCCTGTTTCCATGTTGTATGATTCTATGAATCTATGACTCTCAGTTACAAATTGTTGTGTAATTTTATGGACTAATATTTGCGAGTACCGTTGCACATCAATATTTTTCAAGCTATTCCACAGTTGATAATCTTGCTATTGCTAATTAGATCACTTTCCTGTGTTTGTTTGGTTCAAGATGCAAAGCGTTTAAACTTCATTGCATCTTATTACGAACATGAAGTGTAATTATTTACTGACATTTTCCAACTTAATGAAATATGCATTTGTCTCCTCTGTGACACTTTCATTGCAACCCCAGACATTAAGAGACAATATATTATAGTGAGTGTAGTTCTCCTCTAGTTTAGTTTAGTTTAATTATACAGTGCAGTAACAGGCCTGTTGTCCCACCAAGTCCACTCTGGCCAGCAGTCCCCGCACACTTACGCTATCATACACACTAGGGACAATTTACAATTCTACCAACGCCAGTACAAACCCACACGTCTTTGGAATGTGGGAAGAAACCCGGAGCACTCTTAGAAAACCCACAAGATCACAGGGAGAACGGTCAGACTCCGTACAGACAGCATCCACAGTCAGGTTCGAACCCTGGTCTCTGGCGCTGAAAGGCAGCAACTCTACCGCTGCTCCACCCACATTAGCCTGTGTGGGGAAGAGGACGACTGTAAAATTTGCAGAAAGTTTCCTTTAAGCCTTTCATCAGTAATCAGATGGTAAAAATATTGTAAAATGAGAGAATTATGATTTGACAAGCAATGGTCCCAGGGGATACCTTCTCCCAATGGTGTGTCAGCTGCAGTCATGGAAAATGACTGCTTTGGTACAAGCTAATTACTAGTTTTTGTAACGATCCACATGGTCACGAAGCATAATGGTGGGAAAAAAGTAGGGGTTTGATTTTTAAAGAATTGCATTCCTTGAAAATTCTCTGTGTTTTTTGGCCTTTACTGCCTGGTCAATGTGACAAAAGATAGAGTCCACATGAGGGCAGCAGTTTATATTATCAATAAATGTATATGGTGGGAATGATCATGATTGGCCTCATAACTCATCTGCTTTCCTGCCTCATCCTCAAATGTCTTGATTCCCCGAATATTCAAAAATGTTTTACCATCCTCTTCCTCTCCTTTGACTGTTAGTATTTTAGTATGAGGAAGGGTCCCGATCCGAAACATCACCTATACATGTTATCCAGGGATGCTGCCTGACCTGCTGAGTTACTCCAGCATTTTGTGCCTTTTTTTTTGTAAACCAGCAATTGCAGTTCCTTGTTTCTACTTAGTATGCTATACGCCTTCTTAAAACATCAAGTTAATGGGTCACTGACAACACTTTCCTGAAGCAATTATATAATCATTAGTTCACTTACAGTATTCATTAACATAATCGACATTACTACATTTAGGGCAGCGGTAGAGTTGCTGCCCTACAGCTGCCTTACAGCTCCTGGGTTCGATCCTGACTATAAACTATAGTGCTGTCTGTGCGGAGTTTGTACGTTCTCCCTGTAACTGTATGGCTTATCTCTGGGTGCTCCGGTTTCCTCCCACATTCCAAAGACGCAAAGATTTATAGGTTAATTGGCTTTTGTAAATTGCCTCTAGTGTGTAGGATGGAACTAGTGCCTAGGTGATCGATGTTTGGTAGGAACTCCAGGGCTGAAGGGCCTGTTTCCACGTTGTATCTCTAATCTAACCATTATTATCATTATTAATAAAAGAAAAATAACTTTGTCATTTGGACCCCTTGAGGTCCAAACGAAATGACGTTTCTGCAGCCATACATTACAGACAAATAGACCCAAGACACAACATAATTTACATAAACATCCATCACATCGCTGTGATGGAAGGCCAAAAAAACATATCACTCCACTGCACTCCCCCCCCCCCCCGATGTCAGAGTCAAAGTCAAAGCCTCAGGCGATGGCGATGGCGATTGTCCCGCGGCCATTAAAGCCACGCCGGGTGATGCAAGGTCTCACACCGGGTTCTTGGTGTTAGAGCCCCCGGCGTGCGCTCGCAGAGTCCCGCGGCCATTCCAAGCCGCGCGGGGCGGTGCTGTAAGGCCCTGCTCCAGGAGCTCTTCGACCCCGCAACTCGGGCGGGAGAAGTCGCCGTTGCGGGAGCCCTAAAAAGCGGTCTCCCTCCAGGGACCCGCGGGCTCCCGGTGCCGCCGTCCGCCAGACCCGCAGTTGCAGCCTCCGAATCTCCGGAGGTCGGGCCGCAGCAGCGCTCCACCACCGCTCCACCCGCTCTGGACTCGGCCAGCTCCGCGACGGTGAGGTGAGTAGTCGGCACCAGAGCCCCCGGTCTTCCTGTTGGAGGCCGCTCCTCGTTGCAGCCCCAACGACAACGGAGACCCGACAAAGAAAAGGTCGGGTCTCCCATGCAGGGAGAGATTTAAAAGTTCCCCCGTCCCTCCCACCCCACCCCCACCCCCTCACACACATACCCCAACAAAAAATAACAAAAACTACAAAAAATAATTAAAACGCAGACGGGCTGCAGACATGTAACAACCAACAAAGTCTTGTGGATGGCATAGTGGCGCAACTGGTAGAGCTGCTGCCTCACAGCCCTCGTGTACGATCCTGACTTTGGGTACAGTCTGTGTGGAGTTTGCACATTCTCACCGTGACCACAGGAGCTTCCTCCAGGTGCTCCCACATTCCTCCCACATCCCAAAGACCCACAGATTTGCAGGTTAATTGCCTCTGTGAATTATCCCTAGTGTGTAGAGAGTGGATGAGAAAGTGGGATAACATAGAACTAATGTGAACAGGTAATTGATGCTGGGTGTGCAGTCGATGGGCCAAAGGGCCTGTTTCCATGCTGTGTCTTTAAACTAAATTAAGCAAACATAAATCCTATTTTTCTGTTAATCTTTAATTACAGTTCTTTTTAAGTCAATTCATAGAAATTTCCTCAAGAATAACAGAGTAAAAATCATGATCGGCATAGATTGGCTAAATACCTTTTGCCCAGAGTAGGGGAATTGAGGGTGAATTTTTACACAAAATAGGTGTTGGGTGTATGGAACGAACTGTCGAACTATGTAGTTGAGGCAGTTACTGTCAGGATATTTAAGAGACATTTGGACAGGAACATGGATAGGGTAGGCTCTATTTACATATTTTATTGTTCTGTTTGGGACATATGACAATAAAACACTCTTGACTCTTGACCTGACTCTCAGTTTAGAAGGTTATGGGCCAAGTGTGGGCAGGTGGGTCTCGTGTAGATGGGACATATTGGTCTGCGTAGGCAAGTTGGGCAGAAGGGCCTGTTTCCACGCTGTATGGCTCAATGACTTTAATAGCATTTTGCAGTAATCAGGTGGAAAGAAAAGATTGCAAATGGATTGATTGAAATTTTATTATTCATTCAAAAATAACACTCTTTTTCCTTTTGAAATGAAGGTTGTCATGAGCCATGCTGACCATGGTAACAAAGCATAAGTGAACACAGCAATTTTTCTGCTGGCAAATATTTAACAACTGTTTGAAAGAGAGATGACTGTCACAGAGCTGTTGTGTGCAGTCAGGCTGCTATTGTTAATTGCCGATGGGCGTGGATAACAAGAATCTGCATTCACTTTATCTGTTTTTTCTCTAAGTGGGTCTATGAAATAGACAGACTCCTGGATTAAACCCTTAAGTACAAGATGGTGCAGCAGTATTGCCACGGCTTACAAGTGTATTTTAGAAGACTTTGAGTTACTTGGAAGATCTGAGTGAAAGCCTCCTTGCATACTGGTGACCACTGCGGGATCAGTGTGTATTGCAGTGATAAAGGATGGCAGACTAAGGCCATTGCGATCGTACCTGCAACATCCTCGGGTGGGGTCTCCCATGGCAACGGGGCACAGTTACGATCCAAAATGGCGTCCACTCGCAGAAGAGGTACAGGCTCACTGAGACCAGAGTGCACCTGACGTGGCAACCTGACATTTAAAAGATTGATTAAAAGAATAGCAACCTGAGGTAAGCTGGGAGCTTGGCTTCTAAGGGGGGGGGGGGGGAAAAGGAATGACTGGAGACTGAGAGAATACAGTTATAGTGAGGCAGTAATGTTGATCCAGATATTTTAGGCTAAGTAGTAATGGTGAAGATATGAATGAATGGTATTTAGTTTAGTTTAGGTTATTACTAACAGGTGTACGTCCCGCTGTACAGTGAAAAGCTGTTTTGTTGCGTACTATCCCGTCAGCAAAAAGACTAACATGATTCCAGATTCAGGGACAGTGTCTTCCCAGCTGTTATCAGGCAACTGAACCACCATGAGAGGGGTCCTGAACTAACATCTACCTCATTGGAGACCCTCGGACTATCTTTAATTAAACATTTCTAGACTTTATCTTGTACTAAACGTTATTCTCTTTATCTTGTGGACACTGTGGGCAGCAACGAAAAAGCTTTTTACTCTACCTCGGTACACGTGAGAAAAAACTAAACTGATTATAATCGAGCCGTCCACAGTCCACAGATATAGGATGAAATGTGCAATATTTAGAGCAAGATAAAGTCTAATAAAGTCCTAATAAAGATATTTTGAAGGTCTCCAATGAGGCAGTTAGGAGGACAGGGCTGCTCTCTAGTTGGTGAGAGGATGGTTCTGTTGTCTGATAATCTTTTGAAGGTAGACATTTTCTTGCCTCATTCGGTAAAATCACGATGAAACTGATAGTCATGAATGAAAGGGTTGAGGTTTCAATATTTACCGAGTTTTAAAGCATTCATATGGACTGGCTCTGGACTCTGGTCCCGACCACGGGGGGAAATGGAGGATGACTGGACAATTTTTGTGCCTTCCACCACAGTGATGAATGCTGTGGTGGATGTTTGTGTTAAATTTTTATTGTGTATTGTGTGTTCTTTCTCATTGTATCGCTGCTGACATATTCATTTCACTTGCACTTTATGTGCAATGTGACGAATAAACCCGTATTGTATTGTACTATATTGTATTGTATTGTATATAAATAAACATCATTTTTTTTTCGTTTTAATTGAGCAGGAACATTAATGGTAACTTGCAGGTAGCTCTGTTACATAAGTTGTAACTTCCATTAGAACGTAAACACTTCAAAGGTGTGACCTGTACGCCAATGTCTCCAAGTGGTGTTTCACGACGATCATGTTCTTTGGCCTAAGGGTGGTGAATCTGTGGAAATCATTGCCACAGATGGCTGTGGAGGTCAGGTCTCTGGGTATTTTTCAAGCGGAGATATTTAGGTTCTTGATTAGTAAGGGTGTGGAAGGTTACAGGGAGAAAGCAGGAGAATGCGGTTGAGAGGAAAAGATACGTAGCTAAGTTCTGAAGTTCTAGGAGCAGAATTAGGCCATTCGGACCATCAAGTCTACTTCACCATTCAATCATGGCTGATCTATCTTTCTCTCTCAACCCCATTCTCCTGCCTTCTCCCCATAACCCCTGACACCTGTACTAATCAAGAATCTGTCAATTTCCGCCTTAAAAATATCCATTGACGCCCTCCAGCCATCTGTGACATGTCGTTTTGTTCTGAGGCTATGGCCTCTGGTCCTAGACTCCCCCCGGTATTGGAGACATCCTCTCCACATCTAGATCAGCCAAAATAGAATGGCGGAGTAGACTTGATGGGCCAAATGGCCTAATTCTGCTCTCATGACTTATGAACTATGTACTTTTGAGATGAAGTTTGTCTGGAACAGGGCATAATTGAACCAGCATAATTATAGATGTGATAATTTCCAGATGAAAAGACCACCAGAGCGCCGTACGATTGGCAGCCACGCCAACAGTCTGTTTCTTCGTCTTTTTAAACATTTTTAGTGTGTGTTGAAAGCTTGTGAAAATGTTCTCTGGTTTGTTTTATGTAGGGGGTGGGGGAGATGTCGGGGGAAACTTTTTTTTTCAGTTTCTTACCTTGCCGGAGATGCGATTAATTTTCGGATCGCATTCTCCGGTCGCTCTGCGGCCTACCATCGATGGAGCTGGAGATCTCCTCAGACTGACCTTGGGCCCAATCGCAGGGCATGGACTTACAACAGAGTCAATCCCTTGCCTGGGATCGCTCCAACCACAGCCTGCAGTCTTTCTATCGGGAGCTCGCAGTCTTGGGAGAGGCCGTGGATATCGGGAGCTCCAATGTTGCAGAAGGTTTGACCAGCCCTGACACAGGGTTTGATCGTCCAGCATGGGGGAGCTGACATTTCCTGTATGCAGGAGCAGATCGCTTCGACGCGGAGGGCCCACCGCCAGCTACGGGAGTCAAAATTAGCCCTGAAACGGAGGGTTCGAGGCCCCCGACTGCGGGAGAGCAAAGGGAAGAGATTGAACTTTTTTTCGCCTTCCATTACAGAGAGGAATGTGGAGGAGTCTCTGTGATGGATGTTTATGTTAAAATGTGTTTTGTGTGTTCCTTTGCTTTTTGTTTGTATGACTGACTTAGCAAATGAAATTCCTTGTATGTTACAAAACACATTTGCCAAATATAGTATTATTGGGGTTGTGAATCAATTTTCAGATTGTGTCCAAAGCAGAAGCTGTAAAGTACAATCAGCTGACCATAATTTCCTGAAGTTCTGCGCTGTGTGTGTTGATTATATGGCTGAGTCTCAGATTTTGCCTTTGTCATTGGGACTACCTTAATCATCGAGGTTTCTTGCTCCAAATCATCGTCCCATGACCTCCACTGAATATGCACAAAATTTCAGTGGAGTCGGGGCGGCACAGTGGCACAGTGATAGAGTTGCTGCCTCACGGCACCAGAGATCTGGGTTTGATTCTGATCTTGAGTGCTGTCTATGTGAAGTTTACACATTCTCCCTGTGACCTTGTGGGTTCCTTCCGGTATCCTCCCACATTCTAATATATCCAGTTTTGTAGGTTAATTGGCCTCTGTAAGTTGACTTTAGTGTGTAAGATGCATGTGGGATAACATAGTACTAGTTTACAGCGTATCGATGGTCGGTGTGGACACTGTGGCTCAAAGGACCTGTTTCCATGCTGTATCTCCTAACAAAACTAAACTGCAGCTTAAATATGGACCAGATCAGAATCTGCTGCAACATCATGGACAGAGAAAGTCAAGAGTCAGGTCAAAAGTGTTTTATTGTCATATTTCCTGAATGAACAAGGAACAATTACATTCTTACTTGCCGTTATGTGTGTGTGTGTACATAGGGCCTGGGTGGTGTGGGCCTCTGATGATGCTGGCTGCCTTATTGATGCAGCAACTTCCATAGATCTTATTGATGGTGCAGGGAGAGGGAGGTTTAGGGGAGTGGGGGGGAGGTGGTGGGTCAGTACCCGTGATGGACCGGTCAATGTTCAAATGTCTTTGTTCCTGGGCGTTCGAGATGCCAAACCAGGCTGTGACACAACCAGTCACGGTGCTCACTGCTGTACACCTGAGGTTCAAGAGAGTGTTCGTCAACATACCAAATCTCCTCTTGGACAATGGAGTTAATAATTCATGTCATAGATTCTTTGTCATGGTGTACTGATTATCAAATGTGGAACGGAGCAGACTTTACACCCACAACTGTGCAGCCATGTACAAATCTAATTCAGTTTACAAATTTGCAGACAAAACCACCACACACCAAAAACCTTGTGTCCTGGTGTTGAGACAACAACCTTTCACCACAATGTCAACAAGACAAAGGAGATAGTGATCGACTTCAGGAAGTGAAGCGGTACACATGCCCTGATTTGCATTGATGGCGCCGAAATAGAGATGGTTAAAAGCTTTAAATTCCTCAAAGTAAATATTTCAACTTATCCTGGACCACCTATATTGAAGCAAAGACCAAGAAAGTATACCAACGCCACTACTTCCTTAGAATGCTTAGGAAGTTCAGCATGCCCCCAACAACTCTCACCAAGTTCTACAGATGCATCATAGAAAGCATTTTATCGGGATGCATCACATCTTGGTTTGGGAACAGCTCCATCCAAGATCTGAAGAAATTGTAGAGAATTGTGGACACAGAACAGACCATCACACAAACCAACCTCCCTTCCATTTCCTCAATTTATACCTCACTCTGCCTCGGCAAGGCCTCCAGCACATTCTAGGATGAGCCACATCCTGGTCACTCATTCTTCTCCCCCTTCCCATCGGGCAAAAGGTATAGAAGTGTGAAAACACACACCTCCAGATTCAGGGACAGTTTCTTCCCGGCTGTTATCAGGCAGCTAAACCATCCTACCAACAACTAGTGAGCTGTCATAAATTTCTACCTACCTCAATGGAGACCCTTGGACTATCTTTGATTAGATTTTACTGGCTTTATCTTGCACTAAATGTTATTCCCGTTATTCCCTTTATCATGTATCAGTACACTGTGGATGGCTCCATTGTAATCATATATAGTCTTTCCGCTGACTGATTAGCACGCAACAAAAGCTTTTCACTGTACCTCGGCATGCGTGACAATAAACTAAGCTCAAACTTTAAAACTCAAGGACTGAGTGATGTTCTGGGCACTTTACAATTAAAGTCAAGGAAAACTATCACCAGTGCTACTAATCTCTTACGTAGATCAGATTTATCGAGGGAGCGGGAAGGGAAGTGGTCTGATGGAAAGGACCATCTACATTTATCTGTAATCATTGGTTCCTGTCACTGCTGTTTGCATTCAGCATGTGTAAAAAGCCCTGTGTAAACAGACTGGTTACATTTATATAATCTGTAGACAGGGGAAATAGGACACTAATTGCTGTGTTGACTTTTTAGTTCGGTGACCAGTTTTATTCACTTCACATGAAATACTAGGTGATGTATTTCAATATGATGCGATACACTGTTTTGTAAAAATAGGGATTAAACTGATTTAGAGTATAGAGATACAGCATGAAAACACCGTGGCCATCGACCCGCCAAGTCCACGCCGGCCATCGATCACCCATTCACACCGATTCCACATTATCACAATTCCTACTCACTAGGGGCAATTTACAGAGGCCAACTGACGTACAAACCTGCACGTTTTGGGGATGTGAGAGGAATCCGGAAAACCCAGAGGTAATCCATGCTTTCACAGGGAGAACATTTGAACACCCCACAGACAGCACCCGAGGTCGGGATCGAACCTGATACCTACCTCTCTGGCACAGAAAGGCAGCAGCTCTTCCAGCTGCGCCACTGTGCCAAATATTTGTGTAACTGGCTAACTTGAAGCATTAGTTTCTTAAGGCAAGTCTTAATAAAAATTAGCTTATGTAGTATGTAACCGATTATCTGCCACCTCCAAGAAACCATTCTGAAAGTTAATTCAATTAGTGATTCAATTAAACTAAACTGGTGGCGTATTTTGCAATCGTATTTGAAGAATGAAGCCTGAAGACTGGGTCTGAAGAAGAGTCTTGACCCAAAAGCGTCTCCAGTTCATCTTAGATGATCCTTCTGATAGTCATAATACAATGGCTCAGCTGGGATAGTGGAATAAAAGGTGTTTTATTGAAGAAAGGCTTTGTAAATAGGATTTGTGCTCTGATGCAAAAGGGATTGAAAGAGATAACACTGTTATCTATTTGTAGAGTTTCCAATTTGTTTGAAGGTATTATGTTGGTCTAAGCTTTTGAAGACAAACATTTAGAATTTAAAGTAGACGCCAGGACCTGCAGATGCTGGAAACTTGAGCAAAAAGCACAAAGTGATCGAGTAACACGGTAACTACTCAAGTAACTGCACAGTGACGCAACGGTAGAGCTGCTGCCTCACAGTGCCAGAGACCCAGAGGCCGCCCGTAGCTGCAACTGCGGAGGGCTTGGGGAGGCCCTGACCACGAGGAACAGTGGAGGAAGAGACTGACTTTGGTGCCTTCCCACACAGTGGGAAACTTTGATTCTGCTGTGTGGGGATGTTTTATGTTAAATTCTATAGTGTGTGTTCTTTATACCCTTTCTGGCTTTATCCCTCCCTTCAGATTCAGATTCAGATTCAGATTCAATTTTAATTGCCATTGTCAGTGTACAATACAGAGACAACGAAATGCATTTAGCATCTCCCTGGAAGAGCGACATAGCAAATGATTTGAATAAATAATAATAAGTGTCGGGGGGGGGGGGTGGTGATTGGCAGTCACCGAGGTACGTTTGTCGAGTAGAGTGACAGCCGCCGGGAAGAAGCTGTTCCTCGACCTGCTGGTTCGGCAACGGAGAGACCTGTAGCGCCTCCTGGATGGTAGGAGGGTAAACAGTCCATGGTTGGGGTGAGAGCAGTCCTTGGCGATGCTGAGCGCCCTCCGCAGACAACGCTTGCTTTGGACAGACTCAATGGAGGGGAGCGAGGAACCGGTGATGCGTTGGGCAATTTTCACCACCCTCTGCAATGCCTTCCGGTCGGAGACAGAGCAGTTGCCATACCATACTGTGATGCAGTTGGTAAGGATGCTCTCGATGGTGCAGCGGTAGAAGTTCACCAGGATCTGAGGAGACAGATGGACCTTCTTCAGTCTCCTCAGGAAGAAGAGACGCTGGTGAGCCTTCTTGATCAGAGTTGAGGTATTGTGGGTCCAAGAGAGGTCATCGGAGATGTTGACTCCCAGGAACCTGAAGATAGAAACACGCTCCACCTCCGTCCCGTTAATGTGGATGGGGGTGTGCGTGCCGCCTCTGGACTTCCTGAAGTCACCTCCAGTTTAAATTCCAGTTGGAATATTTTGGAGGACCCAAGAACCAAGAACCCATGTTCGATCCTGACTACAGGTGCTGTCAGGTGCACATTCTCCCCATGACTGCGTGGGTTTTCTCCAGGTTTTCTCCCACAATCCAAAGACGTGCGGGATTGTAGGTTAATTGACATCTGTAAGTTGCCCCTAGTGTATTGGGAGTGGATGAGAAAGTGGGATAACATAGAACTAGTGAACGGATGATCGCTGGTCGGGGTGGACAGTATGCCAAAGGGCCTGTTTCTTCAATGTATCTCTAAACTAAACTAAACTAAACCCAGTGGATCAGGCAGCATCTCTGGTGGACACGGATAGGCAACCTTTCATGTTGACAATGTTGCGATTCCTCAGACCTGAACCAAAACATTGCCTAATCCATGTCCACCAGAGATGCTGCCGGACACACTGAGTTACATAGAAACATAGAAACATAGATATTAGGTGCAGGAGTAGGCCATTCGGCCCTTCGAGCCTGCACCGCCATTTAATATGATCATGGCTGATCATCTAACTCAGTATCCCGTACCTGCCTTTTCTCCATACCCTCTGATCCCCTCAGCCACAAGGGCCACATCTAACACCCTCTTAAATATAGCCAATGAACTGGCCTCAACTACCCTCTGTGGCAGAGAGTTCCAGAGATTCACCACTCTCTGTGTGAAAAAAAAGCTCTCCTCATCTCGGTTTTAAAGGATTTCCCCCTTATCCTTAAGCTGTGACCCCTTGTCCTGGACTTCCCCAACATCGGAAACAATCTTCCTGCATCTAGCCTGTCCAACCCCTTAAGAATTTTATAAGTTTCTATAAGATCCCCTCTCAATCTCCTAAATTCTAGAGAGTATAAACCAAGTCTATCCAGTCTTTCTTCATAAGACAGTCCTGACATCCCAGGAATCAGTCTGGTGAACCTTCTCTGCACTCCCTCTATGGCAACAATGTCCTTCCTCAGATTTGGAGACCAAACTGTACGCAATACTCAAGGTGTGGTCGCACCAAGACCCTATACAACTGCAGTTCCCTGCTCCTATACTAAATCCTCTTTGCTATGAAAGCCAACATGCCATTCGCTTTCTTTACTGCCTGCTGCACCTGCATGCCTACCTTCAATGACTGGTGTACCATGACACCCAGGTCTCGCTGCATCTCCCCCTTTCCCAATCGCCATGATAATAATCTGCTTTCCCCGTTTTTGCCACCAAAATGGATAACCTCACATTTATCCACATTAAACTGCATCTGCCAAAACATTTGCCCCCTCACCCAGCCTATCCAAGTCACCTTGCAGTCCCCTAGCATCCTCCTCACACCTAACACTGCCCCCCAGCTTAGTGTCATCCGCAAACTTGGAGATATTGCCTTCAATTCCCTCATCCAGATCATTAATATATATTGTAAATAGCTGGGGTCCCAGTACTGAGCCTTGGGGTACCCCACATGTCACTGCCTGCCATTGTGAAAAGGACCCGTTCACTCCTACGCCGGCACTTTGGTATTTTTGTATTTAGAGTTTAAAGTTTACTGTTGTTTTGTTTAGTGACTGAATGCCATGAAAGTACT
This sequence comes from Leucoraja erinaceus, assembly GCF_028641065.1. Lineage (NCBI taxonomy): Eukaryota > Metazoa > Chordata > Chondrichthyes > Rajiformes > Rajidae > Leucoraja > Leucoraja erinaceus. The sequence continues at coordinate 40,432,366 of NC_073384.1, forward strand.
TGCAGCAAAGGACAAAGTTACTGAACATTTGGCATACCTCATCATAAATGACATCAGGAATATGATATACTTTATCGATAGTGAACATATTGTGAGATTGTATGCAGAGATGAGACCTATTCCCAGATCATTGTCTTGGCATATGGAATCCAGGGCTTGCATCTCTGCACTTCAAGCTTGTCATTGAGCATCTCCACTCATAAATTCATAAGTCACAGGAGCAGCAGTGGGCCATTTGGCTCATCGGGTCTATTCCACCATTCAATCATGGCTGATCTATCTTTCCCTCTCAACCCCATTCTCTGCCTTCTCCCCATAATCTCTGAATCTCATCCTGATCATGAATCTTTCAATGTCCAATTTAAAAATGATTTGGCCTCCACTGCCATCTGTGGCAATAAATTTCACAGATTCACCACCCTCTGACTAACGAAATTCCTCCTCATCTACTTTCTAAAGATAAGTCTTTTTTTAAAAAAGGTCTTGCTATAATAATCCAATTTAACTATCAAACAGGGGCAGAATTCCGATAAAGATACAAAGTGCTGAACTCAGCAGGTCAGGCAGTATTTTTGAAGAACATGGATCCTGCCTCCAAATCACTTCCATTTTTCTCCCCCTTACTGCAATCAGTCTGAAGAAGGGTTCCGACTCAAAACGTTACCTATTCATGTTCTCCAGAGATGCTGCCTGACCTGCTGAGTTACTCCAGCACTTTGTGACCAGCATTTGCAGTTCCTTGTGTCCACAGAATTCTAATAGTCTCAAACAAAATTTAATTTTGTTTCGAATTACTCCATGGGAATAAGTCCTTCGGCCCATCGAGCCCACACTGACCATCAATCACCCATACACTGATTCTATGTCATCTCAATTTTGCATCCTATACACTATACAGAAGCCAATTAACCATCAAACCTGCACATCTTTGGAGTGTGGGAGAAAACCGGACCTCTCTGAGAAAACTCAAGCATTCACAGGGAGAACGTGCAAACTTCGTACAGACAACACTTGTAGTCTGGATCGAACCCGGGTCTCTGGCACTGTGAGGCAGCAGCTCTACCAGTGCTACATCGTGCAACCCTTAATTTGGGTTTATTATTGTTTGAACAGTAAGGTAATTCAGAGGAAGACGCAAGAGACTGCAGATGATGGAAACCTGAGCAAAACGCAAATTGCTGGAGGAACACAACGGGTCAGGCAGCATTTTGTGGGAGATGTTTTAAGTCGAGACCCTTCTTCAAACAGTAAGGGGGCCTGTCCCACTTGGCCATCATTCGCGCGCCATTTACGCGACCTGCTAGCGTGTGGGTAGCCTGTGGGTAGCGCGGCACGGGCGCATGGAGTGGTGTGGAGGAGTGTGGACTTCGTCCTGTACGAAATCTTTGCGCGCCGCCGGCCTGTCACGTAACTGACGGCCAAAGTGGGAAAGGCCCATAAGATGGAAAATGGAAATGGTTTAACTTTAAAAATAATTGATAATGTTAATTGGTAAATTATAATAAGGTAAACCGCGTGGTTAGAAATATTTTTTTATTAGGAAAAGGGAATATGATGTATTAATCAGAAGAGGTTATTTGATGGTCTAGTGCGGATATGGTGCCTTCTAAAATCACTTTGATACTCGGACAACAGTTATAGATAGTCATAGATGATACAGCATGGAAACAGTCCCTTCGGCCCAACTGGCCCATGCTGACCAACATGTCCCATCTACACTAGTCCCACCTGCCTGCATTTGGCCCATATGCCTCTAAATCTATCCTATCCATGTACCTGTCTAAATATTTCTTAAACGCTGCGAAATTACCTGCCTCAACTATCTCCTCAGGCATTGTGTAAAAAAGTTTCCTCCCAGGTTCCTATTAAATCTTTCCCGCCTCACCTTAAACCTATGTCCTCTGGTTCTCAATTCCCCTACTCTGACCAAGAGACTGCGCATGTACCTGATCAACTCATTCCATAAACCACCTATGTGTAAGAAAGTTGCCCCTCAGGTTCCTATTAAATCTTTCCCCCCACTTAATCATATATCCCCTGGTTCTTTAAGTATTTTTCAGTGATGGAATCATCAATGTTTGTGACTTTCATATATTCTGGTTGCAACAAGTTGGTCAAGAAAGTCTTCATAAAATTGCTGTAACATTTCTTTTTGAACTCAAACCATTTTGGTTTGAATAGATTGCCAGAGGTTTGCAGGCAATCTCATCCTTGCCACAAGCTCTTTGAAGCACTTCCCTCTGGAAAGCGACTCCGGACTGTAATAGCCGCCACAGCCAGACATAAAAACAGCTTTTTTTCCACAAGCTGTAGCTCTACTCAATAACCAGTCTGCAGCCTCCATTTGCTCTGGTATTTTAATTCATTCATATATTTAAACTATAATGTTTTATTCTTAATGTGTTAATGTTTTATGTTTTATTCTTAATTGTTGTGCTGTTACTTGCGAGCGGAGCACCTAGGCAAATTCCTTGTGTGTGTACATACTTGGCCAATAAACTTAATCATTCATTCATCATTCATTCATTCATACATTCATTCATCATTCATTCGTTCAGTAGGTGGCCAGTCTGAAAGAGCCATCCAATTAAACCCACTCCTTCCCACAGCAATCTGAACCGGTTCAAATGTATATCAAAGTCTTTTTTGAAAGGTACCAATTATTTAGCTTTTCATCTCCGCACCCTGCATTCCAGATCACCAAACTGCTGCGTAAAATAAATTCATGTAGATAGAGCATTGTGTCCACAGCAAAGAAAGTAGCTCTTTGATTTTCAATTAACATTTATACAAATCCTACTAAGTTTACTTTAGTTTAGAGATACAGCGTGGAAACAGCGTGGCGCACCGAGTCCACACTGACCATCATTCACCCATACTCTAGTTCCATCCTACACACTAGGGACAATTTACAGCAGCTACCTAACTGATAACCCTGTGCATCTTTGGAGTGTGGGAGGAAACTGGAGCACCCGGAGGGAATCCACACAGTTACAGGGAGAAACTACAAACTCCATACCAACACGATCAAATCCAGGCCACGGACACTGTAAAGCTGCAGCTCTTCCACTGCGCAACTGTGACATCCTCTTATGATATATACCTTATGATATATTCCATCCCAGACAACATCCTGGTGAATCTCATCTGCACCCTCTCCAATACAATCACATCCTTCTATTTTGTTCTGAACAGAACTAAGAACATTATTTGTAGGAAGGAACTGCAGATGCTGGTTTAAACCGAAGATAGATTCCAAAAAGCTGCAATAACTCAGCGTATCAGACAGCACCTCTGGAGAAAAGGACTTGGGTCTGAAGAAGGATCTCAACCAGAAAAGTCACCTATTCCTTTTCTCCAGAGCTGCTGTCTGACCCGCTAAGTTGCTCCAGCTTTTTGTGTCTATCTAACAATAATCCATCTGTAACCCAATGAAGGTTTATGAAGTCGTGTCACGGACTCCCTCTTCTAAGACTCTATTCCCCATCCAATGAAAGCCAGCATGCTGTATGCTTTCTTCACCCTCCTCTCTGCCTGTGCTGCCATCTTCAGGGATCTTTGGATATGTAATGAATCTACTTCCATCTAATTTTCCCAATTTGTTTTAATTCATTCCTGGTTTGTTTGCGACGCTGACTATTTCAGCACTGAATGAGTTGAGGGGATAATGAGGAGCTGAATGGCTGGATTCTTTAGAGCGACTTTAGAGGCTTTAGAGATATACAGCACGGAAACAGGCCCTTTGGCTCACTGAGCGTGCTAACCACTGATCGCCCCGTACACTAGCACTATCCTACACACTAGGAGCAAGTTTCAATTTTACAGAAGCCAATTAACCTACAGCATGCCTTTGGAATGTGGGAGGAAACCGGAGCATCCAGAGGAAACCCACGTGGCCACAGCGAGAACATACAAACTCCACACAGACAGCACCCAAGGTCAGGATCAAACCTTGGTCTCTGGCGTTGTGATGCAGCAGCTTTACCAGCTGTACCACTGTGCCATATGTGTTTCTGGATTTTCACAGGAACTGTGCAGGTGCTGATGCCAGGTCTTTACAGAATAATGATGGTGAATAGTGACAGATTAACTGACAGTACAAGTGGAAATTCATTGGCAAGCTGAAGCGGACAATACAGAGGCATATGGCAGGAGAAAATGATATGTCACATCAGCGCAGTGATTGCTAGTTGCCAAAGTAGAAATAATTTTATTTGCATCTAACATGTTCCATGTTCACTAAGTTGAACTGTTGATCACTGTTTAGTGGGATATACCCCTGCTTTTCTCTCCCCCGTCTCTTCCTTGTGCCCCACCTGGCCCAGCACCCATTTCTGCCCTTCCACCTCTTTTCCTTCCTCTGGCTTTACAATTCTCATGTCTTCTATACTTATCTCACACCTTTTGTCTTTTCGTCTCTGTCCTTTGGCCAACCAGCTGCCTATCAAATCCCTCCCCCCCTCCCTCACCCATATCCACCTTTCACTCGCCCAGCTTTATCCTACCCCTAAAAAAGTCACAAATTGCTGGAATAAGTTAGCAGCTCAGGCAGAATCTCTGCAGAACATAGATAGATGATTTTTTCAGGTAGGGTCCCGACCTCCGTGTTCTCCAGAGATGCTGCCTGACCTGCTAAGTTACTCCAGCACTTTGCATCTTTTCCTGTAAACCAGCATCTGTAGTTGCTTGTGTAAACTTTATCCTACTCTCCTACACAATGAGCATGAAGAAGTGTCCCGACCCGAAATGTCCTTGTTCATGAATTTTACAGAAGAGATGGGAACTGGCTAGAGCAGCACAGTGGTGCAGTGGTATAGTTGTTACCTTACAGCGCAGGAGACCCGGGTTCAATCCTGACTATGGCTGCTGTCTGTAAGGAGTTTGCACGTCTTCCCTGTGACCTTATGGGTTTTCTCCAGGTGCTCCAGTTTCCTCCCACATTCCAAAGACGTTTAGGTTTGTAGGTTAATTGGTTTCTTTAAATTGTCCCTAATGTGTAGGATGGAACTCGTGCATGGGTGATCACTGGTCGGCATGGACTGAGTGGGCTGAAGGGCCTGTTTCCACATTGTATCTCTAAACTACAGATGTTGGAATCCTGTGTAGTACACAAAGTGCTGGAGTGCTGGGACAGGCAGCATCTCTGGAGGGAATGAACAGGCAATGTTTCAGGTCTGGACCCATCACCAGGTTGGGTAGGTGACATTTTGGATCAGGACCCTTCTTCAAATTCTAGGCCTGAAGAAACATTCCTACCCGAAACATGTCATCCCTGTCGCAATTAATTCTCATAATTCTTAATTATAATTTCTTTTACAAACCATTGAGGCCTCCGATGCCATTGGAAGTGCCCAGGAGTAGACCCACTGTTTCTTATGTCATTATAACCAGATGGCCAGTCTTGTTGCTTCCAATCTGCTGGACCTCTGGAACCTCGAGTCTTAATTAAGTGAGCTAATATCCCAATCAACAGCTGCCAATGAAAGTGAGAGATAGTTTAGTTTAGTCTAGTTTAGTTTTGAGATACAGCATGGAAACAGGCCCTTCGGCCCACCGTGTCCGCTCTGACCAGCAATCCCCCGTACACTAGTTCTATCCTACACACTAAAGGCAATTTACAGAAGCCAATCAGACTACAAATTTGCACGATTTTGAATGTGAGAGGAATTGTAATTAAATAATCCTGAAGATCCATTCCTTCAATTAAGTTGTTATCAATCTTCTTGCTTATATTCTCTTGACATTCTCCATGAACTTCATGGACCATTAACTCTCCCTTTGTGTGACAATCTACAAATATTGGTTCAGCCTAAAACCACTGTCCATTCTGCGATGATTATTTTTAACCCATATTGCCATAACAGCAAACAAAACTTGTTTCTTGGGTTGAAGGAAAATGTACAGTGGAGTTTCAAAGACTTTAGATACAGTGTGGAAACAGGTCTTCGCCGACCAGTGATCCTTGTACACTAGCACAATCCCACACACTAGGGACAATTTACAATTTTGCCAAAGCCAATTAACCTACAAACCTGTACGTCTTTGGAGTGTAGGAGAAAACCAGAGCACCAGGAGAAAACCCACGCAATCACAGGAAAACGTACAAACTCTGTACAGTCAGGATTGAACCAGGGTCTTTGGCATTATATGGCACCAGCTCTATCACTTTGTCACTGTGCCGCCCTAAATATTTTGGACCATTGCTTTTGCTATTATATAACCTAATGATTTGCACAAAGGTATATGGGAACAGAATTGCTAATGTCATGAACCTCGAGGCATAGTCAAGGGCGAGGAGGATAGTAATAGACTTCGTGGAGATTCTGAAAAATTTGAGTAATGGATGGATAAGACTCAATACATTCAAATGCTGAGGATATGAAGTATTTCAATTTGGTTGGAAGAATGAGAAGAAGCCATATAAACTGGAGCATGCTCTTTGGAAAGAGGTATATAAAAGAGCGTTCCAAGGATACATGTACATAATTCATAGTCATAGTCATACAGGGTGGAAACAGGTCCTGCCCAACTTGACGACCAACATGTCCCATCTACACTAGTCCCACCTACCTGTTTATGGGATATGGGCCAAATGCAGGCAGGTGGGACTAGTGTAGATGGGACATGTTGGGTGGTGTGGGCAAGTTGGTCTGAAAGGCCTAATTCCACGCTTTATGAGTCTATATGACAACTAAACACTCTTGACTTTTGACTGATTGGTATTATGAGATATTTTACTCTTCTGCAAGTGTGGACAGGCTTTACCGGTCACGGACAAGGAGATACCTCTGGAGCTTTAACATTCTCCAGGTTTTCTTGCTGAAAGGTAATTGAACCCACACCTGATTCAGAGGCAAGGTGCTACCAAGTTGACCTCAGAAGGCATGCAATTGCTTTTTGTTCTGTTTCACCTTTCCAGGCTTCCACTGGTTCCCTCCTTGGACGGTGGCTATTCATAGTAACATATCGAAATCTGTAGACTGGTGTTTACACAGAATGATCAGTGCACTGCTTTTATGCACTTGAAAGATAATACCAATCGTTTCAGCCGACACTGCACTTTTGTGATCCGCTCAGCTCCTGTTGTGATCGGAAGGACTTTGGTCGAGGTTGAACGGTTTATGGTGGAACTGACAATTTTATGTCAGCATTAACACTTGCATTATCGTAACTGTTTAGTCACACATCTGGCAGCTAAATAATCATTGCTTACAATTAAACCTGAAGTAATACTGGCAAATATCACTGGGGCAGTTAGATTCAGGTTTGGTCATTTAAAAATGTATTAACGTCTAATGTTGTACTGCATAGAGTTGCGCTATAAAAATGTCCTTCGATAAATGAGTGGGAACAAATTCTCCAGTCACAGACATCGAGACACACAGAGACACACCGAGACACAGTCACATAGTCACAGATGCAGAGTCACAGAGACACAGAGAGACATACTGAAACACAGAATCACATAGTCACATAGTCACAGAGACACAGAGACACAGAGACACAGAGACATATAGAGACATACCGAGACACAGAGCCACAGAGACACACAGACACACAGACATACTGAGGCACAGAGTCAGATAGTCACAGAGACACGGAGTCACAGCATCACAGAGACACTGATACACACAAAGACACATAGTCACATAGTCACAGAGACAGAGTCACAGTGTCACAGGGACATTGATACAGACAGACTTAGAGACACAGACACACAGAGACATACCAAGACATGGTCACAGCGATAGACACAGTGTCACAGAGACACGGAGTCACAGAGACACATCGAGACACACCTAGACACAGAGTCACACAGTCACAGAGACACAGAGTCACAGAGACACAGAATCATCGAGACAGAGAAACAGAGAGACACTGAGATACATGGAGACACATGGAGACACATGGAGACACACCGAGACACAGAGTGGAACAGAGACAGAGACACAGGGCACGGTAACAGGCCCTTCAGCCCAATTTCCCAGTCCGACCAAAATACTTGCCTGCATTTAACTCATATCCCTCTCAACCTTTCCTATCCATGTACCTGTCTATATGTCTTTTATATGTTTACTGTTTTTAAATGTTGACAGAGTCAACTTTACATTTCAAGATTTAGGCATATTATTCCCAGATTGTGGTTTTGGAATCTCTTCCAAATTTGCATAATTTGGTGGAAGTATCAGATTATCGGGAATGGGTGATTTGATGTAATTATTGGATAACAAAAGTCTGAGAGACACCAGAATATGCAGATGCTGGTTATAAAGAAAAGACACAAAGTGCTGGAATAAATCAGCTGGTCAGGCAGCATCTTTGGAGAACATGTATAGGTGACATTTTGGGTTGGTAACGTGCTTCAGACAGATTGTGGTGGGATGGTGGGTGGGGAGGGGGAGGGGGGGCGAGAATGCTGGAAGAGAGGAGGAGCAGGACAAAATGTGGAAATGCCCTGACCTGAAATGTCAACCATCCTTTTTCTCCAGAAATGCTGCTTGATCTGCTGAGTTAATCCAGCATTTTGTGTCTCTCTTTGGTATAAACCCTGCTCCAGCCCGGCTGGAGTTCCAGAACCCTGGCCTCACGGTACAAATTCGACCCGCCGATTGGTCGCGGATGTCCCGATGAGGCTGAGATCGCCCACCTTACACAACCTAGGCGCTGCATTTTCAGCTGGTCTACTTCGGGTGGCGGTGGGGGGGGGGGATTTCAAGTGCTCTTTCATAATTTAGTCCGGATTAAACCAGTTGCCAGAAAATATAGTCATAGTCATACAGTTTGCAAACATGCCCATTGGCCTAACTTGCCCACACCAAACTACCTCCTCCGGCAGCTCATTCCATACACCCCCCACCCTTTGAGAAGTTACTCCTCAGGTTCCCACTCACCTTAGGACCACCGACCCTGCGCCGACTGGCGATCACCCCGTACTCTAACACCATCCTACACACTTAGGACAATTTACAATTTTTACCCAAGCCAATCAACCTACAAACCTGCAAGTCTTTGGAGTGTGGGAAGAAGCTTAACACCTATGTCCTCTGGTTCTCGATGCCCCTACTTTGGACCACCGAGTCTGTGCCGACCAGCGATCACCCCGTACACTAGCACCATCCTACCCACTAGGGACAATTTACAATTTTTACCCAAGCCAATCAGCCTACAAATCTGCAAGTCGTTGGAGTGTAGGAGGAAACCAGAACACCAGAACAAAAGCCATTCAGTCACGTGGAGAACATACAAGGTTCGTACAGACAGCACCCATGGTCAGAATCGAAGCCAGGTCTCCGGCGCTGCGAGGCCAAAATATGCTCATGATTCAAAACCAAAAAGTTTTTTTAAGCATATAGTTATGCGAAGTCAGCCTTTTCAAATAGCTCCAATTATTTTACGTTGGCACACTGTGCAGTATGTACGTAGCTCAGCCATCTGCTCTGTCTTCTATTAGAGGAATCTATCCAAGTGTTGCATCAAATCTAGAAACCCATAAATTAACTTCACAGAATGGGATGTCTATCACAAAGGATGGGATGCTGTATAGTTATTTACACACTGCATTGTCTATCTGCTAAGATCACCAACACGATATAATAAATAACTAGTTTCAGTGATTTTTTTAACCACTTAACTCACAGCGGAAGCATCGTTGTGCTTCAGGCATTAGATTCAGACAGATAAATTGGCACAGAGTGACAAGTTAAAAATTCTTCTTGGCAAGATGTTCATTAAGATTTTTTTTGCTCAAACACTGCTGAAGCAAAGACTAATTCTACAAAATGAAGCTTGTCTATTGCTTCAATGTCATCTGTATAGACTTAACATGAGTTAATTGTGAATGAAAGGAAAGGTTGAGAGAAAGACAACATTTAGCATGTGCAAGAAAGCTTTGCAACCACTGAAGTAACAGAATTTGTGAAATGCAGGCACCACTTACCTGTGCGTCTTTGGAGTGTGGGAGGAAACCGGAGCACCCGGAGAAAACCCACGCAGTCACAGGGAGAAGATGTAAATTGTGTACAGACAGCACCCGTGGTCAGGATTGAACCAAGTCTCTGGTACTGTAAGGCAGCAACTCTACCAACGTACCACTGTGCCATTCTTTGGGTTTGTTCAAAAGAAACTACCATAAGGCAGTAAACATGGAGTCTTACAGTTTTACAGCATGGAAGCAGGACCTTCGGCCCAACTTACCTATGCTGACCAAGATGCCTCCACAAGTCCCATCTACCCATGTTTAGCCCAAATCCCTCTAAACCTATCCTTTCCATGTAACTGTCCAAATGTATCTTAAACGTAAGGACTATCTCAACTACCTCCTCAGGCAGCTCGTACTACATACCTACCACCCTTTGTGTGAAAAGGTTGCCCCTCAGGTTCTTATTAAATCTTTCCCCCATCCCCATTAAACCTATGCCCTCGAATCTATGTTCTTGCTTCCTTTAATCTAGGCAAAATATCCTATCTGTTCCCCTCATGATCTTGTACACCTCTATAAGATAATTCCTCCTCATTCTCCTGCGCTCCAAGTAATAAAGTCCTAGTCTGCTCAACCTCTCTCTAAAACTCAGGGCCCCGAGTCCTAGCAATATCTGTTTTTTAAACATTGTGAATAGAGAATAGTGAATATTTTTCAATATTTTTGATTATTTGGAAAATGGTGATTATGAATTTTAAGAGTAAGGATTTATCAAAGAACGAGAAGCAATAACAACCAATTGTGGACTCAAGCTAACATGCTGGGTAAGTATTAATAAGGATATTAAAAGGTTCTGAGCAATGCTTAATTAATGAAGATTGCAACTGTTTGTACATTGTTCAGCCCCACTGAACACCATTCTACATCATTTGCATTTTTTAATCCATCTGGATGGAATTAATGAAGGCACAAATATAGATAAATTTCACGGAGCAAATGGTTTGTGAAATGTAAATAGTATTTTTGCCGCTTCTTCAGGATTTTACTTCCACATTGTGTCATTGTTATGTCTCCTTTGTGTTTTTTTTACAAAAATGCCTCATGATAATTCCCCATTTGTTTATCAGGGAAATGTGTGCATTTTGGGATATGTTTGCATTGTTTTATGTAATTTCAGCCCTGATAGGGATAAAGTCTACGAAAGAAAATGTTAATCATGTGAGTCTTTTCAATTAAGTGTGGTATAAAAGGATGAAGTGAAGACAAGTAGTAGAAACAAAGAACTGCAGATGCTGGTTAATACAAAAAAGGGCACAAAGTGCTGGAGTAACACAACGGGTCAGGCAGCATCTTTGGAGAACACGGATAGGTGATGATTCAGGTCAGGACCACCTAGACAAAGATAATGTTAATGCCCTCTGGTGCACTATAGTAGTTGTGTCCTATGATAAAATGATCTATGTATTATCCGACAGCAAGGTCATTGGTAGGTAAGTGTTATCATCCACATCATAAAGGGAGTTGAGATTAGTTTAACTTGGCATCACATTCGCCACAGACATTGTGGGGCAAAGGGTCTGTTTGTTACCTTCACATCTTAGAATTTAACAATAAACAAGGAACTGCAAATGCTGATCAGGCAGCTTCTGGCCCATTCTTAGTCACATGTGAAACGAAAAAAGATGAAAAATTGTGGAATACATTTCTTCTCATTCTGAAAGCATTACAGGTATATTGTTTTGCACTACATATATGATTCATATTTTTTTCGGTTTATCAAGTGGAATTTTTATGTTATGCTGACAACGTTTGTTTAGGATCAGAGGTAAAATATGACTGGCCACGTGTGTGACATCACACCGAAGAATTATACAAACTATGAATTTTAAAAAGCTAGAATGTTCATATCTTTAGCAGGCATGCTTTATAATTCTGTAAGTAGGAAAATAGCAATGAATAAGATTAATCCCTTACAAGAATTTTTTAATGTATCACTTCGTGATGACATCTGGTCACGTGTGTGACATTTTGCTTCACTTTCCAAAGAATGAGCCTTCTGTGGAGGGAATGGACAGATGCCATTTCAAGTTGAGGCCCTTCTTCCAATTCTTCCTGAAAGTGGTAATAAATGTTGAGGAGATTTCACAGTGGAGCAGTAAAATGAAGTCATAAGAAACTGCAGATGCTAGAGTCTAGCAGGAGAAACTCAGCTGGTCAGGTGGCATCTGTGGAGGGATTCGAAGGATGACATTTTGGGCCGGGACCCTTCTTTGAACTGGAACTTTATATTCAGTTTGTGCGGGAATCCAAAGTCAAAAAACTGGTGTTATTTGGGCAAACCCTTGGGCTCTGACCCAAAATGTCACCTATTCTTTTTCTTCACAAATGCTACATGGCCCGTTGAGTTACTCCAGCATTTTGTGTCTATCTTCGGTATAAACCAGCATCTGCCGTTCCTTCCTAAAAAAATTGTCCAAAGATATAAAAGCTGACTTGGCTACTCTGGACTGGGAAAATAAATTAAAAGGTAGAATGGTGGATAAACAATTGCAGATATTTAAGGAGACATTTCATAATACACAATTTCATAATACCCAATACATAATACACAATAATACGCAATGCGTGTTTGACATTGAGGTCGGACGCAAATCGATCTTCGGTTTAAACCAGCATCTGCAGTTCCTTCCTACACACAATGTTATTGAGAAATGTATGAAGGACACAATAGGTCTAAAGGTTGCGGGCTTCCCCAGATTTGAGTTCCTATAATCTAGGGTCTTGGAGGAAGTGGCTACAGGGGTAGCCGATGTATTGGCTGTGATCTTCCACAATTTCATAGCGCCAGAAAAATACAGCACAAGAAGAGATCCTTTGGCCCACAATGTCCGTGTCGAACATAATGGCAAGATAAACTAATCTGTCTGCACATGACCATTTTGCTTCATTCCCTGTTGCAAGTAAGAATTGAATTGTTCCTTTTCGGAACACAGGACAATAAAACACTCTTGACTTTCTCTTGACTTATAGGGTGGCACAGCGGCGCAGCAGTAGACTTGTTGCCTTACAGCGCCAGAGACCCGGGTTCGATCCTGACCATATTCTTCCTGTGCCCGCATTAGTTATCTCCGGTGCTCCGGTTTTCTCCCACATCCCAGAGACTGGCGGGTTTGTAAGCTAATTGTCTTTGGTAAAATTGTAAATTGACCCTTGTGCATAGGATAGCACTTGTGTACGGGGGATCAATTGTCAGCATGGACTTGGTGGGCTGAAGGGCCTGTTTCTGCACTGTATCTCTGGTCTAAAGTATAATAAATCATCCCAACAATAATGGTGAAAAGGAGGTGAGAACTTAAGGCTGTTAGGTTTAAGGGGCTGTCCCACTGCGGCAACCTAATTGGCGAGTTTAGAAGAGTTTAGGAGATTTCGAAAAAAATGTCATGTTGAAGACCTCCTTCGACTATGTAGAAGACCTCCTTTGGCTATGTTGACGACCAGCTTCGACTAGCTAAGACTAGCTTCGACTAACCGGGAAAATTGGACACCAAATAGTGGAGAGTGAAGACAACCTCCTTCGATCTCCTTCAACCTCCCTTTGACTATGATGATGACTACCTTCAACTACCCTCGATTACCTATGACTAACATGCCGACCTACTACGACTAAACCTACGAGTAAAAAAGTATTGATTTTTCCCATGGCGACCTTTTTTTACTCGCGGGCATTTTTTAACACGTTGAAAAATACGGCGCAACCTAGCTGAGGCCTCGAGTATGCGGGGACTACTCTTGAGCATGAAGGAGAGTTACAAAGACCTCCTCGGACCCCGTGTCGACCATCCTATGAGTATGAGTCGAGGGCAAACTCGCCAGAACTCGCGGATTAGGTCGTCCAAGTGGAACAGCCCCTTTAGGTTTCGGTTTATTATTGTCATGTGCAATGAGATAGAATGAAAAGCTGCGTTGTGCAATCAGATCAGATAATACTATATGAATATAATCAAATCAAACTCATGTACAAAGGGGTAGATACAGAGTGCAGAATAAAACACTCTTGACTCTTAAATCTTGACTCTTGACTTGGAACAAGTATATGGGTGATCGATGGCTGGACTTGGTGGGCCGAAGGGCCTGTTTCCGAGCTTTATCTGTATCTGTATCTCTAAAATATCACTAATCCATTTGCCTATTGTAGATTCTCTTCCCTAAATTCCTGAGATATTGAAAATGATGGAAAACTGTAAACACAGTAGGCTTTATTAAGAAAGGAGTGAGGCAGAACGAAGGACACCAGTTAGTTTTACATATGTCAGCGGGTATATGCCGGAATATATTAAGGAGATAATAGTGGAACAGCAGAAAGCCATGGTAGAGATCAACAGGCATCAACATGATTTTATGAAAATGAAATTGCTTTTGACATTTTTAGTAGAATTGTTTGAAGATTTCACTAGAAAGAAAGGCAAAAGAATATTTGTTTTCCCAGAAGTCATTTGATTAAATGAAACATAAAAGGTTCCTCCACTAGTCTGGCAAGTGTTAGGTGGATACAGGAGTTGAGGGGAATACAGTATATTAGCATGGATAAAGGAATGACTAACAGAAAACTGATTGGAATGAAAGAATCATTTTCAGGTTGGCAGTAGGGATCAGTGCCGTAGTCTTTGATATTTAAAATCCACATTAAGTGAAAAGATCATGGCACACTGTGTTTAGTTTTTAGCTTCATTTATGGATAGTGTGGAAACAGACACTTCGGCCCACTGAGTCAGCGCCAAAGTTTTCTCCGGGTGCAAAGACATACAGGTTTGTAGGTTAAATTGTAAATTGTCCCTAGGGTGTAGGATTGTGTTAGTGTACAGGGTGATCACTGGTTAGCATGGACTTAGTGGGCCGAAGGGCCTGATTCCACGCTGTATCTCTAGACCACTAGAACTATCCTACGCACTATGGACAGAAGACAATTAATCTACAAATATGAGGTTATCCAAGTTTCTAAGAAGAATAAGAAATGTACAGTCACAGAATTATGCTGTACAGAGAGATGTGGGTGTCCTCATTCAAGGAACACAGAATGTTCATGTGGCGATATAGAAAATAATTAGGATGGCAAAGTGGTGATGGGTCCTTACTTCAGATTTCTCTTCTGGCTGCTCCATCACCACCTCCCCCCCCCCCCCCCACCGTGTACGCTTTCACCCATCCCTGTCTCCGGCTTGACATTTGTTTCCTCCTGTCCTTATCTGACTCCCTTTTGTCTCCTTTTCACCTCTAGCCTTTGTCTCGCCTCCATCTGCTAATCATCCCTCCGCCCCCTGATCTGTATCCACCTAACACTTGCCAGACTTTGCTCACCCACACATCTCCTTTCCAGCTTTCTCCCCACTACATCAGTCTGAAGAAGTCTTAAGGGCCTGTCCCACTTACGTGACCTTGGCACGCAAATTACGTGTTGTGGCGCCCGGGCATCATATGGCCGCGTGGGGCTGGTCCCACTGAGAAGCGCGGAGGGGTATGTAGTTGTGCGTGACAGTGCGCGGGGCTCTGAAATTTTTGTAGCGAACAAAATCTTTGTGCGCCAACGGCCTGTCGCGGAACTGACGGTCAAAGTGGGACAGGCCCAAGACCCTGGCGCGATGCAACGTCTCACCTTCAACAGCAGCAGAAGCAGGCAAATGATCGCCGAACTCGGCCTGGGGCTCGCGGCTGTAGCGGATCAGGATCCGCCCCCACTTCTACTCCCAGAGCAGGGCCAAGAAAATTGAAGAAAGACACAAAATCCAGGAGTAACTCAGCGGGACTGGCAGCATCTCTGGAGAGAAGGAATGGGTGACCTTTCGGGTCAAGACCCTTCTTTCAGACTGAAGAAGAGTCTTGACACAAAACATCATCCATTCCTTCTCTCCAGAGATGCTGCCAGTCCCACTGAGTTACTCCAACATCTTGTGTCCATCTTCAAAAATATAGTCACGCGCTCCAGATGGCTGTGCGGTTGAATGAAGTCGCGCCCGACCTTCGCGGGACCGTCGCGCCTCAATGCAACCACGAGGTCACGTAATTAGCGTGCCAAGGACACGTAAGTGGGACAGGCCCTTTAGAGTCATAGAATCATACAGCGTGGAAACAGGCACTTGCCGACCAAGATGACCCATCTACACTCACCCACCTACCCGCGTTTGGCCTATATCCCTATAAATCTTTTCAATCCATGCACCTGTCCAAATTAGCACAGCACAGCGATGCAGAGGTAGAGTTGCTGCATTACAGCGCCAGAGATCCGAGTTCGATCCTGACTACGGGTGCTGTCTGTATAGAGTGTGGACGTTCTCCCTGGGTCTGCGTGGGTTTTTTCCGGGTGGTCTGGCTTCCTCCCACTCTCCAAAGACGTACAGGTTTGTAGGTTAAATGGCTTCGGTAAGCTGTAAAAATTGTAAACATTTTCCTTAGTGTGTGTGGGTTTGTGCATGAGGTGATTGCTGGTCGGCGTAAACACAGTGGGCTGAAGGGCCTGTTTCTGCACTGTATCTCTAAAGCCTACCCATCCCTTCTCTCCAGAGATGCTGCCAGTCCCGCTGATTTGCTCCAGCTTTTTGTATCTATCTAAAGTAAAGTCTATTCCATCAGCCCCAACTTGCCCATGCTGACAAAGATGCCCCATCCACATTTGTCACACCTGCCTGCTTTTGTCCCATGTCTCTCTATCCTATCCTATCCTTATACCTGTCCAAATGTCTCATGTCCCACCCCGAAATGTCGTCTCTGTCCATTCCCTCCACAGATGAATCACTGTTTTCCCCCAATTCATGGTTTTGACTCATGATTCGAGTATCTGCAGTTTCTTCAGCCTATCTCGAGCTTTGCTCCACTGCACAGCTAACTGCCTTGTCACTTACAACTGACACCTCAGATGTATTCACATGGAACAGTTCCTCCCTCAACATTGTTTAGCCAAATGGCTATCGTTACTTATTTGTGTCTTTGTGGTCGTGTGGATATTCATTAGAACAAACTCTGGTATCAAAAAAAAAGTAGTTTGTCCTATATTTTGGAGACAGGGACTTTAATTCAGCTCAATTAATAATCTTGATAGGACTTTATCAACACTATCTACCAGTAAATTAATCTGTAGCTTGAAGCATTCAAATAACATTAAATGATGACAATACTGATTTATCCATCAATAACCACAAGGGTCTTGAGATTACACGTCACTGATTAAATGTTCATTCAGGGTTAGTGGAGTCCAATCTATTAGCTGGCTTCTCAATCAATTAGTGAGTATTTACAAAGGTCTAAAGGTTACTTATAATGAATGTTTAATGATGAGATAGTCTATCAAAGCATTGATTACACCAGTCTGTCATTACAAGTGTCAGACCATTGATTGCCCAGGGCTCTCATTAACTTCCACCGCTTTTGTGCCCATTATGGCTTTGGGTCATTTAATCAATGATTCAATGGTATTTTATTGTCGCAAGTGCCGAGGCATAGGAAAATTTCTGTTTTTGCATACACTTCAGTAAAAATCATACTATACGTAGGCACAAGCATAATGTAAATTTATGATCAGTGACAGACAAAGATTAGTTCAATTCCTAATCAGTGATAAACTCAGAATCCAAGGTCAGGCATACAAGATGGATTCCTGATTCTGATCAATAACCAGGGTCCTACAAATCAGAAATAAGGAAAGGTTTGGTCTTAGGTGAACCAGCTGTTTTGTTGCTTGGCTTGGATCTTCAGAGTCCCCTCCTACAGAGGGATTAAAAGGATTTAAAATAAGAGTCATCATAGTCATAGTCATGGAATCATAGTCATACAGCATGGAAACAAAAAGCACAAAGTGCTGGAGTGAGTCAAGCTGGAAAGGGTACAGAGAAGATTTACGAGGATGTTGCCAGGACTCGAGGGCCTGAGCTAAAGGCTTATACTTTATACTTGGAGCGCAGATATTATAGAGGTGTAAAAAAAATGAGCATAATAGATCATGGAATCATAGTCATACAGCATGGAAACAGGTCCAACTTGCCCACATCAACCAACATGCCCCATCTACACTAATCCCACCTGCCCACGTTTGGCTGATATCCCTCCAAACCTATCCTATCTATGTATCTGTCTCAATGCTTCTTAAACACTGCAGTGGTACCAGCCTCAACTACCTCCTCTTGCAGCTTGTTCTATACACCCACCACCTATTGTGTAAAAACTTTACCCCTCAGCTTCCCATTAAATCTCTCCCCCCTCAACTAAAACCAATGTCCTCTGGTTCCCGATTCCCCTACTCTGGAAAAAAGATTGCGTTTACTACGATCTATTATGCTCATTTTTTTTACACCTCTATAATAACTGCACTCCAAGTATAAAGTATAAGCGTTTAGCTCAGGCCCTCGAGTCCTGGCAACATCCTCGTAAATCTTCTCTGTACCCTTTCCAGCTTGACTCACTCCAGCACTTTGTGCTTTTTGTTCAAGATTACAGCATCTGCAGTTCCTTGTGTCCGCAGCAGACTGTTGGGGCTTCACAGTGTAAACAACTGTAACATCAATTTATGATCTGTGACAGACTTAAAGATTAGTTCAATCCCTGGTCTGTGATAAGCTCGGTCGGTATCCAAGTTCAAGCATACAAGGCAGATTCCCGCTTCTAATCAATAACCAGGGTCCCCTGCTGAAAATCTTTACTTGCAAATCCTAGATGAGGGAAGCTTTGATCTTAGAGATAGGTGAACTGGCTGCTGTTTGCCTTGGGTCTTCTCCACTATAGGCAATAAAAGAATTATAAATAAGAGTTGGAATTTAAATCCATTTTTCTGGAACAAATGTGTAGGAAAGAACTGCAGATGCTGGTTTAAATTGAAGGTAGACACAAAATGCTAGAGTAACTCAGCGGGACAGGCAGCTGGAGAGAATGGGTGACGTTTTGGGTCGAGACCCTTCTTCAGTCTGAAGAAGGGTCTCGACCTGAAAAGTCACTCATTCCTTCCCTCCAGAGTTGTTGCCTGTCCTGCTGAGTTACTCTAGCATTTTGTCTCTATCTGGAGCAATTCAGTTATATGCCTGAATTTTATAGCAAATAAGACATCCAAAGAGCAATAGGAACAAATTGCTAATCGCTTAGCTTTCAGTGAAGAAAGCGAATGGTATGTTAGTATTCAAAGCAAACGGATTTGAGTATAGGAGCAGGGAGGTTCTAATGCAGTTGTACAGGGCCTTGGTGAGACCACACCTGGAGTATTGCGTACAGTTTTGGTCCTGTAATCTGAGGAAAGGCATTCTTGCCATAGAAGGGAGTACAGAGAAGGTTCACCAGACTGATTCCTGGGATGTCAAGACTTTCATATGAAGAAAGACTGGATAGACTCGGCTTGTACTCGCTAGAACTTAGAAAATTGAGGGGGGATCTTATAGAAAATTTACAAAATTCTTAAGGGGTTGGACAGGCTAGATGCAGAAAGATTATCCTCGATGTTAGGGAAGTCCAGAACAAGGGGTCACAGTTTAAGGATAAGGGGGAAGTTTTTTAGGAGTTATAAAAATTCACACGGAGAGTGGTGAATCTGTGGAATTCTCTGCCACAGAAAGTAGTTGAGGCCAGTTCATTGGCTATATTTAAGAGGGAGTTAGATGTGGCCCTTGTGGCTAAAGGGATCAGGGGGTATGGAGAGAAGGCAAGTACAGGATACTGAGTTGGATGATCAGCCATGATCATATTGAATGGCAGTGCAGGCTAGAAGGGCTGAATGGCCTACTCCTGCACCTATTTTCTATGTTTCTATGTTTCTAATCAAAAGGAGAAATAATCTGTTTTAATCATGAAGAATCCTAGTTGTCCCATTGTTCCAGTCAATAAATGTATCTAATGTACTCAATCTTTTTTTCACTCATCCTTGCAAAAGACTATTAGACCGCCCTTGTCTGCTTATCATACAATGTGTCCTTTAGAATTTAGATCATCCACATTCACTCTGAAGATGTTTCACAGCAAGGCTAGAGCTGTGCGGAATGAAATAAGTTCAGAGGAAAATTAAAACCATCAGTGAACAAGAAATTCTGCTTTGCCCTTGGTCTGCATTGATTATTCACAAATACTTCAAGCTGCTCTGCCTGAATGTCAGGGCGAGAAGTGGAGAACCCTTAAGATTGTAGTTTGGTTTAGGATAGAGCTATAGCATAAAAACAAGGCTTACGTTCCAACGAGTCTGCGCTGACCAACGATCAGCCGTAGACTAGTTCTATCTGACACACAAGGGACAATTTTACAGCAGCCAATTAACCTACAAACGCGCACGTCTTTGGATGGAAACACAGGGAGAACATACAAACTCCGTACAGACAATAATAATACAATGCAATTTTATTGTCATTTGAACCTCAAAAGTTCAAACAAAATGTGGTTTCTGCAGTCATACAACAAGAAAAGAACCAAGACACACAACCAACACAATTTACACAAACATCCATCACAGTGAATCTCCTTCTCATTGTGATGGAAGGCAAAGTCCGTAGTCAGAATCAAACCCAGGTCTCTGGTGCTGTAAGGCAGCAACGGCCACCATGCAACCGTGGCGCCCAAGATGGTGAAGAATTTAGAAAAATCTCTATTTTGACAGCTTCTTCTACTCTGTTATCTGACTTCTGAACCCGATTCTCCCTCCTCATTGCGGATGTTGGATTTTTTTTCTCTGGAGGTGGCACAGTAGCGCAGTAAAGCTGCTGCCTCACAGCACCAGAGAACTGGATTCAATCCTGACCTCAGTTGTTCTCTATGTGGAGTTTGCATGGTCTGCCTGTGACAACATGGGTTTCATCCTGGTGCTCTGGTTTCCTCCAACATCCCAAAGACGTGCAGGTTTGTAGGTTAATTGGCTTCTGTAAATGTTCTCCTAATGTGTAGGAAGTGGATGAGAAAGTGGGGTAATATGACACTTAGTGTGAACACGTGATCGATGCTCAGCATGGACTCGGTGGACCAAAGGATTGGTTTCCATTCAACATCACTAAACTAAACTGTAACACTACAATGCTGAGAAACTATAGACAGTGCACTGTTATTTTTCTGTTCACTCTACTTACTGCACTTAGTTTGGTTTTAATTAGCTTAGGTTATTATTATCACGAGTACCGAGGTATAGGGAAAAGCATTTCTGTTGCATGCTGTCCAGTCAGCAAGAACGTACAAATTCCATACAAGAACAGCACCCATGGTCAGGATGAAACTGGGGGTTCTGGCATTGAAAGACAGCAGCTCTACTGCTGCACCACTGTGCCACGCAAAGTCTTTATATTTAAGGATGAAGGCTATTGCTTTGGGACTAGAAGCTAGGAACTGTAAATGCTGGTAAATACACAAAAGAATGCAATGTGCTAGAATAACTCAGCAGGTCAGGATGTATCTCTGGAGGACATGTCACACACACACGCTCGCTCTCTCTCTCTGTCCGTCTCTATCTTTCTGTGTGTGTGTGTGTGTGTCTCTCTCTCTCTCTCTCTCTCTCCCCTCTCTCTCTCTCTCTCTCTCTCTCTCTCTCTGGTCTCTCTCTCTCTCTCTCTCTCTCTCTCTCACTCTCTCTTGGTCTCTCTCTCTCTGAGTCTCTCTGTCTGTCTCTCTCTCCGTCTCTCTCTGTCTGACTCTCTCTCTCTCTCTCTCTCCTCTCTCTCTCTCTCCTCTCTCTCTCCCTCTCTCTCTGTCACTCCCTCTCTCTCTCTCTCTCTCTGTCTGTCTCTCTCTCTCTCTCTCTGTCTCTCTCCATCTCCCTCCGTCTCTCTCTATCCCTCTCGATCTCTCTCCATCTCTCTCTGTCTCTCTCCGTCTCTCTCCGTCTCTCTCCGTCTCTCTCTGTCTGTCTCTCTCTGTCTCTGTCTGTCTCTCTCTGTCTCTCTCCCTCTCTCTCTGACTCTCTCTGTCTCTCTGACTCTCTCTGTCTCTCTCTGTCTCTCAATCTTTATTGGTGCCAACCTAAGGTAAATGCTCAAATTCCAGATGTCAGCTTAAGCCTTAACCTTTAATCTTTTGGTTTAGAGGACGATGTCCTACAAAGCGAAACAGCAATACAATTAAAACAACTGATCAGTTGTAAACTGTGATGGGGGGGGGGTAACAGCATTGTCTTATAAGAAATGCTCATCCCGAAGAAGGAACGATTTCATGGAGATTTTTTATCCGTTGTTTGGATTGAATGTATTCGACATGAAGTTGATTTCACCACCTTGTGCTGATGAACAGCCCACCACCATGTGGCAGCTACTGACATTGCTGGCTGATGCTTTCTTAGCATGGAGTGAATCTACGACCTTGCATCCTTTGAATATATGAGCTGTATTTAACCAACACAAATTCAAGATGGCATCAAAGCAGCAATAACATTGAGAACAATGGGCTACGTACGGAGCAATGGTAAAATGGTGGCGTAAATCACACAACTTGATCTAGGGAGGCACAGTGGTGCAGCAATACAACGAGTTGCTGTCCTACAACGACAGAGACCCGGGTTCAATCCTAACTACGGGTGTTGTCTGTACAGAGTTTGTACATTCTCCTTGTGAATGTGTGGGTTTACTCCGGGTGCTCCGGTTTCCCCAAGATGTGCAGGTATGTAGATTAATTGGCTTCTGTAAATTATCCCTAGTGTGTAGGATAGAACAAGTGTACAGATGATCATTGGTCAGCGCAGACTCAGTTGGCTAAAGGGCCTGTTTCCATGATTTGTCTCTAAAGTCTAAAGTTTAAAGTAGGTTTTCTCAGGGTGCTCTGGTTCCCTCTGGTTCCCTCCCACCTTCCCATATTTGTAGGTTATTGGCTTCTGTAAATTGTCCCTAGTGTGTGGGATATAACTAGTGCACGGCCGATCTTTGGTCGGCGTGGACTATGTGGGTTGAAGGGCCTGTTTCCATGCTGTATATCTGAACTAAGCTAAACTAATCCAATCATAATGGGGAGAAGAACCACATCTTTCTCCTTTGGGGAGGACAGAGGCATTCGGCTTGTGGGAAACCCAACGTCCCACGCCAACTCATCTGTTCTCCTCTGATATGTGGTCCACAACCTATCATCCCCCTTCAACCCACCTTTCCCATGCCGACCAAGATATCCCATGTATACTAGTCCCACCGGCCTGCACTTGGCCCATATCCCTCTATTCCTTTCCTTTGGTCCAACTGTCTATTGTTGTTATAAGACCTGCCTCACGTGCCTCCCCCAGCAACTCATTCCATGTATCCACCACCCTCCCCCATGTGAAAACGTTGCCTCCCATGTTCCTATTAAATCTTCCCCCTCTCACCTTAAACCTTTGTCCCCACGTTCTTGATTCCCCAACTCTGGGTAAAAGACTCTGTGCAATCACCCTATCTATTCCCCTCATGATTTTACACACCTCTATAAGATCACCCCTCATTCGCCTGCACTCCAGGGAATGAATGAAGCCTGCTAGACCACTCCAGCCGTTGCTCAGGCCCTCTTGTCCAGGCAACATCCTTGTAAATCTTCTCTGTCCTCGTTCCTGCATGATAACATCCTTCAGCAGAGTGACCAAACCTGAATACAATACAATGAGGCCTTGCTTCAGATTTCCTTTTTATCCCCCTTCTTTCCCCTACCACTTGTCCCTTTCCACCCACATCCCCCTCTCCGGCTTGACATTTCACTCCTCCTCTTCTTATCTGATCCTTTTGTCTCCATTTCACCTCTAGCCTTTGTCACTTACGCCACCCATCTGCCAATCACCCCGCCGCCCCCTCTTCTGTATCCACCTATCACTTGCCAGGATTTGCCCACCCCCACATGTCCCTTCCAGCTTTCTCCCCACTACTGAACTGTGGGGAGAAAGACTCAGACTGAATGAGGGCGCCCCAAGCCCAAATGTCGAGTCTGTCCATTCACTCCACAGATGACCCATTTCTTCTTGTAGCACTGTTTTTGCTCAAGATTCAAGCATTGACAGTTTCCCACCAAATCCTCGATGACCATCGATCACCCATTCACACTGGTTCTATGTTATCCCACTTTTGCATCCACTCCCTACACGCTAGGGGCAATTTGTAGAGGCCAATTAACCTACAAACCTGCACATATATGGGATGTGGGAGCAAACCAGAGCACGAGTATGAATCTTCCCCTGGTTATCACCTTCCCCTCAGCTAATAATGAACCATTTAGGAATATGGGGAGAAAGCAAGAATGGGGTACTGATATTGGATGATCAGCCATGATCATATTTAATGGTGGTGCTGGCTCAAAGGGCCGAATGCCCTGCTCCTGTACCTATTTCAAGTTCAAGTTCACATTTATTTTCTGTTTTTATATTTTGGTTTAATTCTACATTTTTGATCATCGTCTGCTTTGATCTGTCGTTTTCACTCCTTACCCTTCCATATCTCTAATCTCCTGCTCTCCTGACTCTTAGTCAAAAGAAAGGTCTCAACCCGAATCGTCACCCATTCCTTCTCTCCAGAGATGCTGCCTGTCCCGCTGAGTTACTCTAGTTTATTGTGTCACGCACCTGAAGGAAACCCCCGTGGTCATGGGGAGAACATGCAAACTCCACACAGGCAGCACCCGAGGTCAGGATGAAGCCAAGCTTTAGCGCTGTGAGGCAGAAGCTCTACCAGCTGAGCCACTGTGCCGCACGCACTTTCCTGTGATTTTGGGTTCACATAGAATGTAACATTAACAAATGGAAGCAAAAAAACTACAGTTGCCCTGTAATTAGTTGAAATGGGGCTAATTTGATAGCTTTGGTCTAAATATTTAAAATGTAACTGGTGAGAGTGTGAAAAATGATTATAATATGCAATCATTGTGCTAACAAGCTAGAACTTAGATCAGTAGAGCCCATCAACGTCTCTTTGGCCCATGATCTCTATGCAGAGCATGGTGCCAAATTAAACTGATCCTCCCACCTGCATGTGATCCATATCCCTTCATCCCCTGCATCCCCATGTGCCTATGTAGGGTATAGGAGCCTCTTAAAAGCCACTAGGCTCCAAAAGCCTCTTAAATCCCACCATCGTATCGGCCTCCATCACCCATTCCAAGTACCCATCAATCTCAATGTAAAACCAAATCTTCCCCACACATCTCTTTTAAACTTCCTCCCTCTCACCTTTAAGCTATGGTTTCTTGTATTTGACACTGCCGGTAACTGTCAAGTTGCCGGCAGTCGCCTGAAAAACCGGGAACTGGAACGGCGATTGTCAGATTGGAACACACACGCGCGCACAACACGCACACACACACACACACACACACACACACACACACACACACACACACACACACACACACACACACACACACACACACACACACACACACACACACACACACACACACACACACACACACACATCACAAAGGCTCCAAGCGAGGGGAGCGTTGTCTGAAATTCGCACAGTGCAAAGTCAAGTTGATACAGACACACACCACGATGAATAGGAAGGTTGGCGCTGTAATTAAGACAGCTAGCAGTGTACGGTAAGTCCTTTAAAAGAGGGTGGGGGGGGGGGGGGGTGAAAGTAGAAAAGGAGGAGTGGAGACAACTTTTAAGAAGCCAGACAACTTTTAATGCCAGAGATGCACAGAGTGAAGTTCGGCGGACATTTAACATAACTGGTCGGTTTATCAACTTGTCATCGCACAAATACAAGTTCTACAAAACTGCCTGCTTACGTTAGTAGTTTTTAAAGAGAAAAGACCCCAATGAGCCAATGAAAATGAAATACAGAATGATTCAGCAAAGGCGATTAACTGTTAAAACTATCCCTATGACTATCTCGAATGCAAACCCATAATCTTCCCTACATCTCAGCGACCCCACTACGCTGCAGCTGCTGTACCATTTATCAGCTTGGAGGTGTTGAGGGAAGGACAAGTCCTGACCTACGACTACAGGATTATCGATTAGTCCTCCTCCATAGCGACCAATTTTTGAGGGTCGCACACCAAATTCATCAACATATGTTGCTGATCAGTCCTATACCGTGGCGACCATAACGTTGGAGGTCACGACTAGTTCCCAGCCCTGTGGCACTCCGGTGAATGCGGGAACTCCTCGCGATCCATGAAGGTGGAGACTCCCCTGAGATCAACCACAACAAACAGAGCTGAAATCTATGAACAGGTGACCAGTTGTTGTGGCGAGTGCAGAGTCTCCTGCACTCTGTAGACCTGTTGGTCCTAAAACTGGTGGTCGCCAGTGTGGGGGGGAGGCAGTGAGGTGGACAAGGCCCTCAAAGCACTTTGCAATAACAGGGGTGAGTGCCACTGGGCGGAAATCGTTGAGACTTGTAGCTGACTGTTTGGGCTGGCACGATGGTTGATGTCTTGAGGCAATGGGGACAACATCCAGTGAGAGATTGAAAATGTCGGCGAGGACTGGGGATAGTTGACCAGCACATGCCCTAAGCACCCGGCCAGGGATGCCATCGGGGCCGGCAGCTTTGCGCTCATTCACCTTGCTCAGTGCATCTTGCACAGCAGTGTGGGGGGATTACTGGTCGGTTTATCCTTGGTTCTGAAAACTCCTGCTTACGTTATTTTTCCCCAATGAGCCAATGAAAATGACCGGTCAGCAAAGGCGATTAACTAAAACTACCTATGACCACCTCGAATGCCCATAACTACATGGTGACCCCACTACAACTGCACCTACGACTACAGGGTTATCGATTATCTCCATGGCGACCAATTTTTGGTCGCAGAAAATTCATCAACATATGTTGAAAAATATGTGGCGACCATACTGAGGCCACGACTAGTTCCCAGAATGCAGGAACTCCTCGCGATCATGAAGGAGACTCCCCAGAGACCACCATGTGGTGACCATGTGGCGAGCGCAGAGTCTCCTGCACTCGCCTAAAAAGTCGCCTCAGTGGGATACCACTACTCCAGTGTTTTGTTCTATCTTCAGTGTCACAAATACTTCTTGCCCCAGAACTAAAACAGAGCCTTTTGTTGGCATCATCTTGTCAATAATACCTCATGATTCCTTCAGAATAAAACGGGTTTTGCCTCATAATTACTCACCACAAACTGAAAGCAATTTAAAGAACAGAACCCAGTCTACAGCATCAAGCAAGCTGTTGGTGATTTTAATTCTGCCGTGCAATCTCTTTCATTAATGAGCGTTAGTGATGTTCTTGCCTGGCTGTAATGTAAATAAATCAACACTGGGCCTCTGATGGTATTACGTACAACCTAAGGTTGTTTCTGCAGCCAAAGCACCAAATAACTGCTCAATGTGACACAAGGTGAAAATAACTGGTGCACGGCAATGACAAAACCTGAGTGCTCTAGAAATGCTGATCCTTAATTATAGTAATAAGATATTTTGGAGTACTATAATGAATATTTTCATGTCCATCATGAATTAGCATTTGTGAAGCAGTAAATAGATGCCTTCGCATGAGTTGTTCTCAAAGCAGTAATTAAATAAATAACTGATGAATCGTGCCTATGGACTGAATGATGATGCCGTTAAGGTTCCGTTTTAATCTGCAGCAAGAAGTCCTTGTGAGACTTGTAGACATTTTGTTATAGGAACACCGTTAATATTGACAAGATTGTTAGAGGAAAGACGTCACGTTGTCATGGTGCAGAGAAGATTTACGAGGATGTTGCCAGAACTCGACGGCCTGAGCTACAGGGAGCTGTTGAGCTGGCTGGGACTCGATTCCTTGGAGCACAGGACGAGGGGGTGATGATATAGAGGTGTAAAATATCATGGGAGTAATAAATCGAGTCTCTTGCCCAGAATAGGGGAATCAAGAATCAAAGGACATAGGTTTAAGATGAGGGGGGAAAGATTTATTAGGAACTTGAAGGGTATATTTTTCACACAAAGGGCGGTGGGTGAATGGAACGAGCTGCTAGAGGAGGTAGTTGAGGCAGGTACAATCGCAATATTTAAGAAGCATCTGGATAGGTACATGGATAAGATAGGTTTAGAGGGATATGGGCCAAACGCAAGCGGGTGTGACTAGTGTTGATGGGGCATATTGGTTGGTGTATACAAGTTGGGTGGAAGGGCCTGTTTCCACGTAATATGACTATGACATGCCCTACACTGCCTGAATGGAGTGCGGAAAGGACAAGAGGCTAGGCGGCTTTTGGACAAGAACTGGTATTTGTTTAGTTTAGTTAAGCATAGTTTATTATTGTCACTTGGTACAGTGTACATTGGTACCGCGGTACTGTGAAAAACCTATTTGTTGCATGCTATCTAGTCAGCAGAAAGACCACGCATGATTACAATCAAGCTGTCCACAGTGTACAGATACAGTATAAAGGAATAAAGGGCCTGTCCCACTCAGGCGACTTCTTTTGTGAGTGCAGGTGACTGTCTTAGTCTTGTTGAATCGCCGAAAAAGTGAATGTATCAAATGCATCCTACAACTATGTAGAAGACATCCTACCACTATGTAGGACAAGCTACAACTATCGACGACTTAACCGCCGATGCACTTGTGACAGTTGGCGACTCAAAAATTGCGCAATGACCGCACACTGGAATTACAGCACACTACGTGCTGCTGTTTACATTCCTTTTTATTTCGCAATGAGCCAATGAAAATGACCGGTCAGCAAAGGCGATTAACTAAGGCTACCTACGACTATCACGACTACCTGCTACCTGCAATTACCCCACGACGACTAGACCTACGACTACAAAGTATCGATTTTCTCCATGTCGACCAGTTTTGTTGAAAGTTTTTCGGCGACCATACTGAGGCCACGACTCGTTCCCAGAATGCGGGAACTCCTCCCGACCATGAAGGAGACCACCTGCGACCATGTGGCGATCTTGTGGCAGAGTCTCCTGCACTCGCCAAAGAAGTCGCCTAAGTGGGACAGGCCCTTAACATTTGGTGCAAGATAAAGTCCAATGCAGTCCAATTAAAGCGTTTGAATGTCTCCAACGACGTAAATAGTAGCTCAGGACTATGCTCTACTTGGCACAAGTGGGGTCTACTTGGTGATTAGGTTCAATTGCCTGATACCAGCTGGGAAGAAACTGTCTCTGAATCTGGAGGTATGCATTTTCATACTTCTGTACATCTTGCCTGATAGCAGAGGGGAGAAGAGGGAGTGATCAGGGGGACACTGGTTCGTAATTATACTGGCAAGCTTGCCGAGGCAGAGTGGAGTGTGGATGAAGTCAATGGAACGGAGGTTGGTTTGCATGTGCTACGTCCACAACTCTCTGCAATTTATTGTGGTCTTAGATGGAGCTGTTCCCAAACCAAGCTGTGATGCATCCCGATAAAATGCTTTCTATTGTGCTTCTGTAGAAGTTAGTGAGGGATGTTTGGAACATGCCCAATTCCTAAGTCTTCTAAGGAAGTAGAGGTATTTGTGTGCTTTTTTGGCCATCGCTTCTATGCAACAAATTTATTCCTAGGAACCTGAAGCTTTCGAACATCCCTACTACTGTGCCATAAATATATTCCAGGGTGTGTCTACTGCTTTACTTAGACTTAAAACTTTAGAGATACAGTGCAGAAACAGGCCGTTCTGTCCGCCAAGATCGTGCTGACCAGCCATCTCCTGACACTAATTCTATCCTACATACTGATTTACATGGTCACAGGAGAGAACATGTAAATCAGGGGAGGAAGGGAGGATCGAGAGGTAGGAGGGGAGTGTTTGTCTTGAGCTGATGCAACAAATGTTCACTATATTGATTCCAGGGATGAAACGGTTTCTGTTGTCAAGAAAGGATAGGAAAGTGGGGAGTACGTTTGTTGCGATGTAGAAAAATGTGAAGTGGTCCTATTGAAATATAGCAGCCTGTGAGGGATTGACGCTAAGACTCTGAATCCTCCTGATGTGGATGCGGGTGCCATGGGGTCAGTTAGTTAGGACTGAGATTGAGTCACGGAGTATAGAGTCACACAGCATGGAAACAGGCCCTTCGGCCCAACTTGCCTATGCCGGCCAACATACCCCATCCATGCTAGTCCCAACTGTCTGCATTTGGCCTATATCCCTCAAAATGTGTAGAAAGGAAATGCAGATGCTGGTTTATACCAAAGATAGACACAAAATGCTGGAGTAACTCAGCTGGTCAGCCAGCATTTCTGGAGAAAAGGAATAGGTGACTCAAGAAGGGTCTTGACCCGAAACATTGCCTATTCCTTTTCTCCAGAGATCCTGCCTGACCCTCTGAGTTACTCCAGTATTTAGGTGTCCATCTTCCATATCTCTCAAAAGTATTCCTATCTACACACTTGTCCACATTATTTTAAATGCAGTTATATAGTACCGACATTTTATGAAAATCTTGAATAAACAAGGTAATTCATTTCAGAAATAGAAAGAGCCATTTGAACTTGGTTCCTTTTTAATTGCTGGTTGTGTAAAGACATGTTTACTCAGTTTTAAGACAAGCCGTTCGATGGAGAGTGAGATGGAATTAACTCTACACATTCCTAATTCAATTTGCAAGAGAACCTATTTTATATTGTGTTGAGTCTGTTTACTCAGACACAACAGTAAAATGGTCAGAGAAGAAAGATGTTCTGGGGATAATGGCTTCTCCAAAACCCATTGTCCTTTCATTGATTTGTTGACGTCATGAATGGCCCTTGTTCTGAACCAATCGATGGAGTGTTGATGAGATTGTAACAGCTTTGTAAATGGGCCACGCTATTGCATGTCTGCTTGCAGCTTCAATGCATTAGATTGCACAAGAGTAGCAGCACAGGAACAGGCCCTTCGGCCCACAATGTTCTCACTCAACATGATGTCAAGTTGAACTTATCTCATCTCATCTGATCAATTGCACCTGTTGCATATCCTTCTTCCATTCCCGGCATATCGTGGAAACAAAGAACTACAGAAGCTGGGAGCACATCAGCATAGCCGTAGAGTTTCTGCCTTACCGCGCCAGGGTTCCGTGTTTGATCCTAATTACAGGTGCTGTCTGTATGGAACTTATATGCCGTGGGTTTTCTCTGGGTTCTCTGGTTTCCTCCCACATTCCAAAGACGTACAGATTTGTAGGTTAATTGGCTTCGGTAAAGTCGTAAATCGTCCCTAATGTGTTGGATTGTGCTAGCGACGGGGTGATCACAGGTTGACACGGACTTGGTGGGCTGAAGGGTCTGTTTCTGCATTGTATCTCTAAAGTCTAAAGTGAAGTCTAAATACACAATACAGATGCTGCCCTGCCTGGTAAGTTACTCCAGCACATTGTGCCCATTCCCTGCATATCCATATGGCAATCTAAGGGCATCTTAAATGCTACTGTTGTCCTTGCCTCAATCACCACTACTGGCAGCACGGTCCAGGCACTCACCACCCTCTGTGTAAAACAACTTGCCCCGCACACCTCATTTAAACTTTGCACCTCTCACTCTAAAGCTTATGCCCTCTAGACCTTGTAATTTACACCCGAGGAAAAAGGTTTTGACCAATCTACACTGTACGTTTCTGGTGATTTTACATACCATGATCAGGGCGGCAGATGTCATGGTGGCTTTGTGTGATGGTGTTCACATGCAGGTTCAGAACACTGCTGTCTCACCCTCTGCAGGGAAGCTGAATGCAGCAATCTATTAAAGTTTAAAGTGAATAATTTTGATTAATTAATTGGGTGGTGGATGCTTTATTATCACATGTGACAGGTCACAGCGAAATTCTTTGTGTTGCATACCTGAAATTGGAGGTGCAAACGGACTTGGTAGTACTGTTGCAGGAGTCCCAAAACGACAACCTGCAAGTCGAATCGGTAGCAAAGAAGGCAAACGCAATGTGAGCATTTATTTCAAGAGGGCTAGAATACCAAACCAGGGATGTAATAGTGAGGCTCTATAAGGCGCTGATCAGGCCACATTTGGAGTACTGTGAGCAATTTTGAGCACTATATCTTAGGAAGGATCTGCCTAACCTGAAAGGACTGTTGGAGTGTGTAGGAAGGAACTGCAGATGCTAGTTTAAACTGAAGATAGACACAAAAAGCTGGTGTAACTCAGCGGGACAGGCAGCATCTCTGGAGAGAAGGAATGGGTGACGTTTCAGGTCGGGACCTTTCTTGGGGTCCCTGGACAGGGTACTCTTGATACCCTGATTGATAAAGGCCATCGGTGAAAAGACTTTTGCCACCTGGTTAATAGTACCTTTATAATCTTCTGCAATTGAAGCAATTGTAGAAAGTATCAGATGTGTGCCGGGACAACCAGAAGACAGCAACTGCACTGAACCTGCAAATGGTTACCGATCCCTTTAGAGGGCACCGGAGGAGTCTTTTATGAACTCATGTTCAGTCATCACTGTTGTTAGAAAGTGCATTGAGATTAAAATCACAGCTCTGGCATCAAATCAGCTCGCTGCACCGATTAACGTCATGATCTGCCTGATGTCTACACTGTCATGTGCCTGTCCTCACCGCCGTGCCTTCCAGCATAACGATCTGGGATATCAATTTGCTGGAAGGAGTGAAGAGTCAAGAGTGGTTTATTGTCATATGTTCCAATAATAGGACAATGAAATTCTTGCTTGCTGCGGCACAACAGATATACAGACACAGTACTCTGTAAAATCCATAATAACAAAAAAGTTCAGTGTACAGTATGTATATATCCTGACCTTCTTAAAATGTTATTTATATACATACGGTGCATTCAGAAAGTATTCAGACTTCACTTTTTCCACATTTTGTTACGTTACAGCCTTATTCTAAAATTGATTAAATTCTTTTTTTATCATCAATCTATAAACAATACCCCATAATAAAAAGCGAAAACAAGTGTTTAGAAATTTTTGCAAAGTAATTAAAAAGAAATAACTGAAATATCACATTTACATAAGTATTCAGACCCTTTACTCAGTACCTTGTTGAGGCAGCTTTGGCAGCGATTACAGCCTCAAGTCTTCTTGGGTATGACACTACAAGCTTGGCACACCTGTATTTGGGTAATTTCTCCCATTCTTCTCTGCAGATCCTCTCAAGCTCTGTCAGGTTGGATGGGGAGCGTCGATGCCCAGCTACTTTCAGTTCCCTCCAGAGATGTTCGATCGGGTTCAAGTCTGGGCTGTAGCTGGGCCACTCAAGGGCATTCACAGACTTGTCACAAAGCCACTCCTGCATTGTGTTGGCTGTGTGGTCAGGGTCATTGTCCTGTTGGAAGGTGAACCTCCGTCCCGGTCTGATGTCCAGAACGCTCTGGAGCAGGTTTGCATCAAGGATCTCTCTGTACTTTGCTCCATTCACCTTTCCGTCGATCCTGACTAGTCTCCCAGTTCCTGCCGCTGAAAAACATCCCCACAGCATGATGCTGTCACCACCATGCTTCACCGTAGGTATGGTATTGGCCGGGTGATGATCGGTGCCTGGTTTCCTCCAGACGTGACGCTTGACATTCAGGCCAAAGAGTTCAATCTTGGTTTCATTAGACCAGAGAATCTTGCCTTTTGGCAAACTCCAAGTGGGCTGTCATGTGCCTTTTTCTGAGGAGTGGCTTCCATCTGCCTACTCTACCATAAAGGCCTGATTGGTGGAATGCTGCAGATATAGTGGTCCTTCTGGAAGGTTCTCCCATCTCCACAGAGGAACTCTGGAGCTCTGTCAGAGTGACCATCGGGTTCTTGGTCACCTTCCTGACCAAGGCCCTTCTCCCCCGATTGCTCAGTTTGGCCGGGCGGCCAGCTCTATGAAGAGTACTGGTGGTTCCAAAGTTCTTCCATTTAAGTATGACGGAGGCCACTGTGCTCTTCGGGACCTGCAATGCTGCAGAAATTGTTATATACCCTTCCCCAGATCTGTGTCTCGACACAATCCTGTCTCGGAGGTCTACGGATAATTCCGTTGTCCTCATGGCTTAGTTTTTGCTCTGACATGCACTGTCAACTGTGGGACCTTATATGGACAGGTGTGTGTCTTTCCAAATCATGTCCAATCAATTTAATTTACCACTGGCGTACTCCAATCAAGTTGTAGAAACATCTCAAGGATAATCAATGGAAACAGGATGAACCTCAGCTCAATTTTGAGTGTCATAGCAAAGGGTCTGAATACTTATATAAATGTGATATTTCAGTTATTTCTTTTTAATTACTTTGCAAACATTTCTAAACACCTGTTTTCGCTTCTTCATTCTGGAGTATTGTGTGTAGATTGATGACAAAAAAATAATAATTTAATCAATTTTAAAATAATGCTGTAACGTAACAAAATGAGGTAAAAGTGAAGGGGTCTGAATACTTTCTGAATGCACTATATATTAGTAAGATTAAACGAGAACTTACCAGTTTGAAGTTTGATCTGTACTTTATGAGGAGTTACGATGAGGGATTATGTGAAGAGCTCGCTCAGCACGCATGCGCGACATACTTCAAAGCAGCGGTGTGGAATCACAGACAGACACAGTTATTGAAATAAACATAGTAAAGAAAAGGAGACCTTAGTTGTCAGTTTGACCCATATTATTGAGGGTGGGAGCGGAGGGCACGTAATCCCTCATCGTAACTCCTCATAAAATACAGATCAAACTTCAAACTGGTATGTTCTCGTTTAATCTTACTATTTTATTTCGGAGTCACGTGAGTGACTACGTGAAGATTTTAAAGCTCTGTGATTTCAAACCGTGTAACAGTTCACACTTCACTCGCTGCCGAAGTCTTTCGAGGGAGGAAGTATGTTATCGTAATCAACCATGAATTTGTTTGTAAAAACAATAATGGTGTTATTAACAACAACAAAACCAAATGTTCTCCCGGGCTTAAATTATATATTTTTTGCAGATTCTTTTTCTGCAAACGATACAGGTTCTGTCAGTGGTTTGATATAAAAGTTTGGAACGTATACTCCCTAGACCACCCCGCTGTAGCCAGGATGTGATCCATTGGCACGTCCATCCTCTTAGTCACTGATGTGGATGCTGTCCTGGTGGAGTAAGATTTATACACGTTAATATGTACTCCAGCGACTCCCAGTACCTGCTTGAGTCACTTGAGATGGTTTGGCTCGTCACCTGACCATAACGTTTCTTGTGGCTGACCCATAAGGCTTTTTCTCTCCCTCGGGGATTACTTATTGTGTTGATGTAGTTCAATAAGTGGGTCATGACACATAACCGTGGTTCAGGTGGGTATGCCCGGAATTCCATGAATAGACCTGATGTTCCTGGTCTGCTCTGTTTGCCCAGTCCCTAATAGTAATGTAACGTGGTGTAGTGGATCATATCGTCCAATCGTAGTGGATGGAGGAACTGGACTCTTTGTGCTGAGACAAGGCCATCTGCATGTCCCTTCAGGGTGGGCTGTTCCAGGTTGAGGGACCTGGCTGGTGACCATCCCCTAAGGTACTAAAG